>NC_069125.1:66257706-66605206 GCF_026914265.1 Mya arenaria | reverse complement strand
ATGGTCCCGATTAATAGACATTATTTTCAAAAAAAAAAAAAAAAAAAAAAAAGCCTGCTCCGAAGATTGGACTCTAGAAACAACTGATATCTGTCACACATTTTCACGATGTGAATTATGTCAATAGTTTTTAAGCTGCAATTCGCAAGTGGTGTTCATGGCTGTAAACAGTCTAGGACCTTGAGGCTTGGCAGAGGTGAATCTAGACAGCCATTTGCCTTAATTCACAATTTTAGAACAATTCATTAGACCATACCTGAGAGCACTATTTGGTTTATGAACCTCATATTCTAGCTGCAGGGTGGATCCCCGGCCAATGGTTGTACACGTCATTGCACTGTGGGGAACTGCCTGGTTGTAATATTCCTTCGGGATTATACCACCCTGGTTGATCTATGGGTAAAATTGTCTGGTTAGCAAGTAATTGGGTGGTGTGTTTTTTTCATCAGTTATTTAAAGGGGCTGTACTCCGTATGATGATATAGCAAAAAAAACTGAAAATTGTCAAAAACTGACAAAATTGGTATCGACGTGTATAAGACATTGAAACTTACTAACTGAAGTACCACATAGTTTACAATTTATTTATTTTCGCAGTTTTTTTTTCCATTAAAAAATATTACTAGGTATGCCTACCTACCTAGTTGATGTTATCACATGATATTACCAAGTTAGGTATATAGCTTAAATATTCCAACTGTTTAGGGTAAGCCTTCGTAGCACAGTGGATACAACACTGGACTGCAATTTTGGCAACAACGGTTCGAACCCGGTCTCCGACTCGATATTTTTTTACATTTTGGTATATTTTTACAATTATGATATCAAAGAGTATAATATTTCATTAAATAGTTGTCCTGAGATTCGTAACAGAAAAAAAACTTTTTTGGGTGTATAGTCCCTTTAAAAGACCCATAAAACCGTTTGTGTAGTTAACTGAGATAAAATGATGCTCTCATAAAATTAGAGAAATATTCTAGTGAGTAGAACAGTTACAGTTTTTAACAGGGTGACATTGGGTAATACTTCTAAAAATGTGTCTGCAATTCTCTAATTTAAATGGCCATTTTATTATGCAAAACTAGCGATTATGATAACTAAGCAAAGCCTGTGTACATGTGTTCTACATCTTGGGTCACCATCAGGGTCCGTGAGAGTCCCACCGTAACACATGGGCAGCTGGTCAGCATCTATCTCCTTCAACAGGGCCTCCTGGTAGTTCCCTGAATAAACAATCCAGTTACATATGAGCCCTCATTGAACAAAATACCACTGCCAAGTCATGCATCTATCAAAGTAGTAATATTGAAAGATTTAAGATTAAAAGGTTTAAGCAATAACACACTCTAAAATTATCATAAAGGTATGTCATCTATAGTTAATCACTGAACCAATTCAAATAACTGAAATACATTTTTGTACTTTTCCTAAAAATTGATAAACTTGTATACATAATGAAATAACATTTAAGACATGCTTTAATAAAATGGTTTGCTAGTTTGACAATTTACCTGCAAGCACCGCAACCTTTTTAGCGGTGTTTTCATGTAGAAATGGTCTCACAACTGACCAAATCACTGGAAACATTTTTGGACCTGAAAGAGGTTAAAACATATATTATGTTGTATACTTGAATGATTAAGCGCCTTGTTAATAATTCATATACGCAGTTTATCTACAGTAAAAGAATATGATCTAAATTGCCTCTATTCATATTAAAAATAAGTGGGTAAAGTTTACATGTATGATTTTGTTCATTTTTCACAAATTAAAAGTAAGCTTACAAAGATACAAATTATACAAAAAAAGCCTGATTGATAAGCTATTTTGTTTGTATATGAGATAATGTTTATAAAGCATAGACTCACTGTTAATGACAAAGACTTTCTTGAGAACCTCTGGGTACTTGCTTTCAGCAGTCTCCACAATGGTTAGGTACATGTCTGCCGCTAAAACAGTTGCACATCAGAATCTTAGCACAAAAAGGGGAACGGGACCAACTGGATATCTACATGTACATTCAGTATAAGATGCTTGTTTCTCATTTTAGCAACAAGATTGTCAAATTGAAACTGTAGTACTTAAATTGAACTCATTGCATTGCCTTATTTTCAAACCATCTTCTTTCAATATTGAAGAATGCAGACAGGCATTTAAATGGAGTTTCCTGAACAACAATCTCAACGAAGAGGGAGTACTTTAATTGTTTCTGTTTATTCCTTTCTATGAACAAGTAGTTGCTAGAAATATTTTTCAAAGATTGAAGTATTTCATTGAATCACTTATCATTACTCATCATTACTTGTATTCCTCTCTAATATATAGCTATGTTAAAACTTACCAGGTAATGCAAACACATTGATAGAAAGTAAAAATAAATAAATAATAGTTTAACATATTACAGACACGCAATAAAGTACAAAAAGTGAGAATGGAAGAAAGTGCAAAGCCAAAGCCATAGGGAATAAAAATGTTCAGTGCAAAATGAAAGAATGATCTGAAAATATCAGTCCTCATTGAGCTTTAAAACTATTGTTTATATACCGGGCCTGATGGTTGTGGTCTCTTTTATTGAGGTGTAAATGACAAACCAGGTTTGTGTATTACAATATTGACTGACTTAGCTGTTTTGAATTGAAAACAGAAAAACAAAATTCAGACCAATTTTTAAACAATTTTCTGTTTTTGAAATCGGTCCGGCGTGGTCAAAATCGGTCCACACCGGCAAATTGTCGGTTTTTAGAAGCCCTGTACTGGGGTACATGTAGTAAACAAGAAGTCGATCAATGAACATTTCAGCCATTGTATTGCCCACATTTATTATGGGACTAGAGGATATTTTGGTGCTGAAGGCCTAGGTGTTTGAGCATATTGCTGCGTGATTGTCTATGATTATCAAGTAGAAGTATCAAAGGAGTGCCACAGGATAGATTAGTAACTCCACATGTTGCTTTGTTAAAAGATTTAATCTTTTTTAGTTTTAGACATAATGGAAGAGATAAAAAAATACATTGTATTGCATTGTACCAACGAGTCGGACATGACTCATGGAAAATAAGGGCACTTGTACATTCCATAGTGAAAAGGAATTCCAAGAATTCGAACAATCCCCAGCAACAGGCTGCCAAACCTTTTTCCATCTGACAGGGAATTTCAGTGTAATGGCTTAAGAAAACAAACAACATTTTCTACACTTCTTTAACATGGTACAAACACAAAACCCTAAATTTGGTCACCATAAATCTAGTGACTTTGTTATACCACTGCAATATCAGTAAACTTACACATAGTACACAAATTTTAGTACTTTCTAGACTAAACATGCAAGCCGGTGAGTGTTTATGCTATACATACATTCACGTGCCAAGAGTCGCAAGCTGTACCCTTTCAAATCATATATAATCGTCAATTCTCCTATGTGCTTTCCTTGCTGTCAAAAGATAAACACAAACAAAATGCTACATTTAAATATTATAATTAAAATGAAAGGTTTCAACAGCTGAGTCCAACAACATCTGAAACCAAATATTATAACATAATTAAGAAAATTGGCATTTAAGCAATCATTTTTTTTCAAGAAAAAAGAAAATCTATTTAATGAATTACATGTAGTTGCCATCTACAAAATAAAATAAGTATAACCAAACTATCGCATAGCTTCACAAAAAAATAATAACCTACACTATATATACAATCAATTAAGCAGTCCCTATTCATGCTTAAATGTACTCGCAAAGCATAAATCTTCTTTAGTTTGTTAAAAAATCTTTTATTCAATACCAAAATTGTGACATGGTTTTATGCTTTACAATGTACAGTACTATCATAATCAAGCATGAAATGGACAAGAGGCAAAAATAAACAAGAGTACCGTAAGATAATGTTTATGCTAATTGATTTTTTCCTGATCAAGGACTAAACCTAAAGAAGTATTTGAGCCAGAATTATGTGACCTCCTAAACATTGAGTTATCTCATAGAGAACAACTGATCCAAGTTTCATATTGATAGTTTCAAAAGTTTCAGTTTATTGCAAAAAAAAGAATGTTAATGCACCATAACACCAAGCTCAGAAAGACCTCAACTTATTTTAAAAGAAAAACTAGAAGGTTGTTTTTGTAATCAATGCACATCGCCGCAATATGTTAAATATAGTCATATGACCTATGATGTCTAAGTGTTACCTTGACCTTGAACCAAGTTGTTTGTAACATGCCCATTGCACATTATCTCAATATGGTGAACATTTAATGTACGTTATTTTATTTTTTTAAGTGGTTCAAAACATACGAAGCGGACACGAAACTTAGTCATACGACCTTTGACCTAAGTGTGACCTTGAATTTAAACCTAGCCTTTTGTAACATGCGCTCTGATAATCACCTTAATAGGGTAAACATTTGTGGAAAGTTATTTCAAAATCCTTGAAGCGGTTCAAAAGAAATGGAGCGGAAAAGAATTTAGTCTTATTACCTTTGACATGTAAGTGTGACCTTGACAGTGTACCTACATTAAGCTGGTTGTAACATGCACTATGCACATGAGTGTCTCAATATGGTGAACATTTGTGGGCAGTAATTTCAAAATCCTTTAAGGGGTTCATAAGAAATGGAGCAGAGGATTTTAGTTTTATTACCT
Organism: Mya arenaria; assembly: GCF_026914265.1. Classification (NCBI taxonomy): domain Eukaryota; kingdom Metazoa; phylum Mollusca; class Bivalvia; order Myida; family Myidae; genus Mya; species Mya arenaria. The sequence continues at coordinate 66,600,569 of NC_069125.1, read as the reverse complement.
TTGACCTGTAAGTGTGACCTTGACGTGTTCCTACATGAAGCTGGTTGTATCATGCCCTCTGCACACTGTCTCAATATGGTAAACATTGTGGGCAGTAATTTCAAAATTCTTAAAACTAAGCTGTTCAAGAGATATGGAGTGGATATGATCTGTGATGGACAGATAGACATATGGCCGGCCGATGGACGGACAGATAGACAGAAAGACAACTGGAGCAAAACAAAATGTCTCCCCATTTATTTGGGGAAACATAATTTCCTAAATATACAATAACTTTTCACCAAAAATATGTGGTTTCATTTATTTTAACAATGTTAAGACAAAAACAAAGGATGCCCTTATCTTAATGTTTTTATTAGTTTCCCAAATGACAGCAAACATAAGCAAGCACAAAGCAAAAGCTAGATTGAAATATTCCAGTTTAGAATATTTACTCAGAACCTAATGTTAAACATAAATGTTTAAGATTAACTAAACTGAACCTTAATGTATAAATACAACATATTTGGCATAGTGCTTTGTGGTACACAAGTCATTGTGTTTTAATAAAATATTTTTTTAAATAAAACTAGAATTCCACAGAAAATGTTGATGTCCTATGCATGGAGTGGCTTCTTTACTAAAAAGTAGGAATTAAGTTACTGGAGTAATCAATATTTCACTATTGAACTTGATGAAGTTCAAAGATATACTGCAATCTATGTAAAGATGGTCAAATTAAACTTGGTCAAGGTGTGTTAATTCATGCGTCATTACTCTAGAATGGATTATAAGTATCTATCATATGTTTCCGGTACGGATAGAAAAATCCGACCTTAGGGCACACGCCTAAGCAGGTAACGAGGATCGCCGAGTAACCGGTCACGAAGCGTGCAGGAGGGTCAGATTTTTCGATCGGTACCGGAAAAACATGATTAATATTTTTTCTTGCATACATAAAGTTATGAATTTGTGGAAAAATTGACGTAGAAAACGCACTTTTGTACATTTCACCAAAAAGCGAGTGCAACGTTGGGTACTGACGTCATAAAACGCAGTAATTTTAAATCACTATCGACGTCAAATCGTTCCTTTAAAAATCACATTTTACGATTATTTATTTTCAATTTTGATTAAAAGTATTGTATACTTATATTTTTGATTCCGCTTTATTGTAATATACTTTTCATAAACCTTTAATACGATTAAAGAAATAAGAAGTGGCACGTTGTTGTGCGTGACTCATCTTACATGGGGGGTGTAAGATGGGGTTTTCCAGCACTGGTCACATGACCGGAAACACACGTCCGGTATGCAAGAAAATGTATTCTGACTGTTTATTAAAAAGTGGACATGGGCAAATTTGGGCAGTTCAAGGGCCATAACTCAAGAGTGAACAGTGCATTCTGACTGCTGATCTAATCGTTAAAGAAATTTTATCCATGACGTTGTCAAGGTTGGAGAGAACTTTTCAAGTATGAGAGTGACTTTGGTCGTATATTGATGAATCCATATCTTCAGTGTAATTTGAGCAATCTGTTTATTGATCAAATTTAATTGAGATACATTAACGTTGTAATAAAGTTTGGTTAAGATTAGATAAGAAATGCTCAAGTTAAAGAGATCACAATGTGAATTTGGTAAAACTTTTTTACCAATCAAGGGACATAACTACAGTGAAAATGATAATAGTTGAGCTATTATGCTAATAAACATTGTGACCAAGTTTGGTAAAGATTGGATAACAAATACCCAAGTAAGAGAGCAGACTTGAAATTGTGATGCTGCGGATACCAATGCCAGACGACGTTATATGTATATGTCTGACAAGGTACACAAGCAACATAATAAAAAAGTCAAATATTAGATTTCTTAGTGGGTTTTTAGGCACTACATGTACAGACATAAAGCGTGCTATGAAACGTATACCAGAATAAATAATATCAAATAAATCAAGCAGCTATGTCATCGTTTTACCCTTCTACACTTATGCAAATCAATAACAATGACTAGTGTACCAAACACACATGCCGGAGTGCAGTGCTGGCCCGAGGGTGGGCAAGACAGTTCTGTGTTTACCTGGTTTCGATATGTGATTCCAGCCAACCCCAGATAAATCATATATCACCGTTAAGGCGTTTACTTTTCTGCCACACTAGAAAAATTTCACAAGATTTCTACAACACTTAGATTTCAGGGCAGAATTGTCAATAATTCAGAGGAAGTGTACATTTTTTTTTCAAATACATATATATGTTTCCATAATCTTTAATTAAGTTGACCGCAAAAGGCAAATTCAGAACCACTAGTAGCTACAATGCATCAAGATACAATAGATTATTCCAAATTACTGAAACTCTTTAAGTGGTTCTTTGACAGACCTGTCATCACGATGCAAACAGTAATTAGTATCACACAAATTGGTTTCTGTATAAGATATAATTGAAGTGTCACAACAATGTCTGTCCTTTAAAAGTGCATTGTCATTGAACACCTTGGTAGTTTCAGTGTCCTTGAAAAAAAAGGACTTGAAACACTAACTGCAAGCAAAGGTTAAATCCCGATCATTCTTTCAGTGGGTCAACTAACAAATTAGCAAGAGATATTGGTTTCCTGCATGGCTTCAGACTTGAGGGAGAATGTGTACCATTATTAACCAAATTTCATGTTAATATCTCTAACCATAAAGGTTTTTGAGATATGGCCAAGGTTAATGATTTTGCTGACACCAATGCCAATGATGCAGACACTGATCAGTACTCTATGGCAATACTATTTTTTTTCTTTGAAAAACAGACAAGTGCCACCAATCTTCTTTTTACAATGTGGACAATAAATATTACCAATGTACAAAGATCAAGCCTGATCTTTACACTAGAACTAGAAGTGTACCTTTTTTGACTCCTCCTCACACATCTTGTCCACTGTCTCCATAACGTGCACAAACTTTCGCATTAAATCAATCTTTTTAGCAGACCGCAACAACCCTAAAAATATATCATTATTTTACATTTTAATGACTTTTCTGCTATTACAAATGTGCAAAGCTATGCTAACACAACTTTGCCTTACAAGCATTACAAAGTACACCTGCAATAGATCTAGAATGCACTATTTTGAGCAAATGTCGAATTAGACAAAAGGGATTTTTTTAACATATGTTAAAATATGTTTAACATTTGTTTTTCCAGCATAATGTTGAATTATTATAGTATTGGGTTTCATTGATGTACGCAAATGATTGTCCAGTGCATTATAATCAGGCTTCAAAGACCCTGCACTCTTAATATGCAATAAACCCCTATACTTAGTAGAACAGTTAAAATGTTTATATTCTACAACAGTGAAACACTGGTGTTCTCTAAAACATAATTTTCAAAAAGCTTTGATTAGCTGTACTTAATTTTTTTTTCCAACCTTTAATATCAATGAGTCCATATGGATCAATGTAGATGGGGCAGCCTGACTTGTCTCTACCCAGCACACCACCAGTGCGGTATTTCTCTATCACTGGAATCTCTTGGTACGTTTCCAGAATTGTGTCCGCTCCCAAAGCTGCCCGCCATTCCAGCGCCTGAAGGTAAAAATCAAGATGTCAGTTATTGTTATATTTATTTGATTCTCTAAATGTTATGACAGGCCTTTTTTTAACTTTTATATGAATTTGAAACATGGCCTCCTCAATGCCATTTTAACACCCTGATATCTGGCGCTTGGATTCTTAAATCTGGATCACCATGGAGCGTAGAATCCAAAGTGAATCTAAAATACTTATATGTGGAGCTTTTGTCTGTGAGGTACCTTGCGAAATTATTGACTTCCACCAATGATCATCTGCCATAAACAATTGTGTTTAGATAACAGTAATGCAGACATGATCCTTGTGGTCCGTCAATTACAGGAAAAGGGAAACTGACACTTTCTGAAGACAGAACGAAATGTTATTTCTTTTCTTAATTAAAATTTCTGTTAAAATGTGTCTTTCTGATAAAACACAAATTGTTTATACGTTACTTCAGCTTAAAATCAGTAATATCTTAAGACATAAGTTGAAATGAAATATGCCAAATAGCAGATACAAAAAATGAACAATTAATTCAATTTTCAAATAAGAGAGAGAAAAAACTTATTACACTGCAGCAGACAGGTGAAAAATATGTATCGTTTTTATCTTGTTATAACTATTAACGTTTCTTATTAAAATAACTTTATAACTCATTAACAAGGTACATTAGTCCTTTATACAAGATAAAATAAATAACATGTATTTCACCGTTATGCAACAGTAGGCATGAGAAATTTCTGACAAAACGAACCCCATGAAGGGGGTGATTAAGCTTTTGCTCAATCAAAATAATGCAAGATACTTCTTCATTTGTTCAATGGATAAGTCATACTTTATCATAACAATTTCTATAATATACGCACGAATCATTAGTCAAAGTGTCATCTTATAAATGCAATACATTAATACCTGTATGTATTCAGAAAACAAGTGTTGTAATTACCTCACTATGCATCTTCTCAGCTTTCTTTACATCGAAGTCTCGTGCTATGAAAATAAAAAAGACATCATCAAAAAAAAAATAGAAACATGATTTACAAAGGCATTTGATGAGTTTATCACTTATCTACATTTAAATACCAATTTTTAATAAAAAATAAGACCCAAAATGTTTGTTATGGATGTTTGTTATGAATCTAAAGAGATTTTTTTTAAAGCCACAAGCATCAATACAGTTTTGAAAACAAAATATGTACATGTAATAAAGAGCCATTTACCATTTCTAGATAAAAACCAGAACTTATCCCTGACAAATCTCAAAGTGGGAATCAAACCCTGGATCTGGTGATCAAGATTCCAATATGCAACCTACATGGCCATTGCCCTCGATATGCCTTCCTTCAATGATTGGAATGCCTTGAATGTCATGTAAATGTATATACTGTAAGGTTAAATCACCTCTAAGCCAACGAAGCAGGTAATGGTCATCATGTTTTGGCTTGATACTGTCTGATACTGCTTTCCGAAACTGAAATAAAACAAACAATTACTGGTAAGATATGTATCAGGATTATAAGTGCTATTATAAAAAACTTTAAAAAATCAGATCTTTACTGGGCAATTACCTAACTGGTACCTGAATCTCGGCCAACCCTTCTAGATCGCTTCCGAAACCTTTATGAAATTTTTAAACAATACCAACAGTGAGCATCTAAAAAGCCTTGTATGATTGCTGTTAACATTTATACATGTATATAACAACACTTTGTTTACATGTTGTCAAAGCAGATGGAGTAGAGACATCATCCTGGCCAATTATTATGAGCAGTCTCAAGTCCAAGTTAAGACTCAGAAAAGCACTTTTATTAAATTACAAAGGATCCTCTATATTCCGCTGGCTTTATAAAAAATAATATCATAAGTTCACTATCTTAGTATCTATATGAATTTATCCTAAATATGATAAAATGACCTTTCACAAGTATATGCTTTAATAAACTAATTATGCTTCACATTATTATAAAAGCAATAAGGAATACCGTAGCTTTTACATGTAAAGGTGACTATAAATTAATTGCTAGATTTTCATTCCTGTCTCCGCCCTCTTTTTCCGCTGCCCATTTAATTATATTGATTCAAAAAGAGGTGTTAAACTGTAGTATGTATTTAGGTACTTGGGTATCCGTCTGGTACTATCCAGGAACAGCATTTATTCATACCAGCCGGTGTCGATGTTAACATTCACATGTAAAAAAGGATAATTTTTATGATGGTTTTCGTAGTTCTATCTTGAAACACTAGTATATTGGTCCCTTATGCAATAAGAAAAAGCATGAACACATATTCAATGGTGAAAAAGTCATTTAATAAAAAATAAAAGATCAAATGTTACTGCCCGCCCCAATTTAAAAATATTTTGGATGAAAATCTAGCAATTGATTTATATTGCCATTAATCTCATTAATCTCATTACATGTTAGGAATATATTTTTTTATTAATTTGACATTGTCTCCATCTGAACATCAAGAAAGGCCTTTACATTAAAAAGTATCATATAAAATAGCTTAAATGGTTACTAACTGTTAAAGAAAAATGCATAAAACATCAATTTTTGAACTTGAAAATAAAAATCTGCAATCTGATTTTTTGTCAGCAGTCTTTTTTTTACTGGTTTCCATAGATTTTCCCAAATTGGCTAGTTCCAAGACAAACAAGAGCTGTCACAGAGACAGCGCGCTCGACTATTCCGCCGCTTTTCGGTGTATGGATTAAAAAGTCTTGGCGAAACATTCATGGATCACTGTTAGATTAGATTTCAATGCAATACATGATGTGCTGAGATATTTACATAAATTGAATGAATAATATTTGAGGTGGTACACAAACTTTAACGAAAATTCTAAGTCGAAAAAGGGGCATAATTTTGTCAAAATGCTTGATAGAGTTACCTCCTCCTGAGTACAGGTTGGAGGCATGATGGTGAACAAGTGTGCAAAGTTTCAAAGCCAGATGTCAATGGACTTTGAAAATATTTGAGGTGGTACGCAAACTTTAATATAAATTCTAAGACGAAAAAGGGGCATAATTTTGTCAAAATGCTTGATAGAGTTACCTCCTCCTGTGTATAGGTTGGGGGCATGATGGTGAACAAGTGTGCAAAGTTTCAAAGCCATATGTCAATGGACTTATAATGAACATATATGAGGTGGTACGCAAACTTTAACATAAGTGGTTACGCCGACGCCCGGGTGAGTAGGATAGCTCTCCTTATTCTTCGAATAGTTGAGCTAAAAATAAAAAAAGTTGTCAAAACGTTCAATCTGTGAGAGTGCAGCTTTAAGGCATGAATATCTAAAATCTGTTACAAAAAAATCATTAATTGAGTAAATGATAAAGCAGATTTAATACAGTTATCAAAACAGTGAGAATCAATACATTCTCTTTAAGCTCCTTAGTTTACAGAAGATTTAATATTTATTTTCAATGGATACGGCTAAGAAAGATTTAATAATTGCAAAAACACTAAAAATGTACTAATTGTATGTACATGTTTAGCCAGAACATGGATTAAGGTACGGTAAACTTAGCTTAAAACATATTTCAAATGTAACTATTGGAATAGTGTGCTCTGAAAAATCAGCGTACGGGTATATATAGATAGTGACAGAGGTTTTTTCAGATTATTTTAAAATTCACCAAATTATATCAACAATACACTCGAGTAGAAAGAAAGATATAATGAATTGTTAATAAGCAGTTTTGCCACGTAAATCTGTACTTGAGACCGTTAAATCATGGCCCCAGGTTTATGCACAAATTTGGTAGTGTGCCTGTGGCAAAATAAAAAGTTGATCAATACTGTTATAGGATCATGTCAGCCTTTATGTTTATATAAGCATTAATTAATTATTGACTATTTAATAAAAAAAATAAAAAAAAGTTGCAATTTAAAAGTTGCAAATATTGAGGCACTGTGAAAAGGAACAGTTGATTTTCCTGGCTACCATTAATTTTGTTTGTTTTTGAAATAAAGTTTTGTTTTCTCCTTCATGAGTGAAGTACTAAATATAGTTTGTGCCAATTTTCATGAAGTCTGTTTAAGAATTAGAAGGAAATTTAACAAAAACATTAAAAAGTGGCCGGATGCTGTTATTCAACCAGTACAGCAGTACCACCTATTTTCTTGTAAGTCGCTCCCCTTTCACTGATGATGTCGCTGGTACTTAGCCGCGCTGACAGGCCTATATACGGATATTGTAAATACCATAATTTTCCTCATCATATATTATACATTAACAAGATGATTATCTTTTTTCCATTTGATATCCTATAGGGTTTAGCTAGGTTTAAAAAAGAACAGGGTGCTGATGAAGATAGAAAAGCCCTAAGAAAGATATGGGCACATTGTATCAGATGAAGATTAATTAGAACATTATTAAAACATTAGGAATTGTGTTCAACTGAAATTATACTACCGGTAGGTTTCAAATGCCAAATATGTAAAGTTTGTAAGTAATTATAATCAAATAATAGTTTTATTTCAAAACAAAAGGAATTTTGACAGTCTAAGGATTTTAATTGTATGAAGGCAGGTGGGTATCCATGCTGGTCTCTATGACAGCATAAAGGTGCTACCAGAAAAGGACAGGGTGAAGCAAGTTTTTATCTAATCTAGCCAATTTTAAGCCAAAACATCAAGATGTAATTCATTCACTTCATGGGTATATCATATGTTTTTTGATGTTTATCAAAGCAATAAGCTGCTCTTGATTAATGTTTTTCAAGTAGGTTTTCAGTTATGATTGTTGAAGAACAAATGAAACAAATAATGGAATGTGCGTGAACTTGTGGTGTCAGAAGAACGTATTTCATCATGTACATGAATTATCTTTGTATATGTGATCATTTGTCATGGCAGTGAACCATTTGGAATAAAGTATTTCATTGCCATAATAAAGTAACCACTAACTATAATATTGCTTAATTATACACTCTCATCGAAACATGAAGCTCTGTAAGGGGTCTCAAGGGTACAAATGGCCTCTCTTTATGCCGCTTTAAAATTATTTTTTATTACAGTAAAACTAAGATCATTTGACGAAGCCAGGGCCTGATGTCTTGAACAACCCAAGTTTCCATTTAGTCCGTTATACTGGTTGTTTACTTCTGCACTATTTATGTTTTGCAGTTTGGAAATCGCTCATATGTTCAAAGACTGTCATATACTAAATTTGTAGATGTAAAAAGTAAAACAAAACAGTGAATGAATAGCAAAATTAATATTTACATTATAATTTGTAAGTTCTTTCTCATCTGCAATATTACAAAGCCAAGTGACAATAAGGAATTCTTTTTGGAGATTCCGATGTTGGACTGTTATGATAGGGTTTTATTCATATATGTTAACTACTCATTTAGATTTCTCAAAATTAAATTCTCATCATTTATTTCTCACAATTATCTTCTAAAATGCCCTTGTTACGTGATAGCGGTCATGCATTAAAAATTATAATCGGTTTTCACATCTAAAATTTCCTTTCATCAGGAATGTGTGAATAAATGACCTCGACAAAACCAAAACGTTTTGCACATGATTTGTGTTTTGGGGACCAGCAATGGTGCTCCAGTACATAAATTAACGTAAAACATAAATTTGTAAAAACGGATTATTAAAATAAAACATGCTTTGTAAAACAGGACCAACAGGAAATGCCAATGGCTATTAAGAAAGCAAGACAGATGCCATTTTATTCCTGCTTGGTGCTGCAAAGATGACACAGTGATGAAATCACACAGTCTCATTGCGGTAAAATTTATTGACAACTCTGCAACACCCTTCCTGCCTCTTCTTACCCAATAAATTATATCTTGTTTCCAAAAAATAACAATTAAAGACAAGCGCCAACCCCACATTAAAAAAAATTCTACCAGACTCACCAGGTTCAAAGCCATGGGTATTGGAGATGTCTGCTAAACTCAACATGTCCACATTAATTATTTGGCCCATATCCTATCATAAAAGCCTACTGTAAATAAGAGTAATCAGTATGCCTGCTAATTGAATCAAGAAATTTCTTTGATCAGTTCAGAAAAGATGTTTTATCGCAGACATATAAATTTATAGGTCCAAGGTTTCATTCGGTCCCAATAGACAAAAGAAATAAATTGTCAATAAGATGTCATGTTCCTCAAGAATTTCTATCAAAGCCATTGTTCTGCTGAAAGTATCAATCACTCCACTTGCGTTGAAAAAAAATGGTTATATTGGTACCATTAATTAATCACAACTTTTTGTTAAATCAGCACCTCTTAGGTGTTAGAAGATTTGCCGAGGGTAAAAATAATTATTATAGCCTATGTAAATCTAGGGGATGTTCACCTTTGACCAAAACTAAAAACAATGGAGAACCAATCTACGGCCAGTATCTAAATGCAAGCCACCCCTTCTACGTTAATGTACAGCACTTCCTCAGCCTTAATTGAGTATATCACTATATATGGCAAGCGCGCCGGAGCAAATGCCAAACACTCATTGATTTGTTTTTATTGAAAGTTTAAAAACAATGTAATGTTAATAAGGACCAATACATCTAAAATGATAAAACGTTTTCCACACACCATTTATCATATGATACATGTACATCTTCAAATCAAAGGAAGTAAATAGCAGAATGCCGTCTGTTGTGGACAGTCAACATTTTACTATGACAATTTTCATTGGTACCTCTTGCAAAGCATTTTCCTGTTTCGGTGACAAATCACCAACGTATCCGCTCATCTTAGCCTAAGGAAGATTTCTTAAAGGTAAATGCTTATTATCCTATAATTTATTTGTTTTCGTGTGCTGTCAACCTAAACATAACCTTTGAACTAACAGTGTCCATTCGGAAAGCCTCGGCCATTTTCCATCCGTGTACGATAATTCCCGTACATTAAAATACCAAACAAAATAGGTCCAGACAAAATAGTCAAAACGGCCATTATCAATCTGGTGAACAATATTTTTTAACGCAGTGATCCCTGCTTAAAACTATTATCGGAAAGTGTGTACAATACCTTACATTCTCAAATTTTATCTTAAATGCTTGGAAATTAATTAACCTTTTAACTTGATGTATAAATAAGCATATACATCATGTTTACACGCAGGGCAGTTCTCTATTATTTGTATTTTCTTTAATAACCTAAAGGTTAGATTAATTTTACTTTTAAAATCATGAACAGGAACCGCTAGCTCTGAATAGCTTTCCCAGCAATCGACATACATACATTTTCCGTTTTAAATGCTGCCATACATATGAGATCAAAAACAAGATTTTCAATACCTTTATCATTTATAATTTAAGAATTCAGGTTCATATACTATTACAACCCTACAGAACATTGAACATTAGTCTGCCCTGTTAGCCCCATCGGTAGAGCGTTAGACCGTGAATCAGACAACCCGGGCTCCATTCCCGGTCGGACCAGGTCACTCCCGTTGTGATTGGTTATGAAATCCTTTCTACGACCATTCACACTGTACCACTGCCCCTGGCATGTACAGAAGTTGTCAGTTCTTTGCAGAGGTGAAGGCACCTAGAACTGGTTAACTGCCCAGATGTGCGAAGGTTGAACTGTCACTGTAGGACCCTTCAATGTGCTCACGCCGGGACCTGGAGTATAAACTACTAACACCACCAGAACATTGAAACGTTATATCTACTATCTTGATTAAGTAATAGTTTCAAAATAATAATCTTGAATCCAGATTATATACATATTTTGTTGCATAATTTTATGTGAATATATTGTATTTTTATGTTTGATATGCCCTTGAGTACAACTAAAATTAAGTGTTCTTCGGATTCGAAAGTGTATCCTCCAAAAATATGTGACATAACGCTACAAACGGGCAGTGCTTCTTTTAAAACAACTGCATAATGTACTTGATGTACGTTGGCGCCAACAACACCGACATGATCTGAGCAGGGATTGAACCAATGACCTCTGATCAAGTGCTAGTCATTGCAACTGATAATCTCATTTACAGTAAATCCATTATTTAAGTACACTATGTATAATGAACAATATTGACAGTCAGGCTACATTTTAAGGATTTTTATGTTAAGACCAATACATCTAAAACCCATGCAAGATTGGTACAATTTTCAAGTGATATTGGTTGCTGATTTTCACACTATAAATGGCCAAAAATAGAGCTTAGATATCAGTTTCTTTCTGATAATTAATTTGCTATTGGTGTTATTGTACTGAACATTAACACACCAAATTAACCAAGTTTGTTCATAAACATGTATTAACCACATTTACAATGCATTTAAAGGATACAATTGTACATGGTGTTGTAGTAGCCCAGGTTTTAAATGAATGCAAATTTCATCAGCAGAAAACCCTATAAGATGACTGGGCCTTACAATATCCATTCTGGTACTGGGGCTTTTCAGACGTAGCTCATTTACCCCCATTAATAACGATCTATACATGTAGGTACATTTTAGATGTTTGCCCTACCAGCAAATTTAAAGAACATTTATTTTAGCAAGTACAAATAAACTGTGTTTGACCGTCACCGATGTTGGTGTTCTCTTAGACTCTCTGGCCTAGTAGGCAGGTAACATTTTACATAAATAACCCATTTCAACGAATTTTACTTTATTCTTCATACAAAATAAAAGCATGTTTACACATTAAATCATCAAACACAATCAACAAGTACGCGCCAGTGTAGCAGCATATTGTATATATATATATATATATATATATATATATATATATATATTTACGTGTACATGTACATGAAGAATAACTGATAATTTCATTTTCAATATAAATATTAAAATATTCAGATAATACATTGTTTAGTTTAATTCCAATTTCACAATATGATCATAAGCAGCGCGACACAACATACATTACCAAAACAGTTAAATACAAGGGTAACCAATACAAGGTCAACAAATACATAAACAACACCATCTTTTAGTAAAATTTACTCCGGAAATTGTGATTCCACCTGTCCTTAGTCCGGCAATGAGTAAATAAAATATTACCAACATATTAACACCATCCTATTCAATAAAGTAATGTTACTGGGTATGACATATTGTGAAACTATGGAAAATGTCTCAAGAGCTGTAAGAATAACTAATAACACATACATTTGTAAAAGGGGCCTTCTCCAGGAATGTGAGTATTTTCCAAGAACCACTCCCTTCAAAGTATATGTACTCATTTTGTTTCAAATTTCAGATCTATGTTAATCTTTGCAAACAAGACTTGCACCATTTAATAGCTTAATACTGGTACCAATTTCTAGAACACAATTTCTGAAATCTTTCGAACTCTTTGAACAGTATATTCTTTTTGCTTTACAATCTTATTCATGTGCAAGCAACTAGATGTCATTTTCTTGTTATACAATTTATAAAAATACTAAACAAATGAGATTTCATTCAGTGGAAATATGACACAACCAATAGAATGCAATATCGAGTATGGATAACAAACCAGTACTTGTTACACAACCACAGACTGAAGACGAGCAGACAAGAACAAAACACATGATCACTTAAGTTAAGATATAACACAATTCTCAGCAGGCTTATCCCCATCAGTTTCACCCCTAGGGTCATTGTGGGTGGGAGTGTCAGCCTGGAACACCTCCCCTGTGTCCACAGAGGACTCCATTTCAGGTGTTCCCCCACCCACCGGGGACTCAGAGCTGGATCCCAGGCTCTCCTGGCCTGACTGATACTCGCTGTCTGACGGGGAAGTGGCACTGGCTGGGGTATTGCTCACTCCTTTGGAACTTGCATTGTTTGTGTTTCTATCACCAACTAAATGTAGCGGTGGCAAACTGCCTGGTCTTCGGAACACAGTGCTATCATCATTTATTTCTAAGGTCAGCTTCCCTTGCTCTTCAATATTAGTCTTTGTTTTTCTTACACCTTTTCGTAACATGGCCTTGTGTTTTTTATCCACTGTCTCGATGATCTGTTCAGTTTCAAAATCAGACAGAACTTTCCCCCTTGATGAGATAGGGTCAGAAAGTGAAATCTTCGATTCTAGTACACCGTCATAGTAGCCGCTGTCACGGAAACCAGCAGAATTGGACATGGAGTCTGCCAGTACAGGGAAAAACTCACCATCATTGCCAAACACCTTCTCTGATTCTTGAGCCAGTTCTTAAAAACAAATACAGCAACAAGATTTATAAAGGAATTTAAATATTGAGCAAATGTATGCAATATTAATAATTGAACATGTATAGTTGTATAGTCATTCTTTCAAAGATATTGACTGAATACCGAGGTGAGGTTACCTGTGGATATACTGTCGACAGTTTTCACCCAGTCTTCCACGAGGGCCTTGGGGTCAATCCGTTCAGCCCCTGTGGCTAGAACCTTGTCCTTTGAGAGCAGAGGGCATGGAGGATGGAACTCTGAAACATTGCAATGCATGTACTGAAATATTAAGTGTAAAAAAAGTTATTCAGAACAGACACCTAGCTAGAACCATCTTTTAAAATAATTAAGGACAATGCCCCGGTGATGACACCAAGACTTGACAAGAACATTATATTTTTTTAGTGTTTAGGAACACTTTCTAAGGGAGTTACCTGTACCTATGATTCACCTATAGTCGTGTTGAAAATTTGAACATGTGTGGTTTGGCAAGCGCTTTTACTCATTTGGTGTATAAACAATTTATGTTTATCAGAATATAGACATGGATTTTAAACAGTGTAATATAAACTCTTTATAAAATTAAATAATCACACAAGGACCAGACAACCTGAATTATGCCTAGAAGTCAATTTAGGGTTAATTCAATGCCCAAATCCCATTCAATTATTAATAGAACATGTACATTCAATCATAAGTTTTAATAGTACATTAAATGGTTACAACTGTGTCAAAACACAGAGTGAATTTTTTTATGGCAAATATATGGATGGATAATGAATGTTTGTGTTGTGAAAAAGGATACAAAAACATGCACAAACTTAAAAAACAATACTCAAACAAGCATGCAACTATCAAGTAATAAATCATTCACATACCCACGTCACATTCCAGCATCTCCATAGTCTCCATTTGAGGCAAATCTACGTCAAGCTTTGAAACCTAATTTGATAACTTTGATTGTAAGAGAAAAAGCATAGTGTTGAGATGATTTCAGACCTACAAAATACCAAGATTTAACAAAAGTATGACAACTTGTGTACATAGACGTCATTGAAGAGTGAGTACTAATTCCCCACCCCATTTTTCTTTATACTCTCTAAGCTTTAGACCGCTCATTTCCACTTCTATCCTTATTACAACAAAAAAAAAGACTTTTGTAAGCATAAAAGCGTTTCTTTATTCATAGTAACAATGCATTAATAATTGAAATTATTAATAAACAGCAACATAAATAAATTACATTTATAATAGTCTGTACAAATTTACATGTAACAAATAATAAAAACTCAAAATTCATCAATTCTTTTTACTGGATTCTTGAACATACATTCAATTTTTATCTTAGAAACTGTCCCTTTTAAATGGCACCAGTGAATCTTCTTGATTAAATCAATTATCTTCATTTAATGTTCACATACTTAATTTTTTTATTAATAGATTTATTTCTTTTTTGACATCTGGGAATGTGAAGAATACACAGCGTGAAAATATATGTAACATATTACTATTAGGATACAGATGGTAATGTCTGATGGAGTCTAACATTATATGACAGGGATATTGCAGTGACAGAAGATATGTGTACTTACTTAAAATGAACTAATCTTTCGCAAGGCATCATGATGTATTGCATAGAGATCTACATGTTTATATCGTTACACAATCAGCTACAGTGAGTGCAATGACCCTACTCTGGAAGACTGTTTACTATTGTTTACGAACTACTGTATAAACATGACCATCGGGAAATTGAGATGAAAAACATACACTTACATTTAAGGAAATAACAAAGGGACAAGCTACAAAGCAAACCCTTTTTTTCTTAGGAGACTGAATTTGCAAAATGTGCAGATAAATGCTTTCAAGAATATCAGTTACATAATTATGTTTTAATGCCACTTCCAATAGAGTGAGTGCTTTCATTTCTATTGTAGAGCCGAAGAGCTAAATAACTTCTATGGTATTGAGGTAGAAAGACATTCTGCTAAAAATAATAACAAACAGAAAATTTGCATCTATAATGCTTATAGAAAATTCTTTAAGGTCCTCAAAAATCTAAAGCCAAATTCAGCTGTCAGTACAATTCTCCAGAATTATTTCAACAGCATAACATATACCACACCATGACAATTGCTTTAACTTATGTAAGTATTATCACAGTATACATGGAGCAGTGCCCTTCTTCACCATAAGGAGTAAATGCCTCACAAACACAGGCAAAACACAATGCCACAGGTCACATGGTAAACAGGTCATAACTTCACAATAACATGAAACAGTTACCTTCTTTCGTTAAACCAAAATACTTATTTCATTTCTGACACTAACCGTGAACAATCATTGCTACGCTAATTAACAACCAAACATAAATGGTGTTTCTATGATATATCACAAGACAGCAACTGTTACAGAGAAAGCAACCATAAACATGTGGATGCTATATGTAAGTTTCCCAGGATTGCACACATCTTCCCTGGAGTGACTGGTAGGTTGGACGGCAGGCATGTCTTCTCAGAAAGTTTCTTCATCATCACACTGTTCTGTCATGTGGCCAAACTCTGTATACGGAACCCAAGAATGCACACAACATGAATTAGTAGGCAAATGAAATGTGTATATATCAACATGCAGACTACAATTTATGAAAAATACTCTAGTACTATAGCAAGATTCAAAGTATACCAAAATGGCCAAAAATAAATGAGACAATAACTAACTGATCCATGAGAATACAATGTTTTCTATATTAAATAAATGTGGTTGCAGTCCTGTTTGGTAGACAATAGATTTAGTATAAATAAACATTTGTATGTGTATGTATGAATATAATTAATTTATTTGGTTCTCTAATAAATGTCTACCAATTCATGCAAACTATATACTAGTAACCCAAATAAAACACAGTCTGAGAACAGTAAAATACATGCTGAAATATGTAGGAACTATAGCTCACCACAACATGTCAACATCACATGCAAAAGAAAAACTTAAAGGTTCTGTGCTTGATATGATATGAGTCAATGTGTGATGTGACAAAAAGTGAAATGAATTGGATTTTGTCCTCAGTAAATCAAGGGGGATAAGTCAAAAATTATAAAAACCAGAGTTGTGGGGACTTGTAACATGTGTACTATGCTTCATGTGAATTTCTTTAACATCTTTTTTAGTTATAGCCAACATTGAAGTTTTCTCATGAGGTCAGGACCTATAACACCTAAGCTATGACAAATCAAAACTTCATGTTTCCTGTTTAAGGATCCAAAGATGAGACGTTGTACCTTCACATATATCACAATAGGGTCGTATCTGGTGCCTGTCGCCGTGGTGTTTGGAGGGTGGGGGACTGTCTGACATTTCTTGCTGTGGGCAGTCCTCTGTCTCATGCTGGTCAAACACATCACAGATGTCACAGAACATACGAGGGGCCGCTCGTTTTGTCGGAGTCCTGAATAACACCAGCATTATCCTTATGTACAGAGTATTAATGATAAAGGTAGTTTTTCTTCATTTAAAAATCTTACTTTAGCTTCTCAAAACCAACAATTTGCCATTCTGGACTGATTTTAACCTTACCTGACCGATTACAGTAACAGAATATGGCTTTAAAATCAGTCCAATTTTTTTTCATTTTTTTCCAATTTTGATCCCAAATGGATAAGTCAGTAAAATATGTAGAAATTGTAAAACACAAACAGTGTTTGTCATTCACACATCAAAATACCAGGGGACATCCTTTAGGGCTATTCGTGTGATACCTTCTGTGTTAACGGTCTGTTTTATTGACTTCGCTGTTTTTATTACTTCAAAGAGATGGCGATTAGCTGTCTTTTTCTCATGTAAACAATTGTCGGGATCGGGGTCAACGGGCTTTGACCTATTGAGATTTCAAACTTTTAGATGCCCTGATAATTAGTTATAACATTTAAAAACATGACAATTTCCCTTTATAAGATATATCTTCAAATTCAACAACAACAAAATGTAACCTTAAAAGTACCCATGACCTGAAAATACATCGCACTATGAGCACTGTACTTCATTTAAGTAGATTGAGTAACAGGACTACGACGTCACATTTGTTTATGTCACATTCTCTTTAAGACCTATTTTTACTTGTAGGTAAATTGCATGCATGATGTGAGCCTTATTTGAATATCTTACTGCGCTGCCATGGAGCTGTCCTGGCCGTTGGTAACGCCGTTCTCCATGACCTCAAGGCGGACCTTGAGCTCCTCATTCTTCTGCTGCAGGTCCACAATTACAGAGTTCAGGAACTCCACCTGTAATATAAATATACTGTAGCCACTACATTCAAAACATATTCCCTCCTGGGTTAGTGAAAGTGTAATCATATAGAACAGATGATGCTTATATGAATTTCTCATTATTTACGTCTTTAACAAATAAACCCAGCAATTTCAGAAAGTCTTAACATACATTTGTACATATAAGTGCCCTTTTACACATTTTACACAACTAAACAATGCCACTCACACAGTCACCCATGTGCACATTTACTTAAATCTAGATTTGACACCCCACAGTCATGTATTCTACAGAAAACACAGACAGTATGACCTTTAATACACATCAAACGTGATTTTATCCAAACTCTACCACAAGCACTAATTACAGTGACACACATGATTTTAACTTACAAACTGATTTATTTCTCTCTTCCTCACTTTTGCAAATACTCTCTTACACTAATAAAGACAAGCCATACTATGACATTAAAACAAAACAATTTACAAACATAGCAACACATATATCAGTGTTTAAATCTTCGTAAGGGCATAGTCGGTTATGGTCACCCAAGTGCCAACAAAAATGATAACTTTGTTTCTACCAACAGCAGTTTCAAGATAATAACATTAAACTTTCAAATATCTAAAACTTTTATTTTAATGTTGACATTTTTCAATTTGTGCTTACCAGGTATATCTTACATAAACCCTCTAACAGTAATTCATTTTCTGTCATTTGTTTTCTAACTTACTGTTTTATTATAACGGTATATTTTCAAAATTTATTCTTTAGTTCTTCTATAAATGCATGAGAAATTAACAGTACAAACCTGTCCTTGGGCATTGCCATTTTCCTCCCGCAGTTTTTCAACAAGAGCATTAGTGCCCTCAGAAGTGACTGCACCAACATTGTTAACAATGTTAGCATTGTTGTGGGACTCGGACAGTTTTGTTTGCAATTGATTCACTTGGTCTTTCAGGCCTGCTATTTCTTTTTCTAACATTTCATTCGATGTCTTGTAGGTAGTCAGCATTGAGTTCCCTTTTTCCATCTCTGTAATCTACAAGTATTAACATATCATATTCTGTACCAGTTCTGACACCATTTAGCAAAGATTATATTGGATAATTTTTAAGTTAAGTTATACACATGCATTTTTTTATGGTAGAACATCATTAAGAACATAATCATTAGCAGTGTTCCACATCAATTCAAGTTAAGGTGTGATAAAAGAAGATGTAAGATATAGTCTACTGTTCATTCCTCTACAGCACCCTGTCTATACCTGTTTAAGCTGCTGCTGAATGTGCAAGTCTTTCTGCTGTATCAAGGTAGTGGAGCTGTCAATATCCGCCTGTAGACTGGTATGTTGTGATTTCAGGCTCTCAACCTCACCCCTGTGTCTGAAATATGAGCACAGTCTGATATCACCCAAGATGATGAGAATGTAAATGAATATAGTTTTCTTATTTTCATTCTTTTGTAAAATTGGTCTTGAGGCTATTAATAAGCAATGAAGTAAAATGTTAACGAATTGGATTTTTTCCTACAGTAATAATATGCCATACTTTTAATCATTTGAATTCAATGCTTAACAGTTAAAACTAGAGCTATCACAGAAGTATTGACGACCCGCCCCCACAGTGCCTTATTACAGGATTTTATTGCCTGACTCAAGCAAATATTGAAATAGAAATCACAATAGATGTTTTAATATTATACCAAGGAATGTAATTTTTATTATTCACAAGATCAATCTAAAATCTTAGATACAGCCAAAGCATTAAACTGCTCAAGGGCACAAAAATTTAAAAAAATGAGTCGGCCGGGGTAAATGATCAAGAGATAAGCCATGGGTCAAGAACAAGAGCTGTCATTGTTAGTGAGGAATGCTCCCTGAGTGCCATCTAGTTCAATGGATTATGCAATTACTATTATTTAATATTATCATGGTCATAATGTGTACCAAGTATCAAGCGTGACAGCTCTAAAACTGTGCAAGTATTACTCTGTACAAACTTTTGCAAACAGACCAACCAACCAACCACTGTATGGTGACTCCAATATAACCTGCTACAGACTTTGTTAAGGATGAATCAAGATATATATATATATATATATATATATATATATATATATATATATATATAAAACATACTGAATGTAGGCTCACAAAAGGATAATTTAATGTACAACATAGCAATGACTATGACACGAAAAGTAAATAAACCCGAGATATAGATAATGATGTACATGGACAAGCTTGAAAAGTCCTACTGAGTCTGACATGCAAAACGAAGACCTAAAATTGCTTATATTTCCACTTAAACAGATGAATTGATTTCAGAAATAACAAGGCATCTTCGATCTACTGAAACAGACATGCTTTTGAAATAATAAACTTGCAATAGAGGTCAACTTTTGTGACTGGATGTATTTAAATAAACACTATTGTTCTAAGAAGCAACACATATCACAATACATACAGGCAAGAACAACTCTTACCAGAATCAAAACTGTTTGTCTTTGGCATCATAGGTAAAACATAAGAAGTATGGTGAGTGGTCTATTTTCAAAACAATTCATGCAAAAAATTGTATATTACCGGTATGTGTTGAAAAAGTTTTTTTTACATATTAATTGTATAGATGTATGGTTTTCAGAAAAAAAATGCTGTAGAAATTGAAATAGTAAAACCGTGTAAATACAAATACTTACTTGTTCTTAATGCTTTCAATCTCCTCATTAAGCTTCTGGTTGAGTTCCAATACCTAGAAAAGTAACACAAAGGTGCCAGTATCAGTATACATTTAGGCCATTTCCAGAAAATAGTATTCATGAACACCAACTCACCACTCATTGTTTCTTTATACATATTGAACAGTTTGAAACATTCCAAAATCATGACCAAGATTTAACAATGAAATTGAATCTCTGTCACGGTCAACATTAGCATCAGCATCAAGAAAAAGACAGTTATAGTTTATATATATTTTTTTTATGCTACAATACCGGTGGGGTAATAATAACTATACCTTGTCCTGCTCCCTACGGTTCTCGAAGGCTCCCTGTAACTGACTGGTGAGATTGTCCCGCTCCTTTTCGAGATCCTGTACGCTGTCCTCCAATAGTGAAACTGCCTCCTGGCTCTCCTCACTGCAACCATAACCCCAACATAGATTAAACACAAACACAACAACCTGCAAACACACCCCTTTAGCTTTCAGGTTTCTAACTATGCTTTAAGGCAGCTGAAACTCTGAGACAATAGTGAATACCAAAATGTTTTTTGAACAATGCTGTGAGATAATTCTTAACAATAAAGTATTTAGGATGCCACAAAAGAATCCACAACATCAGATTAAACCATCATTTATCTGCATCATATCCTTTTTTTGGAAAAGATATTATTTATTTTTCTCAATGAAAAGCATACATACAGTTCAATTTTCATTGTCCTCATCTCATCCTTCTGAGTGGAGGTGGCCTTCTGTAGATCCTTGATTGCAGTCTCCTTCTCACCAAGCTGCTTACGGAGGCCATCTATCTGGGAGGTCTGCTCTGCCATACGCGCGTGGAGGTCCCCTGAATCGGAGGTTTGCTGCATGAGGCTTGTGATTGTCTCCTGCTGCTGGTTGGTTGTGGTTCTCAGCTTCTCCAGTTCCTTTTGTAGCTCCTCAACCTGACAAACACATGGACATGTGACACTTGTATTTATGACATATCAGATATTTGGAATCTGGCCACTTCAAATTCATCTTCAACTGGAATACTTTAAAAAGAAAAATCTACACAATTAGGCATCTTGATAATAATTATTTCCAAGCAAATCCATGAGAAATCTCATTTTTGGCTATAATGACACCAGAATCTTGCTTCCATGATTAAGACTCCAACCTGCCCCTTTTACATACCAGTATATCCCTCTGCTGTATGGCAGCTCTGTGCTCCATGGTGTCCCGCTGTAACTGGTCCCTCTCTGTACAGGCCTTTTCCTTACCCTCCTGCAGGTCATCACGCTGCTTCTGAACCTAGACATTCACAGCAATGCTTATTCACACTTCTGTTTGCAAATGAGCTTAGCATTTAAAGTATTTGATGCATTGAACGGTCGTACCTTTAACTGCCCAAATCAGACGTTAATTTCAAATAAAGTGTAAAATCTATAGCTATTTGATAGACTTCCCACATCGAAGGAAACTGACTACAGTCAGTAGCTATTTGGCATATACTTATCACCATGAACTAACTACAAAAGAGGTGGGCTCATACCATACATTACCAGTTACAATCAATTTAATCATAGTTTAAAAAATGCTCATAAGGATGGCACAGTTACAAACAAATCTAAGAAAGTCCTGAAAACTTCCTGTACAAAATAGCGTTTGGGGTGGTAAAAATTATCTGTCTCTTCGTAACAAAATGCCCACAGAACATGAACTGATTTACGAGTTAGTGAAAGAGGAAACCTCACATGTTCGTTACCAGAATGCACAGGAAAAAAAAATATGAAGAAGTGTAAACTCTGTATAAGATTGGTAATTGTCTAATCATATATTGCAACACCTAAAATAATAATACTTATAGATCATAAACCACCTACCTCAGCCAGATTTTTCTCCAGTTGTTGTTTCTCATCCTGGAGGTCTACTATCTGATCATCTAACTGTCTGCGTCCCTGAAGGTACTCCTCAACGGTGGCCTGGGTCCGGCTGGCCTCGACGCGAGCAGTGATCAGCTCCCCGCTGGCCGTGTCCCGCTCACCCTCCACACGTTTCAACTGCTTTTCCAGCTTATCACGCTCAAACTAAAAACAGGATATACATCTTCTCAAGTTAAACATAACTATCATTTTCATAAAACAATGTTACACAATAAGACTTCTTATTACGTAGAGATAAATTTTCATTCTAAATTGGTACTGTATGAGAGAAGTTGGATGCCAAAACTTGAAAATCACCCTCCCTGACATTCCATCAAGGCCTTCTTCCCATTATCATAAACATTACTAAATGTTTCAACAGTTTCCTACCTGTAATGCCTCCTTCTCGAGTGTGATCTTGTCTAAGACCTGTTTGTGTGCCTGTGTCTGTATCTCCTGCTGGCTTGCGTTCTCTGACGTCGCCTCCAGCTGCTGTTTCAGCTCTGTGATCTCCCCGTCCTTCCGTCGTACTAGATCGCTCTTCTCACTTGCAAAGTCTTGCTCCATGCTTATCAATTTGGCTTTAGATTTCTCAAGTTCCTTTTTCTGTAATTGTTGTTTTGTACAAGTTTGATGATACAGCCTTGAAGAGAGCAAAACTTCTCTTTTTTGGAAATACGTATAATTAATTACTTTTTTTTCTGCCATTTTTGATTGACTACTGTTTAACCCCAAAGAAGAAATATTATATACCTTTATATTGACCATCTTTTTTAACACGAACATTCTGAAATTCTGAGGATTTTTTTTTTTTAAAGCGATAATTGATAAACAAACTCTGCACATTTGACTAAAATTTTACAAGAATATCTCACTATACAAATGAGAACAATATATAGGAGACAACTTACAATATCATCCATGTCACTGGTTAGCTGTGACCGGATGCCCTCGTGTTTGTTGTTTAACATCTCAATTTCCCGATCCTTCTCCCTCATACTCGACTCTAACTTATCATTGAGGCTGTGCCATTTTTGAGTAGAAGTCGACAAGTCGGCTTGTAGATCCTCGATTTTTCTGAAGGAATATTTTCCACAATTTATCATGGACTCTTACTTGTTATAACTTTAAAAAAGGAGATAACCACATATCTTATTTGTCCACATGTTAATTCAATCAAGAAAATGTGCATCACTGAAAATGAGGCTTACTTTGTATATTCTATCCCATTAACATAAATTATAAAACATATCCAATTTCAAAGACAACACAACTGAATTTTATTTAAATCTCTGGTCTGCAGACAAACACTGAGGCCATAGCATCAAATAGATGTTGTAACACTGATGCAAAAAAAGACCAATTATTGGATTGAGGTACACATCCATTTACTCATTAATAGGAGATTTACATTTGAGATT
Organism: Mya arenaria; assembly: GCF_026914265.1. Taxonomy (NCBI): domain Eukaryota; kingdom Metazoa; phylum Mollusca; class Bivalvia; order Myida; family Myidae; genus Mya; species Mya arenaria. Next base: position 66,576,583 of record NC_069125.1, on the reverse strand, counting down.
AGATCCACAAATGACAGCCTTAAACCTCCTTACAACACTGGCCTCTATTACGTTTTCTTGTTTTATCCACTCTTTTTCTAAGAAAAAATTGAAACAGCTAAATTGTTGTTATCTTGTATTGAACGCAGGACACTGGCGAAGTTTCAGGATCTAATTTGTTTCATGGAACATTCTTATGAAAATGTGTATGTGTTATTATACTATCATGTACATGTTGAATTCAGTTGAGTTACATTCATAATCTGTATCAGAACTGAAGTATTTTCAAAAGCATTTCAAAATATGAAAAGCAGGATGGAATATCATGCAGCTTTCTAAATCTAGTATACAATTGCATCAAGGTCATATCACTGACAAAAAATAAATATTTTTTTTTTTAATCTTTGTATTGTTGAAACAAGATAATAAACTGAATTCACTTTCAAATTAAAATATATTTGGCAAATCTAAACCTTAATACTATATGTAAACGAAAAACAACAGGTTAAATTAATGACCAATTCTTAAGAATGAAGTTGTGAAAAGAATTTTGTTTCAGTTTGTAATATCTCTTTTACAAATTTCAGCTCCAATCTTATGAGAATCTCTAAAGGTATAATAAACCAAGTCTCTTAAACATTTAGTGGCATTACTAATATATATCTATATATTTACTGGCTGTAATGTTGTAAAGGAGCTCTATATACTACTATACAGTACACAATAAATTATAAAATATTACAATTCATTGCCTGAACAACCTACACCATCATCTGTCAGCCAGTCACCTTGTGTGGGAGGGGACAAGGTCATTAGGGGCCCCCAAAACTAACCTATTTTTCTGGCCTAGCTGTTCGTTGAGCATTGACAGCTGATGGGAGCTATCTCCGGAGTTCTTCATCATTTCCGTGACCTGTAGGTCCTTTACAAGAGAAAAACATCTAGTGTCACATACGATGTAATATAGAACCTGTGTGCCTATTCTTGCTCTACTTTATTTTTCTGTGCATATATTTGCATTATATATATTTAGCTGTTAAAATAGCTACTACATTTATCATTTTTAAAAGCATAAATTTTGTTTAGTCTTTTTAACATCATTTTAGATAGTGCCCACATCCAGTAATTTCCACTCAAATGGCATTTTATCGTATTTATAATACAACATTTTTATATTTCTTTCTATCTAAAACATGTAAAGCTAGGGCAAAAATAAACTAACAATATGGATGAATTCAACTTAAAAGTGCAACATATGAACCAAATTGACATTAAAAATAACATGATCAAAACAAGCCAGCTAGAAACAAACTTTAATCTACATTTACAATGGTGTCAATTTGAAATTTTGATGAGTATTAGTTCTGACGATGTGGAACACAAGTTAAAATGATTGATGTTTGTTTTATGACAGTTGATGTAACATGAATATGATAGGCACATAGGTTCAAGCCGACAACATCAACATTCAACAAAAAGCCACACATGAATATGGGATACATCAGTCACTTAATTGTAACAGATATCATTGAACCAAATAAGTCCCATTCATGGCTTCAAATAATCACACGGTGGTACAATATTTAAGGCACAAAAGCCATGACATTTTGCAATAATAGCCGAACTTAGTAATGTAAAATAGCTTTCAAGCATTTTCATACAAAACTGAACATGAGAACTACTCAACAACATGAAACAAACAACACTTTATTTCCATTTATCATGGACCTTAGCCAAAATAAGTAGCATCTACAATCTAGGGCAGGTCCTGTGCTGGTATACAATGGATACATGTACAATATATAAAGCCTGTATATGAGGTGGGTGGGGTAGCTTACCAGCTGTTTTTTCTCTTCAAGAAGCTGATTCGATCTCTCCTCACTGCTGGCCAACTGTCGCTGAGTCTCTGAAAACATGATGGTGATATCGGTTTTTAGTATACATGTAATGAGGTTGTCGTATACTGTGATATATGCAATGTAAAATATGCACAATAGAAAAAATGTTAAAACTTTCCAAATTGAACCAGATTATTCATATCAATTCATCTCACTATCCTTATGCTTTAAATGTACAAACACAAATCCCTTCATATATTCAGTGATGATAATTGACTGAAAATCTCAATCCTAAAACATAAATTTAAGTCTATGGGATTCCAGTCTAAAACAAGGTAAACAGGCTTAGACCTCTGTTGAAACTGTTTTCAAAGCCATCTATACACGTAAGATTATAATAGTTACTTGAATCTGTTTTCCACTCCTATCATTCACCACCTTACCTGCATTCAGAGACTTGAGATTCTGCAGCTGGGTGTTCAGATCGTTGTTGCCCACATCCATCGACTTCACTTTCTCATTCAACTCTGTGGATGTCATCATATTGTTTGTCAGAGACAGTTAATGCTTAAAAGCAACAAGTTTCTTCATAAATCTTTTGAAATTCACACTTATAAGTTTAGTCCAAAGTCATTTAGCAACTAGCTTACCGTCAAAATTCTGTTGTAGTTTGTCAAATTTGGCACTCTTGGATTCAAACTCGTCTTTCTGTAAAAAAGAAAACAGAATGCTTAATGCAAGTCTTTGACAAAACTAAGCACCATCAAAGGATTGAATGAATTTAAATAGCATTTAGCAAAGCAAATGAACAAGTGAGCAAGAAAAACTGTGTCTATCTTATTCTGTGGTAACTGATTTCATGAGTATGATGTCAACCCGCCCTGATTTAAATATTTATAACCATACCAAAGAAAAAGCTTTCAGAGTACTGGACAAATAGACAAATGAAAAACGCTTTTGGACTTTGATTAAATACATCACTAAATGCGTCACCATATAGTCATGAACGTAAGAGGAGTTGCGAAGAAACCAATTTTAAATGTAAATAAAAGGCAATAACTCTTTCAAAAATGGCCGAATCGCGAAAGCCCAACAATATGCGCTGTGTCACTATATAGTCATCAATCTGTGAAAGTTTGGTAGAAATTGCATGAAAAACGTTAGAGGGGTTGCAAAGAAACCAATTTTAAATGTAAAAAAAAAGAGGCAATAACTCTTTCAAAAATGGCCGAATCGCGAAAGCCCTACAACATGGGCTGTGTCACTATATAGTCATCAACCTGTGAAAGTTTGGTAGAAATTGCATGAAAAATGTAAGAGGGGTTGCAAAGAAACCAATTTTAAATGTAAAATAAGCAAAGGGCAATAACTCTTTCAAAAATGGTCAAATCGGGAAAGCGCGACAATATGCGCTGCTTCACTTTATGATCATCAATCTGTGATAGTTTGGTAGAAATCGCATAAGAAATGTAAGAGGAGATGCAAAGAAATGAATGTGGGACGGATAGACGCACACACACGCACCGAATCGTGCCTGCCATTACTATATCCCCTCGCCTTTTCAAGGCGGGGGATAATAAAATATATGTTAAATAAACATGCTTATTGCATATGATGGATATAATCTGATTGAAGGGTCATGTAAATCAGCAACTTCACACAAGTTTGCATTATGACACCAACAATCATAGTAAAACAAACCCCAATCTTAGTTTTTGCCCACATACCATCTCAGCAAGCTTGTCCTGTAGCTGGCGCACCTCCTTGTTCTTGAGTGCGAGAAAGTCTTCCAGTTCTGACACACGATTGCTCTTCTCCTCCAGCTCCAGGCCTACCTGGCTAGTCTGTCAAAGGAAACATACATGTACCTCTGATGAGTCTTAAACCATTGTTATTCAGATATGTTGACTAATAAGAGTAAGATAAAACAAGAAAAATAAAAATTGTCTAGCTCAAACACTACACTTAACTAGTGAAGGCATTGCATAATCACACAACTCTTGCAGGTATCATAATTATAAGCATATTTTCCCACAAATTGATTGACAATTTATCAATAATGAAAACATCAATACAACTTAAATCTCATAACAAGACCATTGAGGCCTCAGGTTGACAATTACACATACCTTGGCCCCTTCCTCAAGGCGCGACTCATCATGGTCCCGCAGCTTCGCCTCAGCCTGCGAGAGTTTGTGTGTGAGTTCCTCTATCTGGTCGAGGTATGAGGTCTGTGTCTCCTCCAGTGACTGCACCTCCTTCTCATGATGCTCCTTCATCATCTGTACGATAAAGAGAGAGATGGTTATTAGTTCATTCTGCTATGTACATGTAGCTCTCATGAGTTAGGGTACAGCTTGAACAAATTAAATTATATTCATTATGTCAACTTGAAATCAAAGAACAATAACACAAAATCATTAAAAAAAATACAACAACATTTTCCTCTTTATATTTCACACAGTACTGGGTGTACTAACAGATCATTAATGTTGCACATATGCATCATTCAGAGCACACATGCCAAATATAAGCAAAAGCTGTGCTTCTTGAAAGCTTAATATTAAAAGCTGTGCTTTTTTGTAATTTGATCAAGTTTCTTTAAATTTTAAAAACAGGCTAAATATTTTTTTAGTAAAAAAGCTGCTTCCCAATAGGTGTGCTTTTCTAGCCAATATGCCCAAAATCTGTGCTTAAAATCACATCATTTCAAGAAGAAACAAGAGCTGTCACAGAATGTGACGAATGCCCCGAAAGTGACATTGACCTATGACAATGTCAGTACATGAAAAGTTGATCTTGCCTTTATGTGTCAAATACATACGGCAAGTTATTTTAAATTGCCTCTGAACATAAAAAATACCACCCATACTTGACAATCTACACTGTTATGTCCTTATATACAGCATTCCATTGTGAATAAACACTAAGTGTATCTTTCACCTTAGAGGTAGGGACATGGGTCTTGTACGCTACACCTTGCCTTGGTGTGTCAAACACATGGGGCAAGTTATTTTAAAATCTGTCCATACAATAGAAAGTTACAGCCCGAACACGACAAACTATACTCTGTGTCCTTATATACAGCATTCCATTGTGAATAAACACTAAGTGTGACCTTGAAGTTAGAGGTAGGGACATTGGTCTTGCACGCGACACTTAGTCTTGGTATGTCAAACACATGTGGCAAGTCATTTTAAAATCTGTCCATACAAGAGAAAGTTACAGCCCGGACACGACAACCTATACACTATGTCCTTATATATGCAGCATTCAATTGTGAATAAACACCTAAGTGTGACCTTGACCTTAGAGGTAGGGACATGGGTCTTGTACGCTACACCTTGCCTTGGTATGTCAAACAAATGTGGCAAGTTATTTTAAAATCTGTCCATACAAGAGAATGTTACACGCCAAACTATACTCTGTGTCCTTATAAGCAGCATTCCATTGTGAATAAACACTAAGTGTGACCTTGACCTTAGAGGTAGGGACACAGTTCTTGCACGCGACACATTGTCTTGGTATGTGGATCACATGTGGCAAGTTATTTTAAAATCTGTCCATACAAGGGAAAGTTACACGCCAAACTCGACAACCTATACTCTATGTCCTTATGTGCAGCACTCCATTGTGAATAAACACCTAAGTGTGACCTTGACCTTAGAGGTCGGGACACGGGTCTTGCACGCGACACATTGTCTTGGTATGTGGAACACATGTGGCAAGTTATTTTAAAGTCTGTCCATTTAAGGGAAAGTTACAGCCTGGACACGACAACCTATACTCTTTGTCTTTATATGCAGCACTCCATTGTGAATAAACATCTAAGTGTGACCCTGACCTTAGAGGTAGGGACACGATTCTTGCACGCTACATGTCGTCTTGGTTTGTGGAACACATGTGGCAAGTTATTTTAAAATCCGTCCTTACAAGGGAAAGTTACAGCCTGGACATGACAACCTATACTCTATGTCTTAATATGCAGCACTCCATTGTGAATAAACACTAAGTGTGACCTTGTCCTTAGAGGTAGGGGCACGGGTCTTGCACACGACACGTCGTCTTGGTATGTCGAACACATGTGGCAAGTTATTTTAAAATCTGTCCATACAAGGAAAAGTTACAGCCCGGACACCACAACCTATACTCTACGTCTTTATATGCAGCACTCCATTAGGAATAAACACCTAAGTGTGACCTTGACCTTAGAGGTAGGGACATGCGTCTTGCACGTGACACGTCATCTTAGAATGTGGAACACATGTGGCAAGTCATTTAAAAATCTGTCCATACAAGGGAAAGTTACAGCCCGGACACGATATGCAGCACACCATTGTGAATAAACACTAAGTGTGACCTTGATCTTAGAGGTAGGGACACGGGTCTTGTACGCGACACGTCATCTTGGTATGTGGAACACATGTGGCAAGTTATTCTAAAATCTGTCCATGCCAGGGAAAGTTACAGCCCGGACACGAGTTATTGAGCCAGACATACAGACGGACGGTGCGATATTAATATGCCCACCTTCGGGGGCATAAAAGTGCAGCTCCTTCAAAAAGCTGTGCTTATGTAGCCAATAGCACCAACATCTGCTTTTTGTTTGAGAAACTACACTTTTTAAGTTAAAATACAGCTTCATCACAAAGGCTGTGCTTCTTCAAAAGCTTTGCTGTTGAAGTTAACAGGGCAGCTCCTTCACAAAGCAATGATTTTTGGTCAATACCGATCTGATTTTTGCCCCCTCAAATTTTTTTCAAGTAGCATTACATGGCTTCTTTGCAAAGGCTGTGCTTCTACAAAAGCTTTGTGCTTCAAATAAAAATGACAGCTTCTTTGCAAAACAGTGTTTTTTGTCAACACCAATCTGCTTTTCTGCTATCCACCCCCCCCCCCAACATTTTCAAGTAAAAATTCACAGCTCCTTTTTCATCAGACTGTGTATTTTCATAAGTTCAGTTCCTTTGCACTGTGTTTTTGGGCTAATACACACAGCTAAAAGAACTGCTTAAGAGAAGCTTTTACCAGCAAGTTTTAGCCGAAAGTTTACCCTGAGAGAGATGAGCTCGGTTTCAAGTTTCTCAGCCCGTTCCTGCTCCTTCTTCAGGTTCTTCTCAAGGTCGCGAGTCTTCGCTTCCTCTTCCTCTGTACGACTCTACAACAAGCCAATATCATCATTTATATGGTGGGTGTGGGAATGGACATCCAAGCTAATAAATGATCGGGAAAGGTAATGATATTGTTTGTATGGAGTTCTGAAGCAGTCAACTTTAATTGGCATCTGGTGTTTAAAATTCCATGCAATTCAGAACATAATAATGTCTATTTCATGCATTAACAATTGCATTACTGGTTAAATTTTCAGCATTTTTAATACATAACAGCATATGTAGTATGATTCAATTTGCATGAAACTTGCAAAACATTCAAACATGAAAACTGCTACAGTAACTGCCATTGAGAATACATGTGTATTTCCAATGTATTGTGCTAAAACTACAATGAAACTGTTGGTTATGTAAGAAATGATTATTTAATTATGTACAAAAATGTAGCTATCTAAACAATATATTTTTATTTTTTTATATATATACTTTTCATGCATATAAGATTATGGTGTTCTTAAAATTTGATTTAAAAAACAACATGCAGTGGTTATAACATGCATACTTTTGTTAGTTTGCAATGACGAGTCAACATGATGGATTAAATTCAATAACATGAAATATTACTCATTTAAAACGCACAATAAATATCTGTTTACAGGAGCGGAACAATTTGAAAAGTATTAAATGATCGTTTCCATCTTAAAGTCACAATAATTTTTTGTATCAGCTATTCTAGTCAAGCGATGAACATACACCTAAAAAAGCCTATTACAATTAGCAAATTTATATTTTCCTATCAAAGTATAACAAAATGTTTCTATAACTAAAATAACAAAATAAGAGTTATTACTATTAGTTTCAAGACATTGTCTTGCGGCTTCTTAGCAATTCCCTCAGTCCTCATTAATTTACCCAGAAAAGATGTATTGGTATTTGCCAGGAAGACAATGTCTGAGGTATAACTATGGTGTTTGTAACTATTAGTAGGCAAGTTAGATGATTACCTTCACAGACTGTAAACAATGAAAATACTTTTTATCAGGTGTCCAAGTCATGAAGCATACAATAATTCATTTTTTGAAGTATAAGTCTAGTTTTGTTATATATTATGCCCTACAAGAACCACAATTGCAGAAACTTGTGTACCATTGGACCAAGGTGTTTTAAGAAAAAATGCAGTCAGTATTATTATTGGTTGCACATTTTGTTTATGAAGTAAAAATTTCAATTTCAAACTTTGAACTGTGGTCAGAGTTTTCATGACACTGTTGAATTTGACCTTTGATAAACTGACGACCCTACCCAAATAGGGGTCATACTAGTAAAGTTTAACTTAACACTGAAGTTTCATGGTCTTAGGTCACACAGTTCTCGAGTTATCTTGAGGAAAAGGTTTTATAAGACATCAGCTGTGGTCATCAGCTGTTCAAGGGCAACCTAGGAACAATGGTTCTCAGGTTATTGTGAAAACAAAGTGAAGTTTTATAGTCCTAGGTCAAACTGTTCTAGAGATTTTGTGCAACAAAGTCTTCCAAGACAATTGGCCATGACCTTGACCTTTGACCAGCTGACCTAAAAAAATAATGGGTTAATCTGCATGACATGGTCCAGGGAAACAAACCACTGATGTTTCATGGTTCTAGGACAAACCATTCTGGAGGGTTGTCAGGACATAGTTTATCAAAACTGTTGACTGTGATATTGTTCTTTGACCTACTGACCTCAAAACCAATAGGGGTCACCTATTGGTCAAAAGCAACCTACCAACGAAGTTGCTTGGAATTGTGTCAAACCATTCTCTAGTTATAGTACTGCTTAATCGACACTAATTTTGCCAACATATATGTTCCTTTTTTGAAAAGACAGCATAAAAACATCTAATATGTGCAGTTTAACAGTTCAATTCCAATTATTTTCCGTTACATCATTATCCGTTACATCATTATTCAAACAGTGCAGGCACATTCTAGGAAATGTTGCTAGGAATCACACTCTGAAGGTGTAGGAAACTTACTTCTCCCGAACTCTAAATTAATTCCACATATACAAACATAATTACAACAAATAAATAAACACTAAATCCATTTTAAACAAGGAAAACAATGTGAGAAAAATAATCAAAATTGAATTCAAAGAAGAGGATGCCAATGCTCATCCATTGACAAAAGGGCATGTAAATATGTATGGGTTTCATAGTTATAGCCAGCAAAAAATGTGGACAACAAGAAAACACCAAGGCTATGACGATTACCCTGATTTTATTCCTAGAAAATATGATAGACTTAAGAATAAAAACAAATATGAATTAATGTACAGTTAAGTGTTTAACTGCATTCTGTTTAACCAACAAAAACAAAACCACAATAGCAACATGCACATTAGATATGAAACATTCACTTGGTATTCTTTTGTGCTGTATGCCTGTGATAAACATTAATACTGAGAATGTTATTCTTTAAAACTAAATATATGAATTTCACAATCCCACAGTGCATATACATGGCCTTTTTCATTTTCACAATTAATTACCACATGCTTACTTTGCCAACACACAAAATCTAAAATTCCAACCAGCGGCACAGACAGACATTTTTCTCTACCCCAAAATCCGCAGGTTCAGGAAATCATGTTCTGTTTCTATGGTTACACCTACCTCAAGGTCATCCTTGCTGATCACTTCCTCTTCAATACGGAACTGAAGGTCCTCAACTTTCCTGAGAAAAGGACAACAAAGGTATGATATAATTACTATTTCAAAATCAAACAGACAAAGTACCTCCACAGCGTACTAAAGTCCATGTTCATAAACAACATAAATACACTGAAAGACTATGCATGCATCTATTTTTTCAGCTGTTAAAATTGTGAAATGAAAACTGAATGCACTGGATGTAAAATCCTAGGCACACAAGAGGATGCTTTTAAAAAATCTTTATCAACTAGATGTGTTTGTACCGTTTTTCATCATCCAGTTTCATCTCAAGGTCCCTTTTATCCTGTACAAGCTGCTGCATGCGGGCTCGCAACTGAACCATGCCCTCCTCATTCTCCTCCTAGAGATAATACAACATGACATTTCCATTAAAATTCATTCCTCTATGCATGTGATATGATGTGAAAACTGTAATCGAGCATTAACATGCGTGAAAGTGAGGAGTTTGAAAACTACATGAAAATTTTACTGCAAAGCCCTGGCTAGGGGTCCAGGTCCTGAAGCAGTCAATGAGCACTGATGAGATATAACTATCATAACAGAAATGAACAACTATTTCCCACTATGTTCGACTCTGTGTGTGCTGAGCAGTATTCAATGCATTTTTATGAATTAAATTTGAAACTCACGAAAGGGGATCAGTCAGATCAAGACCCCTCTGCCCCCTATGAAAATCTCTGCGGATTTAATAATTATACATTTTGGAAAACAACCTCTTTGAAGGCCTTGAAAACAAAATCCCGTCATAATACAGAAAATTTTCTTCAATGCATTAACAAGAAGACCACTGTTTGTTTTAACTAAATCTTCTACATGTTAACAACACTACAGTGGTAACCAGGTTCCATACCAGTAGGCGTTCCTTCTCCACCTGGATCTGAGTGAGCTGGTTCTGGGCTTCATCCACCTGGGCGGCTGCCCGCGCCACATCTGACCTCTCAAGGTCACGTTCCCGAAGCAGCTGCTCAATGTGCTCCTCCTTCTCCTTCAACGCTTTCTGTGAGATGAAGATGGAAAAAAGTAATAAAGGTAAAACGCTTTGTTTTGGAGCATCAACTTTATTTTTTTCTCCAAGGAATGCTCTAGGATTGATACAATTTTTTCAGTATCATGGTTGGAGCATGTTGTTCTTTAGATCCATGCTTGTTTTACTCATATACCAGTAAATATTGTTTTTTTAATTAAATGATAAAGCCTTATAAGGACTTAATGACTGCCTTATATTGCACATTCCACTGTTAACACATACCCAACTGCTTGTACATCATATTAAGTCTAGTTTGTACAAATTACAGCAATGAAAACAAATAATATCATGTTCCAATTTCCAGACATGTTAAGGCATGTTAATAATGCTCTAGTCAAAAGGATAAAAGTTATACACAATTATAGACTGATGTTAATTATGAGACAAGATGTTATTAATGTTAATATGAAAATAATAAATCACATTGTATTGTTTTCCCAGGATTTCACTGCAATATGCAGCCACAGTAATATTTATGAATATCACTGATTCTTACCATATGGCATTAACTAATAACAATGTTTTTTAATATGAGAAGCATAGAATAGATGATAATAGCAATTAAATAAAAGTGCTTTTATATATTTATAATATGTGTTTTGATATTCTGAATAGTTTTGATAACTTTGGCATGCATTGGTATTGTAAACATACTTCAAGACTTAAGAATTCATTTGACTTTTTCTCTTCTCCTTTCTGTAAAAAAGTATTCAACATCAAAATTCTTGTATCTAGAGAATGTGCAACAAACAAATTCCCCTTTAAATCCTCGTCACGTCATTGAAGAACATGCCAGCTCAGAAATTCAAACATTTGATGGACTTTTACAAATCCATAGAATTATCAGGCTTGACATGATCATTCACATTTAGAATATTTATAAATTTCCAGTCATTAAAACTTTTGTTTATATTACACACAGAACATATTCATCACTTTATTGAGGGTACACTTTCATTAAAAAACAACAACATTGATGTGCATGTAAGTAAAAAATCTTCAGAAGTTCTTTCATTCATATAAAAAAATTTTTTTATATACATTCTGCTTATTTCATGAGCTGGCATATGTGCATCCTGGAGCCCTTACTCACCTGGAGTGCGGTGGTGGTGGAGATATTGAGGGAACCTGGGCGCTGTCCACTTCTTCCACCCGTCGTTGGCTGCTAATACACCAAAGTCCACATACAATACACCACTGGTTAGTTAACACACACAGAGTGCAAAGAGAGAGAGGGAGCGAGGCAGCAAGGTTAGGGTACAGCAGATAGCTAAATAATTATCAACTGTCCTGCACTGCGTCTAACTGTAGTACCATTGAAAGGTTTTAATGCTGGTGAAATATTGAATCCGACAAGTTTGCTTAAGTTTTTAAATGCTCAAACTTTTACATAGTGCATAACAGTTAATGAAAGCATCTTGTATGGCATGTGTTAATGTGAAATATTGAATCCGATAAGTTTGTTCAAGTTTTTAAATGCTCCAACTTTTATGTAGTGCATAACAGTTAATGAAAGCATCTTGTATGGCATGTGTTAATGCTGTAAATAAAACATATCTACATACATGAAATAGTATTTGATTTTCAAGACCTAATTTAATGGCTGCTTAATGTTAAAATGTACTTTCAAAGATCCCAGATTTACTAAATTAGTTTTGTGCTAGTGTCATTCGGTTGTGATAAAAAGAATCATAAAGCTTACCATTATATCACTCATTTTCCCTGACACATAGCAAGTAAGAACTAGGGGTACAAGGAGCCTTATTCTAGCAAATCTGAACGAAATAATCATTACACAAACAAGTTCTTCAGCATCAAATGAATTATAGATTACATTAGTCTGACACTAGAAAATACAATGCATCAATTACCAACAAAGAAACATTCTACGAATACTCACTGTCTGCAAATGAACTTAGCATTTTAAGCTTTTATAGCCTTAACTGATCCTGACATCAACTCACTTAAATCCTACAAGTGATTTTCAAATCCGGTGCAACATTTACAGCCTATCGATCCATTCAACACTTCAAAGACACTGACTTCTAGCATCAGCAATTGGGTATATAATTCTACCATATTGCATGAAACTAACAACTGAAGAGGTGGGCTCATACCACAGCAAAGCACATGTTCAGTTTGCATTGGTTTCACTTTAATTATATAATAACATTTAGGTAGCTAGAAAGAAAGGCACAATGTTGAAACTGACTGTTTCAAAGCTCTGTTGGGTAGTACAAATAGAATGTCTCTTCGGTGCAAAATGGCATTTTTATCGTGCTTTTTTTACTGACTGAGGAGTATGTTTTGCTAATTTAATTTGCAAACAGTAGTATATTCTTCATGCAAAACTATTGCAGCTTTTCAGTGACACTAGCACTGTACAGTTAGCAGTAAAGTGCAGCCAAATTCAATTCTGGTGTTATTTAGCGTTGAACCGTAAAAATAATATCCAATACATACATTCAATACATCACTATACACTGAACTACTGTAAATCAATTCTATGTGAGCTAGTTTAAAAAATAAGTCTGTGAACTCTTCAAACTACATGAATATGCAAGAGGCAGAATGTATTACTCTATAATAAAATATTTCTGTATGTATTATAGTAACAAAAATACATAGAGTATACCAATTACTAAATATAAAATTACATATTTAGTTCTGACACCATGTTAAAATTATTAAAGCATTAATTCTACTGTAATTTAAATGCCATCTTGATTAATTTTCTTTTTGTTTAACTTCAAAAAAGTAATAATGGTATCAGTAATATTGACTTATATTCAAATGATGTATGATCAAAGAAAAGATCGTATAATAACATATAACATCATTACATGATTTGTATACACATATAGGACAGTAGAAGTACGCACTGTTCTCTGTGAGTAATTCCCATTCCTTCACACACATAAAGCAGCCACATGCATGCAGTTTACAGATGCAATTGGTTTGGAAGTAATGTTTCACTCTGATTTTTTGTGATTCGTTTTAGCCTACAAGACTTAGAGTATCCCCTGGCAGAAACATGACATATGTTTTAATGAAGGTCACCAACCCACAAAATTTAGAGAACTCCTATTGTTCTTATGATGCGGCACACGGACAATAGGAAGACAATATCTTGTTTCTAAGCCAGGGAATAGTATCGTGACAAAACTTGGAGGTCTCTGTGTTTTAAAACAAAGCTTGAGCGCTGCAGTGTCAAGGGAATATATGATGTGGGTTATGTAGCGAACAACATTCCATGTTAGCAACATGATTTAGAGCAAATTTCAGTATATGCAGCAAATTAAGTTCTGTTAGTTTGTGCCTGGGCCTTTTTACAGTTCTTTGCCGTAGCCAAAACCCAAAGGCAAGACCCTTTTTTTTCCCAATGGCTTCTGAAATTCTCTATTTTCCAAATAAATAAATATATATCCATAATTTTTTTTTTTTATATAATGACAACCTCATGAATCATGATGTTGCTGAGTGATTTATTTACCGTGTTATTGATATAATACTCCATTTGTAAAAGTAAATTGTTAGAACTTGGTACTATGAGAATTTTTCTCAAAACTCTGCTTTTTTTCCCCACAAAAAGGGTTAGGGTGTCTTCCCCATCACTGGTAAAAAAGCCCTGTGTGCTATGAAAACATGATATAAATGGGTGTATCAAATCAGAGAAGTACATAAAACTATGGAGATAAAAATACGGAAAAGTAAAATTCTATTCGTATGTTTTCACTCATTTCATAAAACTACACACATGCAACAAGCAATAATGAAACACTAACAACACAAATGAAAGAGCTGTTCTGAGAGTTTCTGAATGAGTAAAGCCATTTAGGTTGACAGACAAAATGAAAAATGATAAAATAATCTTTCAGCCAATAAAATAGTATCAGTCATTTAGTAGGTAATGCGATGAGGAATATTAATTAAATCAAACATAACGTTTTTTTACTTTCAAAGTCTACAAATGAAACTACAAAAGAAACACTACCACCATTCACTGATTTCCTTCTGTATTCCATTTGCACTGTATTGTTAGTAACATTTTTCAACAACATGGCACAGAAGTGTTTGACCCTGCAGCGCTCACTTAAGAATCTAAAATTTGGGTGGTTATGTTTCACAACACTGAAATGCACTTGGTTAATCCTGTGAGAAAAGTAGCAGATTTATGTTTACATAATGAAACTGAAGTCAAAATGCATGATTATGTATATATCCTAATCTTAAAGACACATTTCATGTAAAGAAATGAAGAAAAAGTATTGACAAGAACATGGCATAGCGATCCCAACACTCGTCTGTTGTTTCCAGTCAAACAATCATAAAAGCCAGAGTTATGGGCCTTGCTATGTATAAGTATCAGAACTAGCAACATGTGTACCAAGTTTCATTCAAATATCTTGAAGAAATCTTTAAGTTAAGCCCAAGGTTTCAGTGCACAACCCTGCCGGTGACGACGTGGCAACTACACCAAGGCGATGAAAATATTTTTTTTTCAAAAACAGATGAGCTCAAAATGGTAAGTCTTCTTATAGAAATTATATTTAATACTGCTCACAGGATTAACCTTTCACTCAAAATTTATGAATAAAAAATTTATGAAAAAATAATACATATTGACAAAAATTCTTTCTCAAGAAAAAAGTAACAAATGGGGGGTCTGTGTATGACAACAAGCATCAGTAATCCTGCATGTACCTGGCTGTTCCCAAGGCCCGAGACGCCAAGCCTTACCCGCGGGCGTGAGGCGCTGGAAGTTGCAGAACTCATGGAGCTGACAGACTCCTGGCTCCCGCTGCGCTCCCGTCGGAGTCCTGTGCTACCCATCGAGCGTGACATGGAGCTTGGACCAGGGGTTGATGGCACCGATGTCTTCATTACTTTGTGGATGGGTGCAAACAACCCATAGCGAGGCCGACAGTCAAAGTACCTAAATACAATAATGAAGTTTCTTTAAAAAAATGGTCTTTTAAGTAGTTTTTCACACATTTTATTAAACATGCTACATTTCCACTCTTTACTTAATGACTTGTTTACACAGTCACTCAGAAATCAAAGGCATTTTGGCTAAACTGCTTAAATATATTACTGAATGGTTGAAAATTATTTACACAATATGTTATCCCATACCTTTTTCCAGCCACAGCACCATCATTTTTGCCTACAGGATCATCTAGTTCCACACCTGCCCAGTCTCCTTTTGCAAAGTCTGTGGGCCCCAAATACCTCAACGTCCCCAGCTTGGAGCCACTCACCAATACCCTATCACCTAGTTTCAAGTTAGTTTTAATACCGTGTGATGCCATTGGTGTTGAAGTCACTGGGCCAGATTTCACTTTAGTTGGGGCATGCCCCTTGTCCAGACTGGCACTAGAACTTGAGAGAGATTTATGAATAGGTCTAGGGAGACTTGGTGTGGTTGGGCGGGCTATTCCACTCTCCCGACCATGACTGGGCGTGGTCGGCCGCTGCTGCAAACTAGGGGTTGTAGGACGTCTCAGTCCTGAAGCTCCATTACCATTCACAGGTACAGACACTTCAGATGTTGCATCTTCTGAGTATCTCTGTCCACCTACTATACCTGGAGTCCTTGACAGCTTAGAAATCCTACAGAACACACCACGCTTTGCTTCACACTGGAAGTACTTGACACCACTCACAGAGCCATCATTTTTGCCGATTGTTTCATCCAGCACCACTCCCGCCCAGTCCCCTGGCGCAAACTGTGTCTCCCCCAAGAAAGCTATGAATCCCGGTTTTGAGCCACTCACAAACACTCTGTCTCCGATTATGAAATCATCTGGTGGCGGAGGCGGGGCATTCAACTCTTCCTCACCTGAAATAACATTCCCTTTTTACAGAACATCCTTACATAATTAATAAAACACCTTGTTACAAAGAAACACCTTGTTACAAAGTAATTGTTGTTTAATTAAAGGAGACCTAATGGTGCGAGAAAATAATGGCATGCAAACTGTACAATCCTTACGAAAATAAAGAAAGAAACAATAACCACAATATTCAATGAACACTAGACTAGTAATAATGAATGTAGTAACATAACAAGAGCATTTTAATTCACATTTCCTGTATCACTTTATTGATTATGATTTTATGATACAGCATTAAAAATGCGCATGCCTTGAGTTAGTATAATGATATGAATAAAACAAAATAAAGAACGTAATAAAGATATTCAGTTTGGAAATCAATATGACAACAAAGTTGTACTTATCACTTTCTGTAATTGAAGTACCACTTGTACATATTTCCATTTTATAACCTTAATGTATTTCTAACCCTACTACTTTCTACATCAATGTTCTACTAAAGAATCTTAATATCTTGAATTATATTCAACTAACTTCAAGTTATCCAGCATCCTCACTCCTCTTAAATTTAGTCTAGTTTATAGTTTATACAAATTTCATTTAGCTTAATTGTGATGAAAGCTGATGGCTTATAGATTCAGGCTAGAGTCAGTTTTCTTGGTACCTATGATATATATCTACAAAAAGAAGATATGAAGTTTTCTTACAGGCTTCAAACACCAAGTCAAACATACTTACATGTATGTTGGCCAATGATTCCGATATTAAACCAATAGAAGGCCAAGTAGAATAGAGATATTATTAATGCTTATAAAAGCTGTCAAACAAATACATGTACTGTAACATCTTTCAAAATGATGTCACATTGATTTCTATCTCATTTCATTCCAACCATGTCCCATTTGAGTCTATCCAATTGAATTTAAGGCCACACCAAATTGATGTTTCGTTCTGCAGATTTCCCGCACTTATTTTTTTGGTGTGACCGCACCAATATTTTTTTTTATCATGAACCAGATTTTTTGTGTTGGTGGGCTTTTTTGAAAGCTGAAATATAATCAAATATTATTTTCCTACACAGTTCTGTTGTGATTTGTAAAGTGAAGTAACCGATTCATGGCCTTTCTATACTGTTTATCAACCTGTTAAGCATTGGTTTCAATGAATTCAAACAAAATTACAGCTTCTGGTAAAACACTGTGGCTCAATCATCATCATACTTAAAATATGTCATAATTATTTTTTTCATAATTATCTTAGAAATTTAGTTTATCAATATAATTATTGTGCTTACTAAAAACGGATGAATAAAATAGTATGAAATCGAACAATTTTCCATTGTCCAGTAGAGATTAAGTTCAGGATTGTAATGGGTTAAAGGGCAATCATATTGAACAATCTTTCTTTCTTAAATCTGAGGAACAAAATATTAATTTGGTGTGGCCTAATTTGATAAACAGAAATACCTGCAAATGCATGTGCTGCGTTGGCCGCATATTTATCTGCCAGCGAGGAGTTGATTCCAGCTGCTCTAGCACTCTTGGCTATTGCATCTGCACACAAAAATCAACAAACCATGCTACAACACATCTACATGCTTTCACTGGCAAGCAAAGAAAAAATTAAATAAATATTACATATTAGAAAACTTTTATCTTCACAAACAGAGATGTAAAGGAACTCTTGATAATAATAATAGGAGAACATTAATAAAGTTGGTGAAAATGTGGAATGAGCAATACAAATTAAAACAGAAAACAACCATGCAATCAACCTCATGCAGCAACACAAAGAAAACTAATTGGAAATCAACAATGAACATGAACAGAATATATATATATATATATATATATAAACTTGTTAAGAAAACAAACTATTTGGCATTAACAGGAACAGCCAGTCTCAAATCCAGTCACTGTTTTTGAAGGAAAAAGTAAGTGTAAAAAGATGGTGAAAATCCCTCACACAAATTTCCTTACCCTTTCTCATTGATAAAGCTGGACCTAAATCAACATGAACACCAACTCTTAGGAATGAAGTAACTCATCATATCAGTAAATATTTGGAATCATTTACTATAAGTCTTATTCAAATGCAAATGTCTGCTATTAAACTCTAGTCGAAACACATATTGTAATTCAAACAGACTGCAGTATATCCAAGCACACAATCATTTTCACCAAATGTTTTATATTTTGCCACATTCTAGGACGTGAAAGAATCATTACGACTTCAAAATCCATTCTGGCGATACATATTACGCAGAAGTTTTATAGACTTCAGACAATAACCTTCCCATGGTATGTCTGGCAATTCTACAATGAACTTCAGAGTCAAAGATGCTATGAGAATATAATTCTGCTACTTACAAAACATAATAATCAATACATTGTGTCATGCCTGAAGATCAGAATTATGGCATATGATAAATAACTACTACCAATGAAAAGTACAGATGAACATCAATACAGCGTTGAAGAGATCTCTGAACACAGTAACCTATTTGTCCATTATATAAAACACACACAACATAACAAACTATAAATATTTTGCCAAACAACAGGGGTTCTAAAAGCTGGTAACTGTCAATCTTGAAACAATAGTCTGGTGTCTGTTCCAGTGTGAGGGATTCATGCTCAAAGCAGGGTCAAGGGCTTTGACCCTTTTTTAAATTGTTTCAAAAGTGTTTTATATTCATTCAAGTACTTGTTAATGCTTATGATGCAAATCTCTGAGCAAAAAAAACAACAATCTAACAACTGTACATTAAGTGTGAAGTTTACAGCTCTCAATTCTCATTTCAGGATTAATCCTCACATTTAGAACCCTACAAACAAGCAATACTAATAAATGGCCATTTTTTTTCAAGCAAAATCCAAACATTTATATTACAATACAACATCGCTTTCATTTGTTCTTTTTACACTGGTTACAGGCATAACTGGTTCAGAGACAAGTACAAGTTTTCGTACTTAGTTTTAAGTATTTTTTTTTATAGATTCATAGTTAAGAGATATATCAGCTGGTATAAATCGCTCTCAAGGCTGTTACCTGGATAGAAACCAGAACTTGTGTCCTTGAAAGGCCAAGAAAATATTCTCCTGATGGGGCTTGAACCTAATTGACACTTTCAACATTTGATAAATTTTGGATTTATCAATATTGTAATAAGCTCATGAACATGTATAAATAACCAGTATTTATAAATCAATCAGTCTGAAGACTATTTTGCCCTTATTGGTGAACATGATTTGTTTACATACTCTGTGCCCTAGAGAGGGAGCCAGGCTGCGCAAGCCCAGATTTCTGTGGGATGCCGGTACTTGGCCGTGCCAGTTTAGAGCCCGGAGTCTTCATCCCTGTCGGCTTTGGCAGACTCATCTGGAATCAATAAAGAGATAAGAACATGTCATGTTGTGGAAACGTGAATGCACTCCCAGATCTTTCTTTTATACAAAATGCTTCCAGGGATGTTAATGATGATATTGGTCCTATTCTGGAGCTACATGTACATAATACTTCTGAAGTTCATACTCATGAAAATAAACCCACATATTCATTTACATCATATTTAAAAGCAATCTTTTTTTTAATATAAATTCATCATATTCAATACATTCAAAGTGTCATTTGTCTCATTGTTCAATATTTCTGAAGTTGAAAAGCATCATACAAATATTACAGAACAAAACAACCAAAGGTGATGATACATTATAATATTATGTATCCTAAATGCTATATAAGATTGGTTTACTGGCTGAGGGCACAAATCTGAACATGTTAGTTTTTTTACATTTATCTTAGAGAGTGTTATGTCTAAATTTATGTCTGAAATATTTTTTTTTTTAAGTGTCATCATCTGTCAAAGTACATTTTCACAATCATATAAATTTTATCTCGAAAATCATTCATAGCCTAACAAACGAAAATCTAACAATTCATTTCATTATAAAAGAACGATTAGAACATGTTATTCCAATAAAGACAATGAAACAAAGGCTGTCACAGAGACAGCGGGCTGAACTATTCTGAAGTTTAAGGATTGCAAAATTTTGGTGAAACATGCATTGATCACTGTAAAATTAGATTAAACACAAAACCTTAACCAGAATTTCTAAGTTGAATAATAAAGGGCAATCATTTGCATTAAATGCAAAATAGAGTTATATTACTTGTGTTATAAAGTAGGTTGAATAGTTTGGATCACATGTATAAAGTTTCAATGCAATACATGTCTTTGCTGAGATATTGACTTAAACATGGTTACAAGTCATGCAAAACCTAAACCAGAACCCCGCCTCATGGGGCATTTTTTGTAACGAAAGCCAATCAATGGTAAGGGTAGTTTCTCAGGAACATAAGAAATGCGTAAAATTAAGAAAGGGCAATAACTCTTTCAAATACGGTCAAATTGCAAAAGCCTGACAATATGCGCTGCATCACTTTATAGTCATCAACGTAAGTGGAGTTGCATAGAAACCAATTTTAAATGTAAAATAAGCAAAGGGCAATAACTCTTTCAAAAATGGTCAATTCAGGAAAGCCTGACAATACGCGCTGCGTCACTTTATGATCATCAATCTG
The DNA here is from genome assembly GCF_026914265.1 of Mya arenaria. NCBI lineage: Eukaryota > Metazoa > Mollusca > Bivalvia > Myida > Myidae > Mya > Mya arenaria. The sequence goes on along the minus strand of NC_069125.1, from coordinate 66,555,494 downwards.
TGAAAGTTTGGTAGAAATTGCATGAAAAACGTAAGAGGAGTTGCGAAGAAACCAATTTTAAATGTAAAATAAGCAAAGGGCAATAACTCTTTCAAAAATGGTCAAAGCAGGAAAGCCTGACAATATGCGCTGCTTCACTCTATGATCATCAATCTGTGAAAGTTTGGAAGAAATCGCATGAAAAAAGTAAGAGCAGTTGCGAAGAAACCAATTTTATATGTAAAATAAGCAAAGGGCAATAACTCTTTTAAAAATGGTCAAATCAGGAAAGCCTGACAATATGCCCTGCTTCACTAAGAGCAGTTGCGAAGAAACCAATTTAAAATGGTAAAATAAGCAAAGGGCAATAACTCTTTCAAAAATAGTCGAATCGGGAAAGCCTGACAATATGAGCTTTTTCACTTTTTGATTATCAATCTGTGAAAGTTTGGTAGAAATCGCATGAAAAACGTAAGAGGAGTTGCGAAGAAACCAATTTTATATGTAAAATAAGCAAAGGGCAATAACTCTTTCAAAAATGGTCAAATCAGGAAAGCCCGACAATATGCGCTGCTTCACTTTATGATCATCAATCTGTGAAAGTTTGGTAGAAATCGCATGAGAAATGTAAGAGGAGATGCAAAGAAATGAATGTGGGCCGGCCGGACGCACACACACACACACACACACACACACACACGGAATCGTGCCTACCATTACTATATCCCCTCGCCTTTTCAAGGCGGGGGATAATAATTTGCATTTTATGCAAGATCATAAGTATGTTCCATGGCCGAGATTGTGAGATAGGTTCATCCCAACCCGAGCGTTAGTTGCATTGCAGAAACAATGTTCACCAAGTTTCAGCAGAACACCCTCCACGAGGGTTGGGATGAACCCATCTAACACGAGCAGCTATGGTAGATGCTTTTTCTCCCAACTCAGACAACCAAAATAAAGAAAAACTGTATTTTTTGGCTGGAACACTTTTGTGCATAGTGAATATTGTTTGAGTATAAATTTGTGAGAATTTATGGTTGTCATGGATATGCACGCAGTGATTCAGATTATGTGAATAGTCAAATCATTCTTTAAAGGGGCTGTACTCCGTATGATGAAATAGCCAGAAAAAAGAGAAAATTGTCGAAAACTGACATTAACTTGGTATCGATGTGTACAATGCATTGAAACTTACTATCTGAAGTTTTTTCGTATTTTTCCATTAAAAAAAGATTTCTAGGTATGTCTATCTTGTATAATTCATTCCTTATGCATGATTGGCTAGTCGATGTTATAACGTGATATTACCACGTTAGGTATATAGCTTAAATATTCCATTTGATTTCAGTAAGCTTTCATTGCACAGTGGATACACCACTGGACTACAATTTTGGCGACACCGGTTCAAACCTGGGCTCCGACTCGACTTTTTTTTACATTTTTGTAATTTTTTTTACAATTATGATATCAAAGAGTAAATCATTTTATTACATAATTGTCCTGAGATTCGTTACAGAAAAAACCTTATTTTGGTGCCAATCTGGTGTACAGTCCCTTTAAATAGTACTGAAGAGTGCAGCATTATTTCTTGAACGGAGCAACTTATTGTGCCATTTAAAGCATGAAATAGTAAATTTAAATTTTAAATATTGCCACAAGACAAGGTTTCCATGATGCTACAGATGACGGTCTTCAACAAGGGAGGTAATTGTGTGATGACAATAAAAAAAGGAGTTCCATACAGGTACTTGTTTTATCTTTGCCCGTGGGAAGATAAGAATTTCCAGCATGGCTTGATTTTTGGATCTACCTATCTAAGGTGGGAGAATGTGTTATTTAATTAAATTGATTAATGAAGTAGGTTGGATAGAAAGGAAGACATTTTCTTAGTTTCAATACAATAAATGATGTATTTCCTGCAATATTAACCTAAACATGGTTCCATGCAAAACCTTGACCAGAATTTCTTAGTTGAATAATAAAGGGGCATTATTTGCATTCTATGCAAAATAGAGTTATCTGACTAGGTTATTGTTGTTTACTAGACCGAAGGACTGCCTTCTAGAATAAGGAATTCCAAGCACCACTGCCATTGGCTGGTTAATTCCTAAAGACTTTTTGATTGGTCAGAATTCCTAATTCCTAAAATCCAAACTGACTGTCGAGTATATAAGGCAGCACAATCTTGCAGTGAATCTATCTTATATTTTGATCACTCAACTATTAAACTTTCTTAAACAATAATATCTGAGAGATCCTAAAATGGCATCGCCATATATAATTCCAAAAGTGGTAGGCACTATAAACACAAACTGATTATAGTCTACAGTTACATTGGTATTTAAAAGCTGATATCATTTATTTACCAAGAAGATAAATAGCTGATCATGAATACGCAGACATAATAAGAATTTCGAGTCAACTAATAAAGGCCAATAATTTTCATTATAAATGTTTTAAACAGTATTATCTTACTTTATTAACAAGAGATGTTTGTCAAACATTTGCCCCCCCCACCCCCCCCCCCCCCCCCTGAGCGCCATGTTGTCAGGATTATTTGGACAATTGAATGGAATATGCATGGACCTCCAAGTTTTAGGGCCATGGGTGCAGGTAGTGTCAAGTTATCACACAGACAAACTTTTTGCATTCAAGGTCAATGTGACCTTGACCTTTAACCCGATGAACCCTTAAATTAAAAGAGGTCGTCTACAGGTCAGGCCCAACGCCCTAGTAAACATTGATGATCATAAGTCCAGGCTTTGTTGAGATATCACTGGGAGAAGCTTTTTTTAACTTTTTTTGTTAAAAGTCCCTGTGACCTTGACCTTTGACCCGATAAAACCCAAAATCAAGAGGGGTCCTCTATTGGTCAGACCCAACCTTCATGTCAAGTTTCATGGTCCAGTAATTGCCGAGTTTGCCATCAAGGTCACTGTGACCTTGACCTTTATTCTGATGACCCCCAAAATAAAAAGGGGTAATCAACTGGTCTGGCCCAACCTACAAGTCAAGTTTGAGGGCCATGGGTGCAGACATTGTCTAGTTATCACTCAGACAACCTTTTATCATTCAAGGTCACTGTGACCTTGACCTTTGACCCCTAAAATCAATAGGGGTCATCTATTGGTCAGGCCCTATCTTCATGTTAAGTTTGATGACCATAGGTCTAGGCATTGTCGATTTTTCACTCAGACAAGTTTTAAAATCCTTTAACCATTTAAGGTCACTGTGACCATGACCTTTGACCCGATGACCCCTAAAATCAATAGGGGTCATCTACAGGTCAGGCCCTATCTTCATGTCAAGTTTGATGACCATACGTCAAGGAATTATTCAGTTATCACTCGGACAAACCTTAGTCTACCGACCGACCGACCGACCTACCGACCGACCGACATGTGCAAAGCAATATACCCCTCTTCTTCAAAGGGGGGCATAATTAAGAAGGTTGGATAGTGGTGAACACATATCTTAACATATCTTAAGTTTCAATGCAATACATGATGTATTTGCTGAGATAATCGACAAGGTGAGTGAGCACTAATCTTTAAAAAGTTGAGCTAAAAAAAGTTTTTCATTTCTTATTTATTTTGATATGGGACTATTGGCATTGACGAGAGTATTCCAGATTTTTCACTGAACAACATGCCAATTTCTTAATTTCAAAATGCATTTATCATTGATTTTTTGAAACAGGAGCATTATTTTCTTTATGTGAAATTTCATTTGACAATATTCTGTATTTCTCAAGTTGTATATATATGCAAAAAAGCATGGAGGCTGAAACTGCCCAGTACATGAATCAGACAACGCGAAAAAAAAATTTTCTTCACAGGACATTGCGACAGGTAAACACTGAAAAGTTACCTGTCGCACCAAATTTTTACCTGTCGCAATGTTACAAACAGTATTCAGTTACATCAGCCTAAACCTTGATTTTAAGCCTCTTATTTAAATAAGTTTTGTAATTACCCACTATAACAGGTTTATATCTTCTTGGTTAGATGTGTTCTACTATTATAAATTACACTTGAAAAAGAAGCTAAACATCGGGTAAAAAAAATAAATATTTCGGATCTAAGTCATTATTTTTTTCCTCCCTTTACTCCCAAAAAAACTCATATCCGGTTCGTCTACCCATGGAGCAGCCAGATCTTACTCTTTTAATTCAGCTTTAAATTTAAGATATAGTACGGTTAAAAAATACTACAAGTCAAATTCAGACACAACATTTATATTAAATGCAAAAACGAAAATAGACTTCTTGTTATTGGTAATGTTAAACAGAGCGGAAAGAGTGTCAGCTCGGAATATTCATCATCATATTTAAATTAACATGATTGCCGGGAACCACTTTGCCGAAAAAAAAAATACATACGGAATTTTGTAAGGTCCGAACATTTCCGTAAAATTTCGAACTGAAATCGGAACCTTACGTGTTTTTTCGGCTTTTACAGAAACATGTGCAAAACTGGGTTTACAAATAGTGATACACAGATTAACACGCTGAATTATCATGATATAATAGTTAAAAATAACTCTGAACATTTATTTAGAAACTGAAAGTAAATTTTCCGAAAATTAAACGGTGCTGACTGTAATTTTTCACCGGACATTGTGACCGACCAAAACAAAAGTTCCGTCGGTCAAAATGGAAATATACCAGACATGTCCGACTGTCCGACGGACATTCGCATTGTCTGCATGAATGTATGATTAATAATATTGCTATCTTAATTTACACTAAGCTGCCAATTATTTTTTATGTAGGTTTTCAAAAACACTTGATTCTATTTATAAATATCTTAAGGACTCTTTGATGTCAGTGTGACCCCCATGCGCTACATTTTGACCTTTTAGCAGGGGAGAACAATGGCGGTTTTTTTTTTTGAAAACAACTCAATAAAATAAGTTTTCTAAGGCAAGCATCCGTATTGATCTTCATCATCAAATTATTAATCACCATAAAAAATCATGTGTTTTAACAAGTGTTTTTTTAACAGCGTTCAGGTTCATCCACCAATCAGTATATCTGAAATAAGTTAGCTTACCTTTGACTTGTTGTTGATTTGATGTTGTTTAGAGTTTCAGTAGCCTTGATGTAGTGTCACATAACATTGGTGTAATTGCTCTTCTAAATGATATCATTCTGTCATTTGTGAAACATTCTTCTCACTGAAACAGTGTATAAACATGTGTCATTCTTTGTGAAACAACTGTGACATATCATACCAATGTTGACCACAATTCAATTAGAAGCTATACAAACAAGAGATGTTAGTGAAACATTTATGCCCCCTTGGGAGCCAAATTGTTAGTAGGATTTGGACACTTAAATAAAATATGGACAATCAGAAAACCTTTTTTCAGCTTACAGTCACACTGACCTTGACCTTTGACCCACTGACCTCAAAATCAATAGGGTTCATCTGCTGGTCATGACCAATAAGCCTACCTAGTATGAGGTCCCTGGGTCAAAGCGTTCTCAAGTTATTGATCGGAAACCGTTTTTCATGTTAAGGTCACACTGACCTTGACCTTTGACCCACTGACCTCAAAATCAATAGGGTTCATCTGCTGGTCATGACCAATACACCTACCAAGTATGAGGTTCCTGGGTCAAAGCGTTCTCAAGTTATTGATCGGAAACCGTTTTTCATGTAAAGGTCACACTGACCTTGACCTTTGACCCACTGACCTCAAAATCAATAGGGTTCATCTGCTGGTCATGACCAATACACCTACCAAGTATGAGGTTCCTGGGTCAAAGCGTTCTCAAGTTATTGATCGGAAACCGTTTTTCATGTAAAGGTCACACTGACCTTGACCTTTGACCCACTGACCTCAAAATCAATAGGGTTCATCTGCTGGTGATGACCAATACACATACCAAGTATGAGGTCCCTCGGTCAAAGCGTTCTCAAGTTATTGATCGGAAACCATTTGGTATTCCGACCGACCGACAGACAGACAGACCGACCGACCGACCGACCGACCGACCGACATGTGCAAAACAATATACCCCACTTTTTTACAAACAAGAGATGTTAGTGAAACATTTATGCCCCCTTGGGAGCCAAATTGTTAGTAGGATTTGGACACTTAAATAAAATATGGACAATCAGAAAACCTTTTTTCAGCTTACAGTCACACTGACCTTGACCTTTGACCCACTGACCTCAAAATCAATAGGGTTCATCTGCTGGTCATGACCAATAAGCCTACCTAGTATGAGGTCCCTGGGTCAAAGCGTTCTCAAGTTATTGATCGGAAACCGTTTTTCATGTTAAGGTCACACTGACCTTGACCTTTGACCCACTGACCTCAAAATCAATAGGGTTCATCTGCTGGTCATGACCAATACACCTACCAAGTATGAGGTTCCTGGGTCAAAGCGTTCTCAAGTTATTGATCGGAAACCGTTTTTCATGTAAAGGTCACACTGACCTTGACCTTTGACCCACTGACCTCAAAATCAATAGGGTTCATCTGCTGGTCATGACCAATACACCTACCAAGTATGAGGTTCCTGGGTCAAAGCGTTCTCAAGTTATTGATCGGAAACCGTTTTTCATGTAAAGGTCACACTGACCTTGACCTTTGACCCACTGACCTCAAAATCAATAGGGTTCATCTGCTGGTGATGACCAATACACATACCAAGTATGAGGTCCCTCGGTCAAAGCGTTCTCAAGTTATTGATCGGAAACCATTTGGTATTCCGACCGACCGACAGACAGACAGACCGACCGACCGACCGACCGACCGACCGACATGTGCAAAACAATATACCCCACTTTTTTCAAAAGGGGGCATAATTACAATACATGTGCATGTGGTTTCCATGTTTAAAGATGACTTCAAAGGTGATATATCCAAGACATGTATACATAGTGTTTTTGCATAAATATTTTTCCCCTTAGTTTGTTGAGATCCCTAAAACAAAGGAAAACTCCAGCTTGATGATTCACTTCCCCATAGACAGCTACTGTACAGTTTGAAATGCATCACTTTGAGTCATAGAAGCAGAGCAAAAATCAATGCAGTTACAGCATCTCCAGGTTCCCCAGCATTCTGGCTAACATTCCTTTATTTGCCCAGATCATTCCATTCATTATTCATTCTGTGAATAATTAAAAGTCTACCTAAACATGTATGTCTGAACCTCATTCTTCACAATGCCTGTATGTTTACATGATCACTGACTGATGACATTCCTTAGATGTATAACATCTTTTGAGGGCACTACTGTAATGAATTAAACAACCATATGATACCTTACAACATTATCCTTTCATACATTAACCTGTCAGGAGTATATTATATCACATCTATTTGGTTAAAGTAAGTGAGATTATGATCATGGAGTTAGCAAACAATGTTGACCCTTCAGTTGACATTATAGAGTAACTGACAGTAACTGAGAGTCACCCAGAGTGGGTGACAGCTACAAATGACCACTTAGGCTGGGTTCCCCTGTCCATCTGCACCATTCTTTTCTGTATCATTAATTATAGAAGACAGTAATTACAGTAAAAAGTAATGTATATACATTCAGAGTTTTGTTGCCAGTTAATTATGTAAAATTTTCATTCGGTACCAGGAATATGTCAATGGCAATAATAATTGCTAGAGATTCCATTCAACAATAAACTGAGATCCAAGTGAATACAAATGTTTGATGTAGCATAAATAATACATTTAATAATTATCTAGATGGAGCATATATAAAATAGATGATCTAAATGCCATTGCAGTATGTAAGAATACAAACTTTTAAGTAAATCCTGCATCGCTTTCAATCTTTATCAAGATTAGACAAAATAATGCCATATACAGAGAAAAACACACCTTTAAACATTGTCATATGGTTAAATATAGAAATTGTTCATGTACATGTATATCAATTAAACACTCATATCTCTGCATATTACTCATACAGGATAAATATACACATCATACCGGACAATATTTTGGAGTTTAATTCCTGTAATAAGATCCAGACACAAGAAAACAATTAGAAGTTGAGAGAGAAATAATCCAAGCTCCATAGTTGAAACCATGCCAACACTGAAGAGCAACTGTCAGTCATTACATGAGAACATTTACATGAAAACATACATTTACAGGTTTAGGGTCTGAGATACTGAGGGTACTGAGGGTATGAAGATTATTACATCAATACTAGTGATCAATGATCAGGGAGACTCCAAACTTGGTCCTATTAGTATTTTGCATTTTTCCCTTTATTATGAAATACAGAACAAAACATGATTTAAATCAATTTTCTCCTTAGTGTACATTGCATCTTGATCTCTGTACACAACTAGTATATAAGACTTTATTTAATGCTGTTTTGAAAAATCCCTATCATGAAACTGTCATCAGCATAAGTAGTATATATGCGTTTACTGATACCTTTTACACACTACTGTTTATTTTACACACTACTGTTTATTTTACACACTACTGTTTATTTAAAATTTTTACATTATTAACATACTGTTTAATAGCATAATTATATTCTCAGGTACAAACTATATCCCCTAAAGAAATTATTTTGAAAGTATTCTATTGATGATTTGTTTTAATAGTCAAGAAAATGCCAAAAAAAACTCATTCGATTTATTTCCGGGAAATGTCTAAAATCTAAGTGCACTTCTTTTACATTTTGATCAATTTGTGGATTTTTTTTAGTAAGTTCCTCAATAAATTATTTGAGTTGAGTGAACATTATTGAGTTAATCATTTGACCATTTCATATTTTTTATTTACAATGGTGATATACCCTGATATAGGTCCTGGGGTTTGGTACAGAATCCCGGTTTACTTCCTACCTACCCTATTGCTGTGAAGTGGAAACTAAGATTTGTTAGTTTTGGCCTTACGATAAGACCCTTTTAGAGAAACCTGTATCAGGTCTTGTTTGGTGTATAAATATGCATCCATCAACACAGAGTAGAATACACATTTATACACTGAACTCAACGTGATACAGGGTGTCAGAAACGCATCACATCATCAGGGTTTCCGCCAGCCCTTTATGGCTTGTCGGGCCCGACGTGCCTTCCGCTGGCAAGGCCAATTACCGAGACGCGTTAATTATGCCGACATGCTTTAATCCGCGTAGCGACAATCCTTATCAAAACAATCATCAGTTTTGACAATACACGATTTTGTTGCGATTGCAACGGTTGCAACGGTTGACTGACAGCCAGAAGGCGTGTCGGGATTATTACATTTGTATCAGCCATTCAGGATCGACGACAGCATGAAGGCGTGTCGGTGAGGTTCAACAGTGCCAATTAACCAAACTCCTCCTATTCTTTATCAGAATGGGAATGTGTGAAAAACACCACTGTCGTAATTGCGACCTTCATCCCTATAATCATCTATGAACGCAGAGTAAACAATAAGTGTTAATTGATTTCGGTAACATAAATCATGTGTCGTTTTATTTTGTTTCTTAATCCCGAGTCCGTTTGTTAACCAATCATTAAATTGAGAACCGTGTTAAGATATCTGTGTTATTAACAAGGGTTATGCTATGTCGTTGTAATTAATTGAGTCTTTAGTTTAAAAGTGTAAAGTTATATTTTGTGTTGCTTATTATTAACCTTTGATTATTTTATCGTTCTTTTAATTTATTTAGAAAAAGATAAATAAATCTGAAAATACACATTACATTCCCTTTAAGTTATTATTTAGCCAACCCGGCTTTAAAAATATTAGCTGTTGCAGCTTTAAATACGAATACACGAGCAGTCGCTTTGCTCCGGGCTCTTTTGTGTTCCAGCATGCAGCGTGCTTTACACGTTTTGCTGTGACGTCAATATAAATAATACCCGCACTAAACGAAACATGAGTCGATCAATATCGTCGATATTGTATTGTCGGAAAACTTGAGAAATACCAATAATCAAGGAAGAGAAACCATTAAACCTTTTCACAAATATGTTTAATGTTAATCGGACTTGAGTTGTTAATTCTAAATCATGGGAACATAACTGTAAACTTGTTTAAAATGCAGGAAATTGCACCATTTTGGATACGAAAATAAAAAAAATCGACGTACGGAGGGGACACCCCTCCCAAACCCTCCCCTTCCGACATGCCTTATGAAATTCCTGGCGGAAACCCTGACATCATAACATCCCTTATTTCTATACATTGTATATCAAACTGTATTATACCTTACATAAATGTGTCCCTTCTTTGTGTATATAAAGTTGATTGGTCCATATATCAATGTATTTTAATAAAAATTATTATGACGTCAGCGGTCCATATCCTGTTTTTGGCCGGTCTGGACCTCCCCAAAAATATAATATGGACCGCTGACATCATATAATATGGACCACTGACGTCCTAAAACTGGTGATTGCTGCTTGCAATATTCACAACGGCATTTTTTCCAAAGTAAATATTAGTAGTCTGTAGATTTGTTTAATAAAACACATCAAAGGCGCTTTAAAATTATTAAATGTTAAAAAAGTGTTAGGTATAATAAAAGAAATATAGCACACCACTTCGGGCCATATGGCATTATAAGGACCAGCCAGTCAGCCCCCAAAGGTTAATGGACCTCCGCTAACATATACTAATACACCTATTATGTCATATGACCCTCAGTGGTGTGTAATATTTCTTAAATACATGTTTAAACATTGAACTCGACATGATACGGTGTGTCAGAAATGTGTCATATCATAATTAATATCCCTTATATATATATCAAACTATACATGTGTATGCTTTTTAATATGACATAAAACTCAGCAACTCATTTTGTTTCCTACCTGTTGACAGCAGGATACAGTTGAAAAAACAGTATTAATTGTGTGCACAAAACTATGCCTTTTTCATGTGACCAATAGTTATGAAAAATGCAAGTCAATAGAGTCATTCAAACAGAATTGAAAAGAATCACTAAGCCCTAACAGGATCTGCTAGTCAACTAGAACTCCGCAAATTGGACATTTCACCTGTCCAGAGTGCCCAACATTGTCATACCAAATTTAGCAGTTGGAGTTATAAGTGAAAAGCCAACTTGCCCTAAAACAATAACCAGACGCCGAAGCTGGGGCGACTTTAATATCTTTCTTATTCTTTGAATAGTTGAGCTAAAAATTAAAGCCAATTTTTGATTCCATTGGATAAGAATTGAACTGCTAAATTTAGGGAGTGGAAAGAGTAAATATGTCAATGAATGAGACCCCTCCCCCCAACTAATTTCAAAAGTTGACCATTTTCATAAAAATTATATTTCTTTGATAAATCTATTTCTTTGATTATGTGGAATAGAATTTCGCATACCAATTCTTTTTTAGGGAATAAAACAATTATACAAAAATTATTGATTAATGTCAATAACAAAGAGTTTAAGGGTCATCTGTTTTTGCCTTAGTGGAGTTCATTTGATAATATTCAGGAATGTAAAAAAAATACAGGTTGAATCAGGACTCTTAAATATTTCTTATTTATCTGGAGCCGACTAGCTGATAAGGAAAGCTGTCAGTACAAATGATAGCTTTATTTTGTTTTATGTTCAATTGATATTCCCTATAACAAAAACAAAAACTTTCAAATGTTGACAAATTATGTAGCCATTATAAAATTTGTTTATAAAACCCAGCTGGGTATATGTCCCCAGCTGTGCAGTTGAAAAGGTCCCTGATTACAGACGCAGATGTACTAACTTTGATGACTACTGTCTTAACCTCTATTTTTCATCAGGTCTATTGAACTTATTTAATTTCAAACCGTCTATATTTTACATTTGATAAAGATAAAAAATATGGCAAAAAACCAACAATACCTCAAAATGGACTGTTTTCTCTAAGGGCAGATTACTCCAAATAGGAAGTGGATACGGATTTTATTCAATGTTACATGTGTCATTTTTTGCTAACATAATGACACTTTTAAATCAAAGCATGGTCATTCAAACTCAGGAGATGGGCTGCTATCAATTATTAGACATTTTAACTTAAACATTTTTGTTTGATTTTAGTCACTTTTTCTTTCATGAGCATGAAGGTGTACAAATGCATAATAAAATTATATACTTTTCATGGAGGGGAATGGGGCAAAAAAATTCAGCCCAAACAAACAGCCCTGAAAATACACATTTAATATGCTGGGTCTTCTTGGTTTACTTCAGTTTATTTTCACATTCCAGTAGGGAAAACGAGGGTCCAGCCCCCTCTCCTCCTTCATATATATATATATACTCAGAGCCCCTCTCCTCCCTCATATATATATACTCAGACCCCCCTCTCACAAGTGATATCAAACTGGATATCAATTAAAGCATATTCATTCTGGTTGCATAATCGTTTTGCTTCAGCTTTTTTGTCCATTTTAGGGAAAAGACCCTTGACTTTTTAAGAAAATTTTAGTTGCGATCAATGCCCAAATTGGGAAATTTTAAATTTAAAAGAAAAGTTTTTCCGTTCATCTGCAAATGGGGAAATTATTAAATATTAGTTTCTTAAAAGACCTGAAACGGCTGAAAATTGGGGTGTAAATATCTATTGCAATAAATCATGACAGTAATATTTCATACTGATCTCTGAATGTGATGAAAATAAGCCATTTTGACTTTGATAGGATTAGCAGTTTGTGTGTCTTTTAAAGCAGTTATGGGATGATACGTACATATGTAGTACTGGTCATGTTTTGTCTTCGATGTTTTCAGTTAATTTACGTTAGAGAAAAGAAGTGTGATAAAGATACATTAATGTTATATCTTATTGAATAAAATGTACAGATAAAAAAGTAATTAAATAACACTGTTTAAGTTATTAATCTATCCAAATATGATGCAAAATGCTAATTTCTGTAATTATCAAGGTATATGAAAACAACATGTGTCAAAAAAAGATATTAGAATCAGGCCTAACCCTTTCTGGTACAGACCTTTTTGGAAGTGGGCCTTTTTGACCAGCATTCACTACAGGCATTGGATTCATTGTAAGTGTCATAAACGTAAAATTATATCAAATAATCATTTCGGGTTTGTATAATGACACCAAACAACACAGATGAGAATATAGAATGCTCAGAGTGCTGACACATAATTAACTTCCAGACAAAGGAGTATGATACCTCAATCTTGTTGAAATATGCATTGATCTGTAAAGACAAATGCAAATTTGTCTTTACACTTTGGATTATGTTATTACCTCTATCAATAGGTTAAGTTGGTACCAATGCCAATGATGGTCTGTCAATCGTAACATTAAGTGAAAATTATTGGCGATGTAATTGTTTTTAACCACAATGTCAAAAAATAACAAACACAAGCAATTAATTAATAGCCTGAATTAAGACATAAGTTCAAACAACACTTATTCAATTATCTTTAAGAAAGAATTTAAAAAATGTATAAACTTAAACTTGTCAGTAGTTTATTGCTATTTAGGAATACATTTCAGCATTTTTTATTTACAGAGAATGCAATCAAATCTTCATAAGCAGTTTATAATCAATAATTGGGCTGAACTATATAATATCCACATTACTATTAGTATATTTATCAAAACTCATGGAAGTTCAATCAAATCAGATATACCATTTTTACAACTCTTATAACATGAATGTATGTATTTCTTTAGACCTTGCAGTCAACAGTGCTCCAGCCAGGATTTGAAAAGGGCAGGGTGGAGTTTTGAAAAGGGCAAGCTACATGAGTGGTGTAGAGGCCATTGGGGGTGGTGGTGGGAGGGGTCAATCCCTGTCACAAGGTTGTTTTTGTTGTTGTTTTTTTAGGGGGGGGGGGGTCTGCCTCTAGAATTTGTTTTGTTTACATACTCAATTTAAATCATTTTTCATGATTTTCAGACTTATACAAAATGGTGTTGTTTTTTTTCTCTAAAATTAGAAGGGTGTGTTTTAATATCAAACTTACAAGAGATGTTTGTCAAACATTATGCCCCCCCTGAGCGCCATGTTGTCAGGATTATATGGACAATTGAATGAAATATGCATGGACCGAAATGACAGCTGATTTGTTGCCGTTAAGGCAGTTTTAAGATTATGACCATTAAAGTGTGAGGACAGAGTGTGTTATGACCATGACCTTTGACTCTATTAACTCAAAATCCAGAGTCATCAGCTGGTCACCAGAAACCTAAATGTCAAGATTGAGGGCCATGGGTGCAGGCATTGTCAAGTTATCACTCAGACAACCTTTTATCATTCAAGGTCACTGTGACCTTGACGTTTGGCCCAATGACCGTAAAATCAATAGGGACCATCTTCTGGCCAGGCCCAACCTCCAAGTCAAGTTTGAGGGCCATGGGTGCAGGCATTGTCGAGTTATCACTCTGACAACCTTTTACCATTCCAGGTCACTGTGACCTTGACCTTTGGCCCAATGACCCCTAAAATCAATAGGGACCATCTTCTGGCCAGGCCCAACCTCCAAGTCAAGTTTGAGGGACATGGGTGCAAGCATTGTCGAGTTATCACTCTGACAACCTTTTACCATTCCAGGTCACTGTGACCTTGACCTTTGGCCAGATGACCCCCAAAAACCATAGGGGTTATCTCCTGGTCAGGCCAATTCTCCAAGTCAAGTTTGAGGCCCATGGGTGCAGGCATTGTCGAGTTATCACTCTGACAACCTTTTGCCATTCAAGGTACATGTGACCTTGGCCTTTGGTCCAATGACCCCAAAAAACAATAGGGGTCATCTACTGGTCAGGCCCAACCTCCAAGTCAAGTTTGAGGGCCATGGGTGCAGGCATTGTCAAGTTATCACTTGGACAACCTTTTACCATTCAAGTTCACTGTGACCTTGACCTTTGGCCTGATGACCCCCCAAAACATAAGGGGTCATGTACTGGACAGGCCCAATCTCCAAGTCAAGTTTGAGGGCCATGGGTGCAGGCATTGTCAAGTTATCACATGGAAAACCTCTAACCATTCAAGGTGACTGTGACCTTGACCTTTGGCCAGATGACCCCAAAAAACAATAGGGGTCATGTACTGGACAGGCCCAATCTCCAAGTCAAGTTTGCGGGCCATGGGTGCAGGCATTGTCAAGTTATCACACGGAAAACCTCTAACCATTCAAGGTGACTGTGACCTTGACCTTTGGCCAGATGACCCCAAAAAACAATAGGGGTCATGTACTTGTCAGGCCCAATCTCCAAGTCAAGTTTGGGGGCCATGGGTGCAGGCATTGTCAAGTTATCACACGGAAAACCTCTAACCATTCAAGGTGACTGTGACCTTGACCTTTTGCCAGATGACCCCCAAAAACAATAGGGGTCATGTACTTGTCAGGCCCAATCTCCAAGTCAAGTTTGGGGGCCATGGGTGCAGGCATTGTCAAGTTATCACACGGAAAACCTCTAACCATTCAAGGTGACTGTGACCTTGACCTTTGGCCAGATGACCCCCAAAAACAATAATGTCTTCTAATGGTCAGGCCCAACCTCCAATTCAATTATGAGGGCCATGGGTGCAGGCATTGTCGAGTTATCACTCGGACAACCTTTTACCATTCAAGGTCACTGTGACCTTGACCTTTGGCCCGATGACCCCCAAAAACAATAGGGGTCAGCTACTGGTCAGGCCCAACCTCCAATTCAATTATGCGGGCCATGGGTGCAGGCATTGTTGAGTTATCACTCGGACAACCTTTTACCATTCAAGGTCACTGTGAACTTGACCTTTGACCCGATGAGCCCCAAAAACAATAGGGGTCAGCTACTGGTCAGGCCCAACCTCCAAGTCAAGTTTGAGGGCCATGGGTGCAGGCATTGTCACGTTATCACTCGGACAAACTTTTATCATTCAAGGTCACTGTGACCTTGACCTTCGGCCTGATGACCCCCAAAAACAATAGGGGTCATCTACTGCTCAGGCCCAATTTCCATGTCAAGTTTGAGGGCCATGGGTGCAGGCATTGTCGAGTTATCACTCGGACAAGCTTTAAAATTATTTTAACATTAAAGGTCACTGTGACCTTGACCTTTGACCTGATGACCCCCAAAATCAATAGGGGTCATCTACTGGTCAGGCCCAACCTTCATGTGAAGTTTGATGACCATACGTCCAGGAATTGTTGAGTTATCACTCGGACAAGCTTTGGTCTACCGACGGACGGACCGACCGACATACCGACATGCCTGTGCAAAGCAATATACCCCTCTTCTTCGAAGGGGGGCATAAAAATTTGTCTTTTTGTCTGTGGTAGTATGATTGTACTTGTTTGGCATCTTCTTTAGTGCAATGTCACATATTTCTCCTAAAAATTATGTTAAATGAAGAAAAAAACAAACACAGTTAAACATTTGAAGCAATCAAATAAATAAAAACCAAAAAAAAGATATATGTTGGGGATGAATCTTAGTTTGGTACGATTGCGATTGGGTACGAATGTTACATTCAGTCTGGCTGTTATTTAATTGTCTTTGGTAAAATAACATTTAATATGCTGATGTTTTAGAATAAAATGACAATAAAAATCACTTCCCTGGTTTAAAAAATCACTTATAAAACAGAGCATTGATAAAATAACTTCGAAAAATGTTCTGACAAAATGGCGGTTTCGGCGAATTTTGACAAGATCGTGGACATGGTAAATAAATGCTACATAAACATCAACATATTTTTGTGGGTAACAAAGAAATTTTCATCATGAATATTTTAGAAATTAACTTTCAAAACTTTTACTGAAAAGGTGATGTATTTGATTGTGTCAGGGCGACCTTTCTTATGTTTACAAATCGGCAGTAACCGTCTGCTTCAAATCAACAATTTTTAATTAAAATGGCGAGTATCATCAGTACAATACAATTAACAATTATTTTTAAAGATTTGTGCTTGACAACTCTTTTCACCATCCCTTCACATTTTCTATCGCATTTTATGAACTTTCATGATTGAATGAACGAGTTCTCAATGTATATTCTGATGGGCTGACGTTAAATAGCCCTGCCTCCTGCCGATGTTCCCGTATTTGGCTCTTCCTAATTATTGGATTAGAAGATGACCAATTATGAATACACAGGTCGTCTGCTCACTACACAAATACACACTTAGCTGTCATATGACTTGGACAAGGCACATGGGAAGATGAAAGGGCAGTACAGCATATTTTAAGCAGACAATGGGGGCATGGTGACGCCTAGCGGGATCAGTATTATTATAAGTATTACGTAATTTGTCTAAATTATGACATCGGATTAAGGGCTGCTGCTCTTTCATAATGATTTCAATAGTAAAAAGGGCACTAACGGAATAATTGGCCCTAATAGAGTATTTGTGAAAAGGGCACTACTCAAAAAAAGGGCAGGGCGGTAAGAAAAGGGGCACGGGCGCTGCGCCATTGAAAAACGGGCTAGCTGGAGCACTGGTCAAGGATAACCTGTGAAAGTGCAAGCACTTATTTCTAACAGGGTCCTTTGTTTTTTGCCGAAGGAACAGCATGCTGAACAGAAAGTGGTGGGATACAAGGAAGTTCGGGTGCGATACCCTAGCTTTTTTTCGAAGAGACCCTTTGGTTCTTTTACGTCCTTGGTGTAAAGCACCGATACACGGGGTACAACTTTCTTGGGTTAAACCAGTACCGAGTACACCACTTTTCCAAGCAATACCCTTTAAATGTTGAGCGCCAGGCAAGGTAGCCACTTGTACCATTTTTTAGCGTCTTTTGGTATGACGAGGCCAGAGATCGAACCCACGACCTCCCGCCCCTTAGGCGGATACTTAACCACAATGCCACAGAGACGGTTATGAATCTTCATGTAAATATAGTACAGTTACGGATAACAAATTATTAAACAACATATATAAAGTATAATATAGTGTATCTGTTGCCATCTTCCCGAATCAAAATTAATCTTAACTTTTCTTGCTGACTCAAAATAAATCTTTTCTTTTCTTAAAGTCCAATACATGTAAATCTGACTACTGGGCAGTTGCCTAATTCCGGATCAACTTTGAAGTTTTCTTAAAATATTGTCATAATAACTGAATATAAGTGCATGAAATTTTAATAGAGAAATGTTGGGTACTATATCAACCAAAATGGAAAAAGAATAAAAGAAAAAACAATTAATTATAATATAATATTCAGTACGAAATAAGGGCATAAACGACGTCCAAAAACCTGCATTCAGTGCCTAAATATTCTGATTTTTTCGAAGAACAAAGTTAACATTATTAAGTCAATACAAATATTTAAATGCTACTTAAATGAACATCATGTATTAAATGTTTAACCGGTATATAAATTTTATACTTCTCTGAAGTATTTGTATGTGTATTTTCGGCGTATCCAAAATACTAATTTGTCCGAATTTGCATAATTTTGAAAGAACGAATCTGCTTCATTTTTGCTTCATTTTCATATAAAATGCTGCACAACACAAACAATGACATCGTCAATTTATTTACTTTTTATGTAATTGGCATTGTATTTCGTGATTGACGATAAGTCATAAACATGGTATAGTAGGTCTAGTGTTTAAAGATAACCCTGTCGAACCTCAAAATATAAACGCTAGTGCTGTGTGACATCATCCCCCACGTGACTTAATATTGACATTTAGGAAAGCGAAAGGTTAGAGGTATTTATTTTTTGGGTTATACTCGAATAGCTGCACTTTTGTGTTGTTTGTGTTGTTTCTGTTGCTATGGAGGTCAGTTGCGTAGACTGTGATCATTCTTTATTGATCACGGTTGCCGAAATGCTTTTTAAATGATTTCCGAATATTTAGGCAAATCCGGAATTAGGCAACTGCCCAGTATCGACTATTATACAACAACATATCGTGATTTAAGAACTTTTTGTTCATGCATACCAGCTTTACAT
Source organism: Mya arenaria (assembly GCF_026914265.1). Classification (NCBI taxonomy): domain Eukaryota; kingdom Metazoa; phylum Mollusca; class Bivalvia; order Myida; family Myidae; genus Mya; species Mya arenaria. The sequence goes on along the minus strand of NC_069125.1, from coordinate 66,536,680 downwards.
CGCACTAGTATGATTTCCACGTAAGTGTTATAAAAGCTAACACATGTTGCTGTGTATTGTACACAAATTATTAAATTCTCATTTCAACATTTGCAAACGTCTAAAAATCGGTTGTATGTAACCTTTCTTCTTATTTTTTAAGACAAAGTTAAGCTCAGCTTTAGTTGATGTCAATGTAATAAATAATGGGAATCAACAAAACCTGTTTTAATCCATCAATGTGTATGTCACTGCAGATAGTTCCATGCAAAATGTTTCTTCAGATGGAAATTATTATTACGATTTGACAGGATTCATCATCGACTTAGATGCGCATGCGCTACAAGAGATAACAATAAATTCCGAAATGCTCCACTTTTAATGAATCTACAGATGGAGCGAAAAGTAAAACCGATGAACGATAAATAGATAATCGAATATTTTAATGACTGTACTAAATCTTTCATAAATCTTTCATATTTGCTTTGTTATTTCAGTTTGTTTCAAATAGTCTTCATTCAGTCATTCATTCAACACATATATTTAATTTAAACAGTATTAATTGAGAGAAAATTATAATTATATTAAATTGAATAAAAACTGGAGTAGGATATTGTTATTGGTCCCAGATAAAAATGAAATAAAATTTAACCTATCGATCATTTTTGTCGGGATTCGGTTCTTCTTAAAGGCCTTTTTTAAGGAATGTTTGGCTTAAACTAGGCCTTTAAGAACCCTGAAGACCTGCTAGCAAAAACTGTCGACAAAAATGATTTGCTTTGTTCTATATGTATATTGACAGTTTTCATTTCAATTTTGACAATATCAACCACATTTCCACAAGTTGTTTATGATAGTTTTAACTATTGAATAACATGTTTAATTACACCAAAATAGCAATTGCTTGGCCATTAAATAGTAACAATATGAAGAAAAAACGGGCGGAAAAAAACAGTTAACTACTTTTATTCAAGAAGTATGCTCATATAGGCATCAGTTTAAGAATAACTCCCAAAAAGTCAATACCAAAGATACATGATAATAACAACATGACAAGTTCAGCATGCAATCGTATATTGTGAATTCATTCAATTCGCGGAAATAAGATTTTGATAAAAATCTGAAAGTAGGGTACGTTGGTTTTGGCGAAAATATTTTTTTTGACAATAATGTATTGAGTTTTGACTAAAATAAAGTTATTTTCGCGAAAATCAGATTTTGATAAAACTCTCAAAGTAGGGTTAGTTTTGGTGAAAATAACCTTTTTGACAAACATATGGTTAGTTTTTGGATAAAATAAATAGTAATAAATAATAATTTTCGCGAAAATAAGATTTAAAAAAAAAATGAGAAAATACCTTCTTCTGTTGTCGTAAATGACAATTTTTAATCAAAAATATTAAAACAACACATACACATATTCTGTTCTGTATTTATACGATATAAATAAGTCAGTCATAAACACTTCTGTAATTGCATACATCGTGTAGGTTTACAGATAAAGAGAATGAAGGTGGAATTTATTAAATACTTGCATGCAAACTAAATAATCATTTTATGTCCACTAAAGGGAAGTCAATGCGTCGGATATTGTTAGGACATAGTAATGGTTGTGTGTGGCCAGGGTCAGACGAGCGACTTTATTTTTTTTATCCAATAATAATCCAGTATTTATTCATTTCTTATTACAATATGGAGTCCATGCTTGAGAAATCTATATTTGTTTGAATAAAAATGTAAAGATTTACTTTACCGATCAGTTTTCCCCCTCTGTTATTGTTTTGTTATGTTCATTAAACATAATTTTCACAGTCCACAAAATGAAGTCATCAATCCCTTTGAACATGGTTTTGTAGACCAAGAAAATAATTGTCTATAGTTTGTTTGAAATCCAATTATCATTATATTAATATTAACTTGTAAAATTTTAATTCACCGTTCACTTTATGGTTAATTTAGCAAGTTTGCGAATGCAAATGAGAAATTACTGACTGTCGGAGAGGAAACTTTTTATCACTAACATCTCGTAAAAATTTTGCCCACACTAAAAATGTACAGACTGATATATAGAATATGCACCAGTCAATTGTAACCACGGCCCCCCATTCCCCTCCGGTCCTTGGGGAAGGCAGGGAAACTGGGCCATATTTTTACCTTCGAGTTGCCCCCTGCAGTGCCAAGTAAATGTGGTGGTTTTGTTTTCTAGCCAAATATAACGGGGTATGGGCCTTACCTAGGTGTCCCGGGGTGCGAGAGCATTTGGCAGGTATTTTACAAGCAGCTTGATTCCATAGGAGGGATTTTACCCAGAATTTGATGGAACAAAAGTCCCTGCTATTCCCCGGACCTGGGGTCTGTGGTTACAATTGAGAGGTGTAATAGTAACTGATTTATAAAAATGATGTTTTTTTTTAAACTTATCTGACGTTTACTGTTTGCTTTATAGTCCTATTTTATAACATGACTTGAGTAAGCTGTGAGTGTCTGGCTTTAGATTGGTCTCCAAATGTTATATGGGGAGGAACATGTTTAAGAATACACTTTTTTATGATAGCATAGTCCGCAAAACCTCCAAGTCCACTGTTATACTTTTGGTCTGACTAACAAGAAACCTCTATCCTGCTGCCCTAATTTTTAGCAACTTGTATTTTACATTTATATATAATGGTTTAAAATTCATTAGTATATATATATATACTGAAATTTACGTTATGCCACTTCAATAAAGCACAATTGAATGTATAATTACTTTCAATAAAGAATGAAAGTAAGTAATCCTTGTGTAACTATTTGACGTCAACATTTATCTAAAATTAGTGTGTCATTATGTCAATTAACAATGTTTCACATGTAATTTGGTAAGATGAACAAAAATATATTTTTTAATTTTTCACACCATAATATCAATCAGGTTTTTTCCAGCATGGCTTGGAAAATCCTACCCTTAGGCACACTGCATGGCTGGTTAAATTGGCACGCCTTTATATGAAAACGCTTCAAAAATAGTGTTTCTTTGGGATACCAGCTGTATGACGAGTCAAAACAATATTGCAAGGTTCCACCAAAAATTTGAAAACTATACAATGCTAAGATACCGATAATTGTACTCAACAATTTATTCAAGGGCCTTAGCAAACAACGCATTTTTTCTTATTTTTTGTGTGAAATAACAGTTTGAAAAAAACCCAGGCCTTATGATACTGAGACAGTTAAATACATGAAGTATAAAACAAGGTTTAAGAAGAATGTGTCATTATGCTGATACCACCCCATAATAGAGTATATTTTGACATCTACCATGTACATTTCTATTTTTAATTTTAGTAAAGAAGAATGGACTTTTTTGAAGATGAGGCTGAAGTCTCTGACCACAGCAGTAGTGCTTCGGCATCTGATGCTGGGTCAGACTCAGATGTCTCAGATTCAAGTGTGAAACAGAAGAAGGTAAAGAAGGACAAAAAGAAGAAAAAGGTCGTTGTATCAGATGATGATGATGACGACGAAGATGAAGATATTGGTAAGTGAAAAATGTCTTTAAACCATTTGTAATGCAGTAAGTAGCTTGTTCATTGTTGACATTATCAGCAAACCTATGTATGCCTATAATTTTACCTGTTATCCTATTGTATAACTAGATGAGGCAGCAATTGCTGAGGAGATGAAGGATTTTATTAATGAGGAGGAGGAAGAAGAGGGTGGAGAAGAGGAGGAGGAGGGCCCTGGCGCAGAGAAACGCAAACGTGAGTCTGAGGAAGAGGAGGATGACCAGCTAGAGGATGAGGATTACGACCTCATTGAGGAAAACCTCGGCATAAAAGTGAAACGGGTAAGTATTGATTTTGCATTAATTTTAAACCAAAATAAGTCAATTTTTTTCACCATTCATCTTTTTTCTTGTGCTCTGGATAACTTTTAATCTATATTTCCCTCTCGTGATTTTTGTTTCATATCTAATATAAACCTTTTCAAGAAAGCAGTGTGCGCTAAATGAATTAATTTCATTGGTTCAAAAGAAAACTGAAAGGGCCATTTAATATAAAATGTAAAATATGTAAAAGGCCATTGGGCAGGAATCATTTTAACTTTTTACATAGGAGAAATTCTCTCTGACTTTTGATTGAGAAAATGGTCTATACACGTTTTAGTAAGGACAATTAGTCAATAGTTCCATTTTTTGTAGAAAAACGTTAATTTAACTAATTTACTTTTCAACAGTCCAAAAAGTTGAAGCGTATCAAGCGTGTGGTGACAGATGATGAGGACAGTGAAGGAGAAAGGGAGCGAGGTGAGGACGAGAGGGAGAGGATCGCCAATGAGTTGTTTGAGGGCGACGAGGATGATGGAGAGGAGGAGGACGATGCTCGGTCCCGTATGACCAAGGCCGAGACTGAGGTGCAGGACCTCACTGTGGAGGGATCAGAGGAGGAGGATGGTATGGCTTCATATTCATAATAATTATAAATTATATAGATCTTAGAAGTTGATATTTTGTGACTGGGTTGCTTTTGTGTTTGATAAGTTACCTTAATCTTTGGATCACACCTTTGAAATTATCTTGTAACAAACTACTTTGGTTATATTGTGTGTTGCACAATACATGTTACATGTTAATAGCTAGAAAAGTTTATGTTGCAATGAATTATATACTTGAGCTAGAAAACAATGATGAACAAATTTAAGGTATTGAATACATGATGGGATTCCTGACCATTTTACAATTATTATTTTTAGCTCTACTGGCCAAAGGCCAGAAGAGCTTATGCGATGGTAATGTGTTCATAGTATGTGCGTTCGTGCGTCTGTAAACAATTGCTTGTGAACACGATACAGTCTTCAGTTTTGATTGTATCTTGATGAAACTTGTACAGTATCTAGATATCCATTAGAGCTGGGTTCCTTTCGAAAAGCAGCCAGATCCACCCATGCATGACTAGATTATGGCCCTTGATAGTATAAAAAATGCTATTGTGTAAACAATTGGTTGTGAACACGATACAGTCTTCAGTTTTGATTGTATCTCAATGAAACTTGTACAGTATCTAAATATCCATTAGAGCTCGGTTCCTTTCGAAAACCAGCCAGATCCGCCCATGAATGCCTAGATTATGGGCCATGAAAGTTGCAAAGAAATGCTTTCTATTTTTAGCCAGGTCTGCATGAGCGAATTCTATTTTTAGCCTAGTTTACATGTACATGTAAATTCAAGTCTAGAGTTAAGGGAGACAATTTGCAAGTCTAGGATTTTGAGAGACAATTTGCTTTTTGCTTCTGCAGTTGATTTTGTGAATTACTCTGCCTTGTTCTTGTTGAAAGCCCAAAGGCCATTTTTTAGCTTTAAGTTCTGTAGTTTTTGCATTCATCTTAACAAAATTGGTTGTGAATGTTTAAGTTATGCACCTGGTGTCATTACTGGCCATACCCAGGGTTCACAGGTTTGGTAAACATAAATCTGGAAAGGTTTGAAAATCTTTTTGTGTGTTCGTGCATCCATCTCAGCACAATTGATTGTGAATGTTTGTTCAAATTGATCAATGTTGTCCTAGGATGCCCTTGACTTTGACCTTTTGACCAACTTTTTTTAACTTTTAAAACTACAGAAATTTTTACTATGAGTACAGTTTTGAAAGCATTTTTTTTTTTTGTCAGATGACTTTTACTTGGCACATATTAAAATAGTTCATGCAACTAATCTGCTTACAATACTTTCTGGGCTCAGATGTTGAACGTGCTACGTTTTCAGGTAACCCAAACACAAAACATAAACTATATTATGTCTGTTGCCTTTTACCCATACATACATGCTCTGGATTGAGATGACCACAAAAGTCATGCCAGTAGAGCATAGGCCCTTTTGGGCCTCTTGTTTAATAATGTCATGCAACTGCAATGTCTTTGTCAAGTTGTTTTTGTAGAATTTAAAAGCTTTAGATAGCAACTCAATATTTGTTTGCAGAATTGGATGATTTCATTGTTGGAGATGATGGTCAACCCATCAGGGGGAAGAAAAAGAAAAGGCACATCATCCACTCAGATGCGTAAGTGTTCAGTCCTTTATTTTACAAAGCTTTATCTAACATTATCTTGCTAAGTAATGTATGAGATAAAATATGTTTACATAGAAATTGTATGATCTTAATTTAGTAAATGATTTACAATAAAGAACATTAGTGTTGATCAAAGGTATATACTGACTATTGTGTTGATTACAGCCTTCTGCAGGAGGCCCAGGACATTTTTGGTGTGGACTTTGATTTTGATGAGTTTAAGGAGTACGCCGGGGAGGAATCTGAGGAGGAGGAAGATGAGGTGAGAGACGGGAAATGTAGAATTGCTTTTTATTTCATCTTCTCACTTCGAAAAAGTAACTGTAGTCTAGTATTTTGGAAAGTTCGGCAGTCCTAAAAGATTAATGAAACTTGAATGTTCAGTGAAGATTCTTCTTTAGGGACTAATATGCAGGCTCTTATGAAATGCTTCCATTACTTAATGTAAGGATAAATGGTTTGAGTATGAATCATTTGTATGAAATGTATTGATCATGTAATTGTGATGTAATTTTTTGTATACCTTGGTGACTTGATTATTTCTTTTGGTGTTTTACAAGTGAACAATCTGGTAAATGCAGAGCCATGTAAGGTATAAACTGAGTTACAAATGATCAAAATGCAAATCAGTTTCGTATACAAAAACTTTTGAAACCACAAGTTGAGTCCCCCATGGTGTGATATGCTTTATATCGCATCCTGTACTAAATCATCTGGGGAAAAAATGCATTTTTGGCTTGAATTAAACATATTTGTTTATGAGTATGATTCCTGATTTCTGCCAGAAAATAATGGTGTCCCGACAGGATACTTGACTTGGAGGTTCAGGCATCCATCCACATAATGTTGTGTCCTTAGGTGTCCTGGCAATGTTTGCATCAAAGTCTGTTCACAACTAGCTCTAAACGCACTATATCATTGATAGGCGTTATGTCTCATGTTGATAGTCACAGCATACAAAAGTGAGATTTTTTTGTGTGTGCTGAATGATTTTGTCATGAGATCTGTAAATTTTTTATTATTTTGCAATTGTTAATTGATCGAACATGTTGTTATTGTTCAAGTACGAGGAAGAGGACATGGATGAAGAGGGGGGCACACAGAAGAAAGAGAAAAAGACTCGACCAAAGAAGGGACTCAAGGCCTCCGCTTCTGTAAGCAGACAGTATATGTCTTTGTTGTTTTAAAATATAGTTTCTTTAACTTAGTATAATTAATGTATTTATGCTTGTTAGCAGTGTAGTATTTCAAAGAAAATTTTAGGTTTTGTCATAGCTTTGTTTTTTTTCAAAGAATGTCATTCCTTGCAAAAGCTTGTTATGATGTGCATAAATCAAAACTTGTAGTAGACTTTCCCATCAAACTTGATTCACCCTTACACACAGACTTAATAATTTCAGACAGGAGTTATGTCTGTTAATGTTATCTAAAAATTAAAAAATCACCTTTAAAAAAGATAAGTATTTTAATTCTTGTTTTTAAATTTGATTTTTCTCACACTGAAAACAGTATGAGCCGGAGGCATTGAAGAGGGCGTTTATGACAGAGCAGGACAATGTTGTCCGAAACACAGACATGCCCGAGCGATTTCAGCTGAGGACCACGCCTCTGAAGGAGACTGAAGAAGGGGAGTTGGAGGAGGAGGCAGAGTGGATTTACAAGCAGGCCTTCCGTGTACCACCCATATCCACACAGGTAGGATTGTTTCCAAAGTTACTCTTTGATGTGTGTTGACATTAAGGATTTTCTTACAAGAATTTTCTATCATGTGTGTTAAATTCCTACAGCAAAATGCATCTTATTAAATTTGACTTTGACAACACACAGATATTATTTAGACTCTTATCCTTAAGAATTGTGATGTATTGATGTTTTCTTATTATGCCCCCCTTCGAAGAAGAGGGGTATATTGCTTTTCACATGTCGGTCGGTAGGTCGGTCGGTTGGTCAGTCCGTTGATAGACCAAAGCTTGTCTGAGTGATAACTCAACAATTCCTGGACATATGGTCATCAAACTTGACATGAAGGTTGGGCCTGACCAATAGATGACCCCTATTGATTAAAGGGCTCATCGGGTCAAAGGTCAAGGTCACAGTGACCTTTAATGGTAAAATTATTTTAAAGCTTGTCCGAGTGATAACTCAACAATGCCTAGACATATGGCCATCAAACTTGATATGGAAGTTTGGCCTGACCAGTAGATGACCCCTTTTGTTCTTGGGGGTCATCCGGCCAAAGGTCAAGGTCACAGTGACCTTGAATGATAAAAGCTTGTCCGACTGATAACTCGACAATGCCTGCACCCATGGCCCTCATACTTGACTTGGAGGTTGGGCCTGACCTGTAGCTGACCACTATTGTTTTTGGGGCTCATCCGGTCAAAGGTCAAGGTCACAGTTACCTTAAATGGTAAAAGGTTGTCCGACTGATAACTCGACAATGCCTGCACCCATGGCCCTCATAATTAACTTGGAGGTTGGGCCTGACCAGTAGATGACCCTTATTGTTTTGGGGGGTCATTGGGCCAAAGGTCACAGTGACCTTGAATGGTAAATGGTTTTTCATGTGATAACTCGACAATGCCTGCACCCATGGCCCCCAAACTTGACTTGGAGGTTGGGCCGGACCAGTAGATGACCCCTATTGTTTTGGGGGTCATTGGGCCAAAGGTCACAGTGACCTTGAATGGTAAATGGTTTTTCATGTGATAACTCGACAATGCCTGCACCCATGGCCCCCAAACTTGACTTGGAGGTTGGGCCTGACCAGTAGGTTGCCCCTTTTTTTTGGGGGGGGGTCATTGGGCCAAAGGTCAAGGTCATAGTAACCTTGAATGGTAAAAGGTTGTCGGAGTGATAACTCAACAATGCCTGCACCCATGGCCCTCAAACTTGACTTGGAGGTTGGGCCTGACCAGTAGATAACCCCTATTGATTTTAGGGGTCATGGTCAAGGTCACAGTGACCTTGAATGGTTAAAGGTTGTCTGTGTGATAACTCGACAATACCTGCACCTATGGCCCTCAAACTTGACTTGGAAGTTGGACCTGACCAGTAGATGACCCCTATTGTTTTTAGGGCTCATCGGGTCAAAGGTCAAGGTCACAGTGACCTTGAATAGTAAAAGGTTGTCCGATTGATAACTCGACAATGCCTGCACCCATGGCCATCAAACTTGACTTGGAGGTTGGGCCTGACCAGTTGATGGCCCCTTTTGATTTTAGGGGTCATTGGGCCAAAGGTCAAGGTCACAGTGACTGAACGATAAAAGGTTGTCCGAGTGATAACTCATTAATGCCTGCCTCCATGGCGCTCAAACTTAACTTGGAGATTGGGCCTAACCAGTAGATGACCCCTTTGGTTTTTGGGGGGTCATTTGGCCTAAGAGGTCAAGGTCACAGTGACCTTGAAAGCAAACTTGACCATTCCTGGACCTATGGTCATCAAACTTGACATGAAGGTTGGGCCTGACCAGTAGATGACCCCTCTTGACTATGGGGGTCATCGGGCCAAGGTCAAGGTCACAGTAACCTGTAATGCAAAAATGTTAACAAATCTTCTTGCAGTGATATTTCAACAATGCCTGAACCTATGATCATCAAACTTGACATGGAAGTTGGGCCTGACCAGGAGATGACCTTTATTGAATTTAGGAGTCATAGGGTCAAAGGTCAAAAGTTCACAGTGACCTTGAATGCGAAAATGATTCAAGTGATAATTCAACAATGCCTGCACCCATGGCCCTCAAACTTGACCTGGATTTGTGTCTGACCTGTAGATGACCCCATATGATTTTAGGGTCATTGGGTCAAAGGTCAAGGTTACAGTGACCTTGAACGAAAAAAGCTTGTCTGTGTAATAACTTGTCAATGCCTGCACCCATGGCCCTCAAACTTGACATATTGGTTTTTGGTGACCAGCTGATGGCTCCTATGGATTTTGAGGTCAAAGGTCATGGTCATAACACACTCTATCCTCAAACTTTGAATGGTCATAATCTTTAAACTTCCTCAACGGCATCCAAAGTCAGAAACAAATCAGCTGTCATTTCGGTCCATGCATATTTCATTCAATTGTCCATATAATCCTGACAACATGGCGCTCAGGGGGGCATAATGTTTGACAAACATCTCTTGTTAGTTTTTATTTTGGAAATCTAAATAATCATAATTACCGTTGTGAAATAATTGCTGAGTGACCTACATACTAACATGATATTGCATGTACAATCTTATTTTATTTTTGCAGACATTCTCAGAGCAGGATGGGGGCAGTTTTGGTTACAACAAGAAAGGCCCTACCATGGTAGAGAAGATAAAAAAAGCAGTGGACTTCATGAGAAACAAACACCAAGAGGTTAGTTGATTGTGATATATAGGATTTTCATGGATTTGTATTCTTTTCATGGTTGTTGTAAGTTGACTGAAGGTTTCAGTGATTAGAATGTGGGTATTTATTATCAGCAATCTGTGTTATTATTTTCAAGGTGCCGTTTATTGCTTTCTACCGCAAAGAGTATGTGGAACCAGATCTGAACATCAATGATCTATGGAAGGTGTGGCACTGGGATGAAAAGGTAGGCATGCATGTGAAAGACCTCTCCTTCCATTTGATTGAATCAGATGGTTCTTTATCTCTGTAAGATAATGCAATTGATGTGTACTTAAAGTATTATACATCTCAAACACGTTGTCAGTGTCAAATTTAATTTTGCAATTTTTTGCAGGAAAAATATCTATTCAGGCTTGAAGAGAATTTCAAATTGTTTGCACATTATACATAATTGGGCTTTATGATTTTTGTTATTTTACCATAGAACATGACAATTTGGTCCAGTGCTTGGAATCTGTATTTATGTTTGGTGTGATCTCTTTTGTAGTGGAGCCAGTTACGTACCAGGAAGCTGAACCTGATCCGACTGTTTGAGCGCATGCAGTCTTACCAGTATGAGGTGAACTCTGACCCGGATAAGGTTCTTGCCACCAACGTGCGGACACTCACAGAAGAGGATATTGATAGGTCTGTGAAAGAATATAAAACTACATTTCAGTGCAAGTCAATCAGTTGTGTGAGCAACTGTACTAGACCTGTCATTGTTTCAATTGATTGCTGGCAGAACAAATATTTTGACCTCATTCCTCAAGTGGCTTATTTATTTTTTGGTGCAATTTACTGCCTTCTAAAGGCTGTTTCCTCTTGCCAAAAAATGTCCATTTTTCCCAAAATTTTATATTTTTTTCCCGATTAGATTAATGTAGATTACGTTAATGAATAGAAAAAAACAATGAATTTCTTGAAATATAAACAAAAACTTGACAATACTTACTCTTTCAATGCATAATGTATGCATAAAAAGAACATGTATATTTATATATTAGCTGTTTTGGCCTGATTTTGTACCGTATTTTTCCAAAATTCAACATTTTCCCCAATTTGCAAGGCACCTGTGGTAAAAATAATTCCAAAAAAAAATGGGAAATGTTTAAACCTTATTAATTTTAGTATCTGGCAATACTAGTTTCTACTTGTCAACTGTTGTATGTGGGCCCCAGTAGTACATGTATGTTAACCATCCCCACATATTGCAGGGTGCGTAAGGTGGAGAATATGGATGAGCTGCGTGACGTGTACAACCACTTTCTTCTCTACTACGGCTCCGACCTTCCCAAGATGCGCATCCTGGAGCGAGAAAAACGGCGTGAAGAGCGTGAGGAAGGTGGTGAGGGACGGGATATTGATGATGAGGGAGACACGGTGAAACACGCCTCCCGCAAGTCTGGATATACTATCTGTGTCAACAACAAACTGGGTGAGTATAACTACTTATGTTTTTTTTTTCTTGACAGTGATTCACCGTATTGGATATTAAATGAACACTTGAATTGATCTGATATATTGTTACTACATTGCCTTGGACATTAAAAACTGTCCTTGTGTTCACACTTGATGGCTAGTTAAGAAGTCTCTCTCTTCTCCATTAACAAACTATACCTTTGTCATTCAAAAATCATTCTATTGTAGATGAGATAGCCTTGAGGTTTGGTCTAACTCCGGAGCAGTTTGGTGAGAACATTCGAGACAACTACACAAGGCATGAAGTAGATCAGTGCCCTATGGAGCCACAAGAAATGGCCAAAGACTATATCTCTGGGTAATCAAGCTGAAAGCATTAATCAAAATAAGCACAAGCCTGAAACAACTTGGGTTTGAACAAATAAAATATGTTTAGATATACAGTCCAAACTCATCATGTCGAAGTCGCCTGGACCTAGTAAAATACTGTGAGATAACGAACATTCGACATATCCCAAATACAAATATAGCACCTAACCCAACACATTCAAGTCAAACAGATGTCTGATGTACACATCCGCATTTAAATTGGTCTTGTAATATATTTCCGTTGTGAAAACAGCAAGCTTATTATTGAAAAAAAAATCCAAGTTTTTGTCAATTTTATTTAGTTCATGTTTATTGATTACACAAACACAGATATAAAACAAACAAATACATGGTTTAATAAACAACGATAAAGCACATATGACAGCAACTAGTATAAAACATGGTGATGCCTTCGTACTTTTCATTATATGATTTTGAATACAACTCCCTATTGCTGATCCAGATATCTGACATTTTGAAGCTCATTCTTTATGTGCCTATTCTCGGATTTTTTATTGAATCTGGTCTTGTTAGTCATTTTATGTTTTTTAGCACATAGTGCACAGACAAAATGTATCCCTGGTATGAGCTACCCTGGTTCATGCTTCAATGTATAGCACTGTCACATGGGCCCCAATTAACGTCCCTCCCAGAAGACGATTTGTAGTTTTTTAGGCGGTGCCCAGGAAATCGAACTTGCAACCCCAGGATTGACAGTCAAGAGGATTACCACTAGACTAAGGATCCGCCACTGAAACAATAAAATCTCTTGAGCAATAAATATCTTTATTAAAAACATAAAAATACAACTTTAATTATTCAAATTTAGCAATTATCCACCAAATTATAACAGATTTGTTAATTTGACACACATGCTAATGTAGTGACATGTCACAAACCGTCATGAAATTTTCGCACATTCAGTTAGATCCACAATTGGACAGAAAATTTGTGATGTTTGACCACAGGGACTGAAATATGACTTTGATACAGCAAAAAAGTTGAAATAGGTAAATGGACATAAGCAGAGTTGTTTTATATAGAAACAGAAGGGATAAATTCAGGACTTGGAAAAAGTTGAGATATCAGATATAGACATAGCACGTTGGGACTGTATTACCTTTTTCAACAAAATCTCAATTTCAATGACTTTGAAAGGCTTTTTTATATATTGCAAAATACAGATTTTTGGTCGTTTTCATTTGCACATCCGAAAGTGGCTGAATATTGTGGAATGTACTGGTTTCTTTTGAATTGTCACTGAAAATGTAAGTAACCTCAGTTTATTGCGTGTGTTTTTTCAGTCAATTCCCAACAGCAGAGGAGGTGTTGCTAGGAGCTCGTCACATGGTTGCCATGCAGCTGTCACATGACCCTATGGTGCGTCAGGCTGTCCGGGCAGCATTCTTTGAACGGGCACGATTACATGTTGTCCCAACAAAACAGGGAATAAAGGTCAGTTTGACTTTAAATGTTCTTATTATGCTGTTTTTAGGAAATGTACTGGGAGTACATAAAGCAATTGAATACTTAAGACAGCAGTTAAAACAGATGACCTTCATTTTGGAAATTAAAGAAAGGTACTTAGATAAAAAAATAGATAAATGCATTTTTCATTAGTTAAAAAATACTTTCTGTAATACTCTGTTTATGGCTTTGTGCTTACATGTTTATGTACATATTTGTCGGACTGCTGATAGGTGATAGATGAAGCCCACCCATGCTACCCACAGAAGTACCTGAAGAACAAGCCTGTGCGTGACCTGAAGGATGAGCAGTTCTTGCGACTCGTGGAGGCAGAGGATGAGAAACTCCTCACCATCTCCATCACCATGGACGAGGACACGGACAACCCTAACATACAGAAATACTTTGAGGAGATCAGGAACCTCTACTACAGAGTAGGTCATTGACACAGTGTTTTGAACTTGTCTACTTAATACATGTATGTATAGATACAATTATTCTGTTTTTAGCTTGACTATTCAAAGAATAGGTGGGCTATACTACTCGCCCCAGCGTCGGCGTCCGGTTAAAGTTTAAGGGCAAGTTGTGAGTCCAATACCTTTCATTCATTTGAGTTAATACTTCACACAGTTGTTCAGGGCCCCTGATTGATTATGAAACTTATGTTAAAGTTTTAGGGCAGGTTGGGATATTTATAAATAACTCCTATACCCTTTGTTCAATTGACTTAATACTTCACACAGTTGTTCAGGACCATCACACAATGATGTTACATAACTCCATATTCTTAATACAAGTTATGGCCCCTGATTGACTTAGGTTAAAGTTTTAGACAAGTAAAAGTTGAGGGCAAGTTTGGATTTTAATAAAAAAAACTTCTATACCTTTCATTCAATGCACTTAATAAAATTCAAAATTATTTACGACCATTTTACATCAAGAAACATAACTCCATTTTAACTCTAAATACAAATTATGTCCCTTAAATATATATATATATATTTTTAGTTTCTTTTGACAGGCACATTTTTACATTCTTAACCAGTGTTTTACCAAGGGAAAACAAGGAGGGCTATACTATATGGCCCTTGAATTTTTTTTATTTTTATTATTTTTTTTTTAAATTTGATTTTAATTTCTTTTGAAAGGCATATTTGTATATTCTTTACCACATTTTCATAATGGGAAATCAAGTTATTTGAATAACTGGCATCATTTTTCGGGTGGTGGGAGGGCAACATCAAAGTCACCTTATGTATTGAATAATTTTAGTTAGGTTTGACTTAAATAGACCAAACTTGGTAATATGACATTGTTATTGTATTTACTTCTAAGTCAAAGCGGCGAAGTCAAGCGCGCTGTCTTACGACAGCTCTTGTTATTCAAACATTCTATATAGCATTTAAATGTTTTAATAGCATGCTCAAATGAAATAATGCTAAATTAGCTTAAATTATAAAAAAAAACAATGTATTTAATAAATAAATAAAGGTTGATGCATGAAAGAACAATGATTTCTAGTTAATTCCTGATTACTTGTTGTACATACCAGGATGAGTTCAGCCACCTGGTGCAGCAGTGGAACACACAGCGAACACAGGCCCTGGAGAGAGCCCTCACCAAGATCCTGTACCCACAGTTTGAGAAGGAAATCCGCCTTAAACTCATTAATGAGGCTAAAGAGGGAATTCTCAAGGTAACCAATACTTGCTGTCAAAGTTGAGTTTCATGTACAAGTTACCTTATGAATAAATGTATGAATAATGGAAAGTACAGCATTTGACAAAACAGCACAATAATTTTGTAAAACTGTTCATTGGTGTAATATTTGGGCCTACATGTACATGGCAGTGTTACTGGTACAAATATAATATAGTTTACTTTGTTTTTGCAGGCATGTTGTCGTAAGCTGTACAACTGGCTGAAGGTGGCGCCCTATGAGATGGAACAGCAGATGGATGATGACTACGACCTCGATGATAACGACACTGGCGTCAGGGTCCTTGGCATTGCTTACATAGCTGAGAGGTATAATTGTTAATGTATATTTGAGTGTCATTTTGAATGCATACAATGATAGCATGACTTTGAGTCAAACTATGAAATTACTTTGATATTTTCATTTGATCGACAAAAGCACACGTAGGTCTATTGTTCAAATTGACTTCAACTTGGAAAGTACAATGAGTTATACATTTCAATGACTTGTTCATGTACATGTTTGTACTGCAGGGACACAACAGCTTTTGGATGCATGGTGAACGGGGAGGGGGATGTATCGGACTTCATCCGCCTGCCCAACCTCACAAAGAGGATCCGCTCACAGAGATACATGGAGAGAGAGGAAAAAGTAATTGGCTATATATGTCATCCTAGAAAATGCTCCTCATAACCGATGATTCACCTTACTATGCAAAAGTTATTTTGGGCAAAACTGTAGATTAATTTATTCTTTAAATAGTAATTTTTCATATTGAATATTTCACTCTCTTTACATTGTTTCCATGTAGAAAAAACTAGAATTCGATACAGAAATACATATGTGCTATACCTTGAAGGAAAAAGACATGGAAAGATTGAAGACCTTCATAGAAACCAAAAAGCCACATGTGATAGCAGTTACAGCTGAAAACATGTAAGTTCTTTTTACCATTAAACTATGAGGGAAAAATGGTGCTCTAACCTTATTTGAATGTTTATCAAACTGTCTAATAAACATGAAAGGGTACATTTCAGATTACCAATATGTTTAGAAACAATACTTTCTTTTCCTTTGAATAAGCTAACATGTTTTCAGTGACTCATCATGAAAACAGACAGGTCAAGTCTTTTGACATGATTTAAACTAGCAATACGTTAGATTGAGTGCTGACCTTTTATTTCCCCCTTCCTTATAGATGAGTTTCAATGTACTGATTAATCTATGTCCTGTACCTTACTGATGTTTTGTTAGTTACTATTATATACCTCCCATCGCAGTGATGCATTGATGATCGTTGATGACATCAAGAAGGTGATAGCTGAGCTCGAGCAGGAGGCCCAGATGCCGCCCATCAACGTTGAGCTTGTAGATAACGAGCTAGCCCTTGTTTACGCCAACAGTGCTCGTGCTGATGTAAGTGGGAATGTCTTGCATGTCTGTGTGTCTGGTTAAAAGAATAATATCAAGCTGAAGTACATTGTAGAAAGTTGTAAACTCCATGAAATTATCATACAGAATAGCCATGATAATACAACTTTTTTGCTTGAGCTGTTTCCAAGAAAGCGCCAGCACAAATAATTTATTTTATTTTTTACCTTATTCATGTACATGTATTTACTGACTTAAGATTATACATGAATGTGTATTTACTAACTAATGATTATACATGTACGTGTATTTATTGACTAATGATTATACATGTATGTATATTTTTATCATCTGTCCTCTCTATGCAGGAAGAGTTCCGTGAGTATCCACCCGTGTTGCGTCATGCTGTGTGTGTGGCTCGGAGGTTGCAGGATCCTCTCATTGAATACGCCCAACTGTGTAACCAGGACGATGACATACTCTGTCTCAAATATCATCCCATGCAGGTAATACCAGTTTGTCAAATGTCAGGAAATTGTCTTATGATGGAAGGTAATGTTTTTTTCAGTTTGTATTGAATAGTAATGATTGTTAGTCTGTTAAAACAAATGGAAAAAAGTCCTCTTAGACAGTGCAGTTGCAAATAAAAAAAAATGTTTCAATTTAATATTTATTCAAAATGCCTTCATTAACTGCAAAACTGTGGACTCCATAATCGCACAACAATTACTGCTTTCAGGACTCTCTGCCAAAAGAAGAGCTGTTGAATGCGTTAAACCTGGAGTTTGTGAACCGGGTGAATGAGGTGGGCGTGGATGTGAACCGGGCCATAACCAACTCTCACACTGCTGTCCTTGTGCAGTTTATTTGTGGCCTGGGGCCAAGGAAAGGGGCTGCTCTCCTCAGGGTAAGCAGAGGGCTTTAGTTTTATAAAATAGTCTACTAGTAAAACTTAAGAGGTGTTTACTTTCATTAATTGCCATTGATTACCATCAACGACTTTTCGTTTTGTGCATGGTTTTGTTCACACTTATTTCACAGACATTGCCACAACTTATTTTAACAGGTTTGTGAAATTTGATTATAGTTATTTGGAAAAGTATACTCTCCATTTATACTGCAAATTAATATTTTCCCAGACATTACGCCAAAACAGCACTCGGCTGGAGAACAGAACTCATCTAGTCACCATGTGTAGAATGGGACCAAAGGTTTTCATCAACTGTGCTGGATTCATCAAAATAGACACCAACTCACTTGGTGACAGGTATGAAGAGCTTGATTTAAATCATTTTGATAGTTTAATCAAGGACAACCTTGCAAATGTCAAATGTTCAATAGATTTGAATTTAACTTTCATGTTTTTAGCTCTACTGGCCAAAGGCCAGAAGAGCTTATGCGATGGTAATGTGTACGTAGTATGTGCATCGGTGCGGTCGTGCGTTCGTGCGTCTGTAAACAATTGCTTGTGAACACGATACAGTATTCAGTTTTGATTGTATCTTGATGAAACTTGTACAGTATCTAGATATCCATTAGAGCTGGGTTCCTTTCGAAAAGCAGCCAGATCCGCCCATGCATGCCTAGATTATGGCCCTTGATAGTATAAAAAAATGCTATTGTGTAAACAATTGGTTGTGAACACGATACAGTCTTCAGTTTTGATTGTATCTCGATGAAACTTGTATCTAGATATCAATTAGAGCTCGGTTCCTTTCGAAAACCAGCCAGATCCGCCCATGAATGCCTAGATTATGGGCCATGAAAGTTGCAAAGAAATGCTTTCTATTTTTAGCCAGGTCTGCATGAGCGAATTCTATTTTTAGCCAAGTTTACATGTACATGTAAATTCAAGTCTAGAGTTAAGGGAGACAATTTGCAAGTCTAGGATTTTGAGAGACAATTTGCTTTTTGCTTCTGCAGTTGATTTTGTGAATTACTCTGCCTTGTTCTTGTTGAAAGCCCAAAGGCCATTTTTAGCTTTAAGTTCTGTAGTTTGCGCATTCATCTTAACAAAATTGGTTGTGAATGTTTAAGTTATGCACCTGGTGTCATTACTGGCCACACCCAGGGTTCACAGGTTTGGTAAACATAAATCTGGAAAGGTTTTAAAATCTTTTTGTGTGTTCGTGCATCCATCTCAGCACAATTGATTGTGAATGTTTGTTCAAATTGATCAATGTTGTCCTAGGATGCCCTTGACTTTGACCAACTTTTTTTAACTTTTAAAACTTCAGAAATTTTTACTATGAGTACAGTTTTGAAAGCATTTTTTTTTTGGTCAGATGACTTTTACTTGGCACATATCAAAATAGTTCATGCAACTTATCTGCTTAAAATACTTTCTGGGCTCAGATGATGAACGTGCTACGTTTTCAGGTAACCCAAAAACAAAACATAAACTATATGTCTGTTGCCTTTTAGCCATACATACATGCTCTGGATTGATATGACCACAAAAGCCATGCCAGTAGAGCATAGGCCCTTTTGGGCCTCTTGTTTAGCTTTAAGTTCTGTAGTTTGCGCATTCATCTTAACAAAATTGGTTGTGAATGTTTAAGTTATGCACCTGGTGTCATTACTGGCCACACCCAGGGTTCACAGGTTTGGTAAACATAAATCTGGAAAGGTTTGAAAATATTTTTGTGTGTTCGTGCATCCATCTCAGCACAATTGATTGTGAATGTTTGTTCAAATTGATCAATGTTGTCCTAGGATGCCCTTGACTTTGACCAACTTTTTTTAACTTTTAAAACTACAGAATTTTTTACTATGAGTACAGTTTTGAAAGCATTTTTTTTTGTCAGATGACTTTTACTTGGCACATATTAAAATAGTTCATGCAACTAATCTGCTTACAATACTTTCTGGGCTCAGATGTTGAACGTGCTACGTTTTTAGGTAACCCAAACACAAACATAAACTATATGTCTGTTGCCTTTTACCCATACATAAATGCTCTGGATTGATATGACCACAAAAGCCATGCCAGTAGAGCATAGGCCCTTTTGGGCCTCTTGTTTCTACAACTTGTAATGTGATAAAAACAATAATTGAAGGGTACCACTCTAGCCACACCAAATAATTTTTTTAGCATTTTTAATTGTTCAGGTATTATCATTCTTATAGTGAAAAGATAGTTAAGCCCGCTTCTGTTTGAAATAAAATTGAAAAATATGTTTATTTTGCCTGCTTACTAACATCTTTCCTTGCTAAAAACAAACAAACCATTAATTTGGCATGGCCTTGATATTCCATTCACTGTTGCAGCACGGAGGCATATGTGGAGGTTTTGGATGGTTCTCGTGTGCACCCAGAGTACTATGAGTGGGCAAGAAAGATGGCTGTCGACGCGCTTGAATATGACGACACAGCGGAGGATGCCAATCCAGCCGGGGCCCTTGAGGAAATCCTTGAGAGCCCAGAGAGGCTTAAAGACCTTGACCTTGATGCCTTTGCAGAGGAACTTGAGAGACAGGGCTATGGTGACAAGCACACCACTCTGTATGACATCAGAGCTGAGTTGAACCACAGGTATAAGGATTTACGAACCCCCTACCGATCACCTACCAATGAGGAACGATTCAACATGATTACCAAAGAAACACCAGACACATTCTACATAGGTGAGTATTTCCACATCAAATACTCCTATTGATTTTCATAAAGAGTTTCATAAGACATATTGGAAGTCTGTTTTTCTACAGTACTGAAAGACAATAAGAATAACTGTGTGCAGTTATACATTAGATTTCCACTCAATTGACTTGATACTTTATTTACAATAGCTTCAAGAGCAAGCAATCTTGAAACCCACTTTTCTCCAAAAGTTTATGAGCCAGAGTCATAAAATTTACAGGATTGTTTAACAGCAAGGGTTTTTTGCTGTTGCCAATGAGTGCAGAGTTATGGCCCTCGACTTAATGAAAATATGGCATACAGAAAATGCCATTTGTGTCATGCATATTTGCAAATGTATGAGAGCCATGATCATGAAACTCTACAGGAATTTTAGCGAGCATGTTGCAACATGGGTGTAGTGTGTAGCCTTCTTTAGAAAAGTAGAGTTATGGCCCTTCACTTAAGTTAAAAAATTGCACAAGAAGCATGGAACCTTAAGCTTAAAACATGTTTATGCTTCATTTAGTGTTATTACATGCAAAAGGTATCTTAAACTAGAAACACATACATGCTTTATATCTTTCAATCCTGTTACAGGCAAGCTTATGTTAGTGCGAGTGGTTGGTATCGCTCACCGGAAACCCCACGGTGAGCAGCTGGACCAGGCAGACCCTGTCAGGAACGAAGATACTGGTCTCTGGCAGTGCCCATTCTGTAACAAGAATGACTTCCCTGAGCTCAGTGAGGTACGACTTTAATCACACTGCTTGCAAGCTCAAGTGAAATCTACCACATTTTTTGACAAGGGAGCACTCATGTGGGCATAATGTTGGGCAATATGTGTATTTATAAAACTTAATGTATTTATGCAAAAATGTAGTTTATGATGTATTGGTAGATGTCAACATAAAATATATGGTTTCTGATTACAACATATACCTTGGAAGAAAATTCTGAAGAATGAAACTGCACAAAAGTGAGCCAATTCAGCTTCAATTCAGATAATTGAATAAATCAATTAAAATACATGTCAAAGTCTATATACATGCTCTTAATTTGTACTCATAGTTGTTGTACGAGTGAACTCTTCAGTGTTGTATTCATACACTTAAATTTTAATTTTTCAAGGTATGGAGTCACTTTGACAATGGAAGTTGTCCTGGCTCTGCAGTTGGGGTCCGAAGTCGCCTTGACAATGGCTGCACCGGTTTCATACACATCAAAATCTTAGTGACAAAACTGTTACAGACCCGCTGGAGAGAGTTAAGGTAGGAATGATTCTTTGTAGTTTACATATGAATGGACGTTCATATAGGAATGGATCTTCTTGTTTTATAGCTTTTATGGTGGGTTAACTTCATTTATTTCCATTTGTGAAATATTGCATCATTTGTATAAATATAAAATAATTGTCTTTATTAACATCTTGCTTCAATCTGATGTAATTTGATGTAAAGTTAGTTTGGTTTCTGTGTTATAGATCGGAATGACTGTCCATGCACGAATCACAAAGATTGACATTGACCGCTTCACATTGGATCTTTCCACAAAGACTTCGGACCTACTAGACAAGGACAACCAGTGGAAGTAAGCAATACATTTAGATGTATTGAACTGTATTCATTATTTGATTAACTTTTATGTAAATTGCACAGATTTGATTAATAATTACATTTTTCCTGTGTCAATATGTTTTTGCTTTATGAATGAAACAGGGTGCAAGTACATAAAAGCTTGTATGTAATATTTGCAAAATGAAAAGTAACACTTCATGCTTTTTTACCAGACCTCCCAAAGACCTTTACTATGATGCTGACAAAGAGAAAAGCGAGTTAGAAAAAGAGGATGAGAAAAAGAAATTGCAAGCCAGACAGAGTAAGTTGCTTGAATCTCTGGAAATGGTCATGTATATAATATAAGTGAAAATGCATCTTTCCAATGTTATAATTGATATGAAAACTAAGTTTTTACTTCATTTTATTGCCTTTGTAAGATTGAAGCAGTGTATATATTTCTTTACATATCCACCACGTTTCAGCATACATAAAGCGTGTGATAGCGCACCCTAACTTCCACAACATCAGCTACAAGGAGTGTGAGAAGATCTTGGCCAACATGGACCAGGGAGAGTGCATTATCAGGCCCAGTAGTAAGGTAAACTGAGTAATTGTAGAGGTCCATGTAGTGATGCAAGGCTTCAAAAAGCATTACAAAAGAGGTCTTGTATTGTATGTCTGGTCATGTTGGCAATATTTACACTCTGATTGTGTTTGAATCCACCGCGTTAAGCTTTCTTTTACAATTGCTCTGGTCCTTAAACATACCATTCTTAAGTTACTGTGAGATCATCTTTCTGTAAAAAAGTGCATGATTGTATATTTTGCCAGGGTGCAGACCACCTGACTGTGACATGGAAGGTAGCTGATGGGGTCCTACATCACATAGATGTAGTGGAGCAGGGCAAGGAGAATGCCTTTAGTCTCGGCAAGTCCCTACTCATCGGTAATGAGGTATGCAGGTTTTCTGAAATTTGCATGTCATTTGTTTTGTTCCATTTAATTAGTAAGAATTTATAAGGGTTTGTGAGTTTCAATGGTTATTGTACCTAAAATCTACAAATTGTCTAGAGGCTTTCTTGTACATGGTTAAAGATTGTGTTCCTTTCATTTTATTTGGTACTCCTACACATGTGAAAAACAAATATAGCAAGTATCCTTTATGGTGTGTTTTTCCTTTTGTAGGAGTTTGAAGATCTTGATGAAATCATAGCCAGACATGTTCAGCCCATGGCATCCCATGCCCGTGACATTCTCAACTTCAAAAATTACATGGACATGGATGGAGGAAAGAAAGAGGTTGCAGAAAGGAAACTGTACGAGGAAAAGAAAAAATACCCATCTAAGTAAGTTACTCCATTTTGACCTATAAGCATGGGTGGGGTTTTATTCAAAGCAATTGATTAGTGAAATGAGTCATAACAGCAATAGGTCATTCTCTCGTAATTTCTGAGAAGAAATATAAAAAGAACAATGAAAAAATATATAAGAGATTTCCCCCAACAGGATTCCCTATTACCTGAGTGCCACAAAGCAATATCCCAGCAAGTTCCTGCTGTGTTACATGCCTCGAAACAAGCCACGTTCAGAATACATCAGCGTGAGCCCGGAAGGCTTCAAGTACCGTCACAAGAGCTTCCATTCCCTCAACTCAATGATGCGCTGGTTCAAGGAGCACTTCCGGGATCCCATAATTGGCATGGGTACACCCAGTGGTAGAACACCCATGGTTGGCCATACTCCAAACTTCAGCATGCAAGGTGAGTCATTTTATGCAAAATGAGGTGTCAAATTTCACCAAAGATTAGTGGGCATCTCCTTGCGTGTGTGTAAACAATAATTACATATATTGAACTAACTTGACATCACTTTCAGGTCCTTTTGGTTTTTTTATGCCCCCAAAGGTGGGCATATCAAAATCGCACCATCTGGCCGTCCGTCTGACTCAATAACTCAATATAATGGACAGATCTTAGAATAACTTCCCACATGTGTTCGGCATACCAAGACGACGTGTCGCGTGCAAGAACAGTGTCCCTACCTCTAAGGTCAAGGTCACACTTAGGTGTTTATTCCAATGGAATGCTGCATATAAGGACATAAAGTATAGGTTGTCGTGTCCGGGCTGTAACTTTCCGTTGTATGGACAGATTTTAAAATAACTTGCCACATGTGTTCGGCATACCAAGACGACGTGTCGCGTGCAAGAACAGTGTCCCTACCTCTAAGGTCAAGGTCACACTTAGGTGTTTATTCCCAATGGAATGCTGCATATAAGGACATAAAGTATAGGTTGTCGTGTCCGGGCTGTAACTTTCCGTTGTATGGACAGATTTTAAAATAACTTGCCACATGTGTTCAGCATACCAAGACGACGTGTCGCGTGCAAGAACAGTGTCCCTACCTCTAAGGTCAAGGTCACACTTAGGTGTTTATTCCCAATGGAATGCTGCATATAAGGACATAGAGTATAGGTTGGCGTGTCCGGGCTGTAACTTTCCCTTTTATGGACAGATTTTAAAATAACTTACCACATGTGTTCGGCATACCAAGACGAGGTGTCGCGTGCAAGACCCGTGTCCCTACCTCTTAGGTCAAGGTCACACTTAGGTGTTTATTCACAATGGAAAGCTGCATATAAGGACATAGAGTATTGGTTGTTATGTCCGGGCTGTAACTTTTTCTTGTATGGACAGATTTTAAAATTACTTGCCACATGTATTCCACATACCAAGACGATGTGTCACGTGCAAGACACATGTCCCTACCTCTAAGGTGAAAGATACACTTTGAGTTTATTCACAATGGAATGCTGAATATAAGGACATAAGAATGTAGGTTGTCAAGTATGGGTGGTATTTTTTATGTTCAGAGGCAATTTAAAATAACTTGCCATATATATTTGTTTGATCTTTAACTTTTTATGTACTGACCTTGTTCATAGGTCAATGTCACATTCGGGGGCATTCGTCACATACTGTGACAGCTCTTGTTTAATCATGTTTTTAATTCATAAAAAATCCACAATTTTTTGTATTATTATTATTATACCACAGTTATTTAGCACTTTTATCACAAAATATATACGTTCAAAAGTGCTTAACAAACAAATATACGTATACATACAAACAATCTATAGAAAGAATCCATGTCAAAAATACACATGGTAAAAAGCAACACTATTAAAGTCTACATACAAAATAAGATAAAAAGCAACATTTAAACTGAACTTAAATGATATGGACAGAGTTAAGCAATCACAAAGTATACAAAAACATATTAAAACTGTTCTTTAAGATATCCCAAAAGTACAAATACTTATGATCTGATAGATCATGTACAACTTGTTTACTATCTTCATATGATAATACAAATACTGTCATTCATTTGTTCCTTATTGCAATAAAATGCTAATAGATAATTTGCTGGTTCATAGCTAAAAATGGTGAATTGAAGTTCAACAGGATCCTTAACATGTATTAGTTT
Organism: Mya arenaria; assembly: GCF_026914265.1. Lineage (NCBI taxonomy): Eukaryota > Metazoa > Mollusca > Bivalvia > Myida > Myidae > Mya > Mya arenaria. The sequence continues at coordinate 66,511,295 of NC_069125.1, read as the reverse complement.
AATTTATTGGTATTAAGCAAATGGTACACTACCAGTATTCAACTATCTAACATGAAACATGGTCTGAGGTATGTAACTTTAAACCAATAGTCTCCTTATTTATAATTATGGTTTCTTGCAATCAGGTGTGGATGCTGCAGCCATTCATCGTGCAGCAAAGGGTCTTCCCAGCAATATTTACAACACGTTGGCCCAGGTGGCGGGCGTCACTCCTGCTGCTGGGGTCACACCAAGGGTCACACCTGGATTCACACCCGCAGGGTTCACCCCCAGGACGGGGTTCACTCCACACACACCACAGGCTGGCACCAGTGGATACAGGGTACGCTGGTCTCAAACTTCTATGTTTATTAATAAAATACAATACAATGGATACTGGTTAAATAAACACACTATTATCATTTTTAGTTAAGATGGCAGTCAATTCAAATGAATACGCTAACTGTATATTGTTGTTAGAAATGCTGGGTAAAGATTCTCTCTTGGCCTAAATTGGACCTTATTGAATGGCACCCCAATTATAATGAAAACATCTTCAAAAAGCTGCTAGACACTGCTCTCCAAATGGGCTACATTTACAATGAAAGCTTAATAGTTTTAAGAATAAATACTAGCTCTGGTATCGGCATTATGCCCAACAATTCCTTATATCTGAGATACTTCCTTTTTGCTGTTTATATTAAATAATAGTACTTGTATCTCCCATGCAAACTCATTCAGGCATGATTTGAATAAGCTAATGGCTGTCTTTGTAATTGAGTGAAATGAAAAAACTAAGAATAAACTTCCTTCTTTCAGTCTGGAGTAAGTGTGACCCCACTGCTGACCCCAGCAGCTGCTGCCACACCCTCCTATCAGCCAACCCCGAAGGCCCAGTGGCCAGGTGCTACACCCAGGACCCCCCGCAGCAGTGGACAATCTAGTATGTATCAAATACTGTTTACGAGGGGTTTTCAAAAGTTCTGTTATGAGTAAAGCATATATTCGTTTTTTTTTACTCTAATTTTTGTTGGAACATTATTTGGGGCAGGCATATAATACTGCAAATTACATTGAAAGTCAAATATGGGTTTACAACAAAATAAGATTGTGGATCTAATGTGGTCAGCTTAATATTAACCTGAAGATGTAACTTTTTGAAGGACTCCGGTATATATTGAAAAATCCGGTGCTAGTTAAATGAAAGGGTTATAACTTTAGAAAGAGTACCTGATTTGTTTTTATGTATTTGCTTAATTTCCTTTATATCAGTTATGATGGCCATCTTTTATATGATTATATATTATTTACTCTTAACTTACAGGTAGCAAGGCGGGCACAGACTGGGCAAAGGCTGCGGAGATGTGGGCCAAGCACAAAAAGTTGGCCCCAGGGACCCCTCGCAGTCCCGCAGTGCGTCAGTCCCCCAGGGGTCGCGTCGGACAATCTCCCGCGGGAGACGCCACACCACTGTTTGATGAGTGAGAGGAGATGGGACTGGCAGATGGATAAAATACGTGGACGAGAATAGAGCAAATATGATTGATTAATGGCCAAATCATGAAAGACCATATTGACAAAAATCAGTCTTCTGCATGTGACATTGTGTGGATTGTGTCAAGCAGTGTATTAAGAATTTTACCTTTGGTATTCGATCTGTTCAATTTAAGTGGATGCCAGGTTTTTTCAGCAATTTTCTCAATCATGAGTTGCTTTGCCTATTAACAGTGTGAAGTTGATTGTTTTACGTTAAAATGCATGAAAGCATAGTGTCAGAGCAAAGTATGCGTTTGTAAAGTGTCTCTTCCTCATCATGATAGAGAAATTGTATATACAATGTAGATTTTTTTATTTGTCTTATTTTATTTACAATAAATATTTAAGATAATGTTGATTATGTCAGAGGTTTGAAACCGCACTCATGTCATTATTAAGTTTTATATCTGCCTTCTATATAGCGTGGGGCCTATGATAGAAAGTATGGTAGCAAAGTATGGTAGTAAAACAAAAATACTTCCATACATGCACGTGCATGTACAATATGTTAATGTGCAGTATGGAAATACTACATGTGTATGTACTGAGGACTACACTGATAATTACCGTGAGTTGGAGAAGCTGCATTTTGTATAAAGGTGGTTTATTCGTACATTCGTACGGTAGTATAGGCTTATTCTGATGCTCGTTGTGGTCGCACGCAATATGGATGACAAATGTGGCAATTGTTCAAAGTGTTACTGCATCTTTTGGCCGTAGAAAACAACAAAAGATTTGTGTAAAACTGGTTTAACATAATAGTACAAACAGTGCTTAAGTTCTTAATTACTATGCTCTTGCTTATGTAAATATGGCTGTTTATGATTGAAAATGCAATAAAAATGAAAAAAAAAATGTATTTTCTCTTCCTACTGCTTGCCAGTTAAAGCGACCTACTGCTTAACCATGGAAACGGGAGTTAACTCCAGTATATTCAACAGTAGGGCAGTGTATTTACAATGATATTATGTCACAGATAAGGTTTTGATGCGAATGCATAAGTTACCAAACTTCATGTACTTGAAAACAAAATATATGAATTGTGTGCACTGACTAACAAGTAAAACGTGCAGCTTTGACGCTTCACAAGGATGAGTGGACGACTAACAATAACAGTGAATGACATTTTAAAGGCTAAGAACAGAATCCACTCGTGTGTTCATACCACACCTGTGTTCACCAGTTCAACATTTGATGAAAGTTATGGCAGAAAGTTTTATTTTAAAGCCGAAAATCTTCAGAAGACCGGGTCGTTCAAAGCCAGGGGGGCACTTAACGCGGTGAGTTTCAAACAATATTTACTTCATCTGAAATATATCAACTGGCGTGTACCTCATTGTACGAAACAGATTAGTCAACTGTTTGCAATAGTATACCTTCTATGTTAATGCTAGTGTAGTTTCGGTCACTGGTGATAAATAGTACAAATATGAACGATATATACTACATGTAAACGTATGCAGGAATACCCGGCATACATTGACCTTGAAAATCCATTCTTTTCCAGGTGACGGTGCTAAAAGAGGGCGAGAGTCCACCCAAGGGCGTGGTAAGAGCGGACAACATTGATCTTAAACCCACTTTACCTACATGTAGTATTACTTCATTCGATGCGAATGGCTGAACCCTACAAAATATCAGTATGCATATAACTCAAATATGTTTCACCACTAATATTGAGAGTATTCGTATATCCATGTTTTTCTGCTAGAAAATAAACGGGTGCTTTTTACTTGTAGGTAACGCACTCTAGCGGGAACCATGGGCAGGCACTGGCTTGGGCGGCGAGGATGCGGGGACTTCAATGTGCCGTGGTGGCCCCTAACAATAGCCCCAACGTCAAGCTGGATGCCATCCGCGGGTACGGTGCCGATATCGTCATCTGTGATCCAACACCTACCTCCAGGTCTCATATGGTTTTACTATCAAGATGTATTGCTTCATATCTACCTTTATCCAGAGGTACCTGACATCTCTTTCAAGATAATAATGAAAGAAAAGTATATTAGCATTAAACTGTGTGACTAATGTTTGTTTTTATGGCTGTTCACAGCAGAACCATGACATCTTATTTCACACAGACAGGAGACTTGTCATCGGATAGGGCGAGAAAGAGGCTTCCATTTTGTGCCGCCATATGATCATCCGGATGTCATTGCGGGACAGGTATGCACCCAAGCTCTATACATGTTGTCCTTAAGATGTATAACCAGTTTAAATGATAGTGATACATATGATATTTAAACGTCCGACATGTCGGTAATACGAACCCATAGATATGCATTTTAGTCAACAATGGGTTCGTTTAGTACGTAATTTCGTATTATATAATATATATATATATATATATATATATATATTTATATATATATATATATATATATATATATATATATATATATATATATATATATATATATATATATATATATATATATATATATATATATCTAGACGTTAACAATTGTATAGCACATATATTATTCAGGGGACGTTGGGTGCCGAGTTTCTGGAGCAGATCCCTGAACTGGACGCCATCCTGGTTCCCACGAGCGGCGGCGGCATGGTTTCCGGCATTGCTATCGCCGCTCAAGCCCTCAAACCCGATCTCAAAGGTAATATCTTCATACCGAAGATGTATTCAGTCGTTTAGTAAACAGATTAATACGTTTTTCATAATCTTACATTGTATTTGACAATATGGTCATTCGGATCAGGACGAATGTAACCGTTTGTATGGTTTGAATATTTTCAGTTTTCATAGTGGAGCCCAATGGAAAGGATGTTGAGAAATGCTTACGGGCAGGTGAATAAAGTTTTGTACAATTACGAAAATAACTTAAAATATAACGCTTGCAGTGTATAGTTATCTACTCCATTTTCTTGTCATAGACTTCTCACACTTAAACATAAAATTAATATTGCCGATCTGCAGGTGAGCGCCTGTGGCCGAACCCGCCTCGCTTCCTTGAGACGATCGCGGACGGCATCCGACTGCAGCAGCTCGGCCACGTGACCTGGCCTATTATCCGAGAACTCGTGCAGAAAGATGTCTTCTCTGTGGTATTAAGTTAATATATTGACGAGTTCTCAAAAAATATAATATTTCGGAATTATTTGTAAATATACAGTAACGAATACATGTACACAGATGTGTGTTTTCTCTTTCAGACGGATGATGAAATAATGAAAGGAATGAGATTTGCTTTCGAACGAATGAAGGTGTGTTGTGCGGCTTATACATTCAAACTTTGGACTCGAGTAACTGAAATATAGATGTTTTTCGTTACATGATACAGAAAAAAGCTAAACAAGCTACATGTAGTTGTATGATTATCCATGATAACCCAGATAAATGCGTTTTGCTACATGTGTTGGAATGGTACACTAGTATATAACAAATTAGTTAATACTGGAATAAAGTTTGACGTAGCCATGCGTTAGTCATTTTTTTATTCAAACAATAAAATGATAAAAAGAAAGTGCCATAAACGTGTTTTTATGCATTTCCAGCTGGTGGTCGAGGCGGCGTCGGGTGCTGGTATCGCTGCGGCCATGTCTGAGCGGCTGCGGCAGATGGACGCGGCGCTCCGGCACGTGGGGGTCATCCTGTGTGGTGGCAACACGGACATCGACCGCCTGCCTTGGTACCCAACACCAGCACACTCCTGATCGCTCCTCAGATGCAAACACGCAACACGTTTCAATGATCGAAGTGTTCAAATGTTTCATTCTTTTACGTATTTTGTACAAACTTTATTTAGATGGCCTGTTTTCTGATGATAACACGCCAGAAAACTTATCACAGTTTTAAACACGTATTCAAACAGTATAATTATATTAGTGTTGATATTATGTGTACTTTTATTCACAGTTATTTGATATTAATTAGACAACTATATTACTGATATTTTATGTAATAACTATGTATTAAAATGTTTAATAAAGAATCAGGAAACCAACTGTGTTTAATAAGAACAAAATTCCGTTCCCAAATGTTTAAGCATTATTATTCGAGAGGTCTCTTACATTAATTTCTACTGCTGCAAGTACCTTATCTCCTTATCTCGTTGATACTTGTGAATGTATGCGGATCTGATTATTCAAAGAACTTCAGTCTATGAAAACGATGCGCAATATGAACATTGCGTTTTTCTTTACTTGTTTGGTCGGATTTTTCATCCGAGGCCATTATGGGATGTACTTTGCCGTAAGCACTTTCATAATCATTAATTATATGGTGTCTTTATCAATCATGTATATAGCACAACATTGTGTTATCTTCTTTCAACATAGCAATTGATGACTATTGTTAAAATCAATATAATGAATTAATCATGTATACTTTTCGCAAGGGTGAGTGCGACATGAGTAGCCTGAGTACGCGGCAGGCCACCTGTCCTCCGGGCTCCTGCTGTTGTAGCGACCCATCGGAGCCCAATGTCAACTACTGCAAGCCAGTGAGTGGCGAGGGCGGCCCCTGCTATGCCAAGGCGGTGGAGTGGCCCGGAAGCTGCCCCTGCCCCGTTCACATGACATGTGTGCCCAATCTACAGGTGCCAACGTGGACCTCGACGTACGGGCGCTGTCAGAACGAAACGAAATAGTAATTCGATTGCCATGATTAGACAGTGTGAAAATGAACATTTCCCGGTTAATACGTTCCCATCGAAAGTGTGTTCGCTTTTCTTGTAAAAGTGTGTATCCACAGTATTGCAATATTTTATCAAGGTCATATGTAATAAATCCTTTTATAAACGCTAACTGTTGTTCATTCGATATATTTATACAAACAATCAGTCTTGAAAATCGTAGTACTTGACAAAAGTGTGCTTTTTATAACAATTTCACAAAACCAGTGCTGAACGTAATGCTTAAACTATAAATGAGTGTTTTATATTGTCAGTGTCCTGTTTTATATCACTAGTGTCGTTGAGCATGCCCTGCTTCTCCTGGAACTGTCATATGTGTATTTGCTGGGTATATTCTAATGTCATCGTTAAATTACGTGTGTCACAAACTCTTTAGACATATAGATTTTTCAATCAGTCTGAATTGATGTACATGTATCCACTAGTTTTAGTAACAAAAAATAATATTTTATTGAAACCTGGACGGTACACGCATTCCAGTGCAAAACATAAACACAATCAACCGCAGCAACAATTGCTTTAAGTTTTATAAGTATAGGACCATAGCAAATCGTGGACAGATAAGTTTTGGGCTTCCCGATCGAAAAAACAACAACCCATTTTACATGATCAACGATCTTGCCGAATATATTTGGTTTCCCTTTTCCATAAAACCGCCTACAGAACAAAAGTGTAAACAACATTAATCATATTAGTACTGGTAATTTTTGGCATTTGATATCAGAAAATGATAAATTTTGTGTGGGAGCTGTCGTACTAAGGGTTGGCGCTTAAACGTAAAAACAATTTGGTATGACCTTAAGTATGGGTCTCTCGTTACGTGCATCCGGCACTTCAAGACTAAACGGGAGATCCATACAAGATACAAGAATCTTTATTTAAAATGGGTGAATTATAACATGTCATAAAACATTAGCCCATCAAGCTATTTTCCGACATGAATAACAAACATACATAATAACATAACTAAACAAAACAATGAACTGGTGACTTGAAAATTAAAGCATATAGTTTTAAATATGTTGCATGTTTGGAAAAGCCGTTTCTTATTACATTCATGCAGACAATTGCAAAAAGTAAGACGTAGGCTAGAGCACTGTATACAATGATAACATCAACTAGTTTTGCCGGCTGTACGGCCAGTCCACACGTGCACGGATCCGCTAGTTCACATACCACTGTAAAATGGTTAGTTCTTTAAAGAGTATAAATTAAGAATAATAATGATATACATTTTAAACAGCCAATTTGTAAGCAGCATTATGAACATGGGATTTACACCATGGGATAATAATGTGTAGTTGGTAAAAAAATGTTTTAACTTATTTCTTTTTTTACTTCAGCTTGCTAGAAAAAATATTTGTAACCGGTAATTGCTTTAATTAAAGAGGTGATTATTAGGACAAAGGATACAATATGTTCCGGTGAAGCACCTCTTAATTCTCAATTTCTTTTTATTTTCAATTTATAAAATATTATTTACAAGTGAGCCCTGTCCAAGTGCGGATCAGCCTTCTAAATTCCAGGTAGTTTTGAGAGCAACATATTTCATTTTGGAGGCTGTTCCATACCTGACTTGCCTCAAAGTTGTTCTTACTGATGGCAAATGATGACATCTACACAGTTTTCATATCTGAGATTAAAATTATAAGTTTTAAAAACTGAACATATTCTAGTGAAATAGCGTACAGGCATTTGTAAGTCAGTTAAATAGCGATGACTCTTATCCTTCTCAGATCTGTGATATTGACAATTGAACTAACATATAACATAACAAACAAAATGTTTATGTTTCGGTGTACTATTTTATAGATAATAATTTCATCTGTTACAAGCAAGTTAGTTTCTTTCATAGTAACATTTATGACACATGTACTATTTTAGCAGCATAGTAATCAGTCTGGGCCGGCTGATGATACAACTCGCGGCACTTTCCGGCGCCACTTCATCATTATTAAATAATTTTATTTTATTTTTTCAGATCATTTGTGTTTTTTTCCATTGCATATCCAAAGTATTCAGTTAGAATGAGTGCTGTGAACATCTATAGGTTAAATTAGCAGCAATATTTAAGGAACATAGCTTAACTACAATATTCTGGAAATATTTGACCGACTTTTTCTACGCCGTTATAACATAAAATAATTACTGTTTTCCTGCTGACTGGTTCCCTGTAAAAGTGTCGCAGTGCATGGCGGTACTTGCTAGGGATTTTTGGGTAAGTTTTCCCAGTGTTCCTTGTCAAAAATGAAAACAATGGTCCTGGATCCTAAAATGTTTGTTTTGAGTTGGCAAAGCTGTCTGATTATGCAGCTGAATTGTTTTATATAAATGGTACATTAAGTAATTGAAAAGATTAAGCTTAGTTATTCAAAATGGCTTCCGTTACTGAGGGCAGGTAAAACTAAAAGAATAATTCGTAACCAAAGCATTTGGTTGACCTACTTTCGGTTTGATTTCTCATTTTAAAATAGGTTTTGCTGTATTTTGATTGTCTAGAATGTTTGTCTAGTTAATTTGTTCTTCTCTAATTTATTGATTTAGGGTAATCATTTAATTTTTGCAGTCGAACGAAAGTTAGCTGTAAAACATATTTTCGTAATCAAACTCATTCACACTATTCTTGATTCGCTCTGCTTTGGAGTGAATGATTTTTTAAGGTATACAATATTGCTGTTAGAATGTTTCTCCTTTAAACAATGGTGAATGTATTTTGTTGTTTTAATCTTTCAAACATGTGTGTACATAATTTTAAATCCATTAGCTTTAATATTTTTCTAGCCAGTTCATATTTGTTATTATACCTCAAATAGGCCAGTACAGAAAAGTGTTAGTACGTGTGTGCTATGGAGGAACTACAGGAGGAGGGGGAACATGACCTCATTATGTCCGAACTCTCACACCCGGACATCAAACAGGAGATACATGATGCAGGAGAAGCTGTTAGCATTAAAGTATTATGTAAGTTGAGTTGACTTAACTTGATTTTCATGAATACAGAATGCTTAATTATCTATTGCAATTACTAACAACGGCTGGAATTACTGATACTATGTTGCATATGCAAAGTTGTTAACTTGATTCATTTTAAAGAACATTCCTTAGAATTATATTTAACATGCTTTCACTTTTCAGGGAGTCATGCAGATAGTGATTCACAGTTGGAGACCATTGAGCTGATGCCGGAGAGTATTAAGGTTTATAAGTCATCCAGCACAGATGATGAACAATCCCTGGGAGGCCATGACATGGAGGCTGGCGGAGATCAGATCTTAGGAGAGGAGGGAGACCTCTCTGTTCACCATGAAATAAAGGAAGAAAACGGTTCGTTGATTACATTCCAAAAGCTTCTTGTATTCTATAATATGATTAAAAACAAGTTCAACTTAAATTATGGACTGAAAATCTGAGCTTTCCAGCTAAAGAATATTACTTTTGATCAAAAAAAAATTTAAGATATAACAGAAACATTTACTTACATTTCTTTTAAACAAAGGAGAGGAAACTTTGTTGGGCTATGTTTTTTTTAATGCATTTGGCATCATTAATGTAAATCCTTTCTTTATTCACTGTAACAGTAAGTATTTCATGTTATTGTAATACCTTTCTTATTAAGATGGGAATGGTCACAGTATGTTGACAACCGGGGAGTTGTCAGACAGCCACATCTTGCCAGTGGAAGGGAATGAGCCGACCATGCTTACTGAAGAAAATGGAAGTATTGCAGTGACGGCTAACCTGCCCAGTGACATGGCTGGTGCAACTGACCATGATGTCATACAGTTCTTGATGCCAACATCTACAGATGAGGTACTTAAGTAAATGATAAATTTATTGTTGTGTTGTAACATGTCAGGAGTTCTTGGACAGATTGATATTGCTCGACATCCTGAGCAAAGTATTATTATGTGCCAGAACATGTGCATATATTTTCATATCAATTTGATTACCTTTTTAGCTTGAATATTCAAAGAATAAGGAGAGCTATACTACTCACCATGGCATCTGCGTCTTCGTTAAGGTTTTGTATGTAAGCACCTTAAAGTCATTATCTCAACAAATACATCATGTATTGCATTGAAACATTAGATATGAGGTCACATTCATCAAATCCTATATTAATGAAGTTAGATAACCTTTTTACGAATATAATGCAAATATGGGCCTTTATTATTCAACTCCGAAATTCTAGTGAAGGTTTGGCGTGTTAGCACTCATAGGATAATATCTCTGCAACTACTTGATCTATTGCATTGAGACATTATACAACATTACTCAACAATCCAATTTACATGAATCACCAAGTGAGTCTTAGACTTTACTAGACCTGACCAAATTACAACTAGATCAACCTAGCCTAAAAATAGGACTATTTTGTTAATCTGATGATTGATGTTTTAAATGAAGTAAGATTTCTTAGAAAAATGCCTTTACGCTTTTGCTTTCAAGTAATTTTCTTTTCATTCTCTTTTACTCTTTCTTTTCCGTGACTTATCAGTCTTTGGGTGTTGTTTTTTTAAATCAGTATTTAAGCAGTTCCATTTTAAGTATCATCTACTAAAAAGGAACATTTTAACAATTTGAAAACCAGAAACTAGTGTTGTAATATTTGGGAAACCTGAACCTGCTCACACATAAATAATACATTTGTTTAAATTTGATCTGATCAAACTGTTTTGTGACACATTAGGACTCAAGTGTGCAGTGCACAACTACATTTATAAAGAGCCGTATGCATGTTTCACCAAACTTTTCCTATCCTTAAACTTATAAGCTGCAGAATATTTGTGTGCGCTGTCTCTGTGACAGCTCTTGTTATTACATATGCTTCCAACAGAAATAAAAACAGTCAAAATTTTCAATTGAAATAGTTTATTTTAGAAACAAACTGTGAAAGGTCATAAATTATATAATATCAACAAACTTAAAACTAAAGTTCAGCTCTGTGGGAATTATAAAACTAGGCTGCTAATGTCATCGCTAGGGCTGTCACTAATCTAATTATTATATATGTATAACTCTACTTTTCCAAAACATGGGTTTGCATTAGTGGCTGATCATTTCTTTTGACCTGTTTCCAAATCAGCCTATGTTTTACAATTTCTACAATTTAAACACTAGAATTAACAGTGTTTAAACTAAAAAACAACTAATTTGATTACAAAATTCCAACAAATTTTTATTACATCATTGAATGCCTTTTGTAAGTCACTAAGTGGCTTGAATGCTTGAGGCAGGAAATCATTTGATAAACAACTAACAGAAAAAACTCTTTTAGAAACAACTGCCAGGAAAAGTGAGCTCTTTTAAAAAAAAAACTATCAGAAAAATACTTGCTTTAATGATTTACCTTGTTTCAAACAAATGATTTATTTTTTATTTTTGCATAAGTTTATACATGTTATTTTGTTGAAGTTGCCCTTAAGTTGGTTCTTGTGGTTACGGTGTTCCAGGGTTCTGAAGCAGGTCATGCTGGTGTCCAGCAAACAATTAATCTTAACCTGGATTCTGTGGGGCTTGCTGGGAGCCAGGTGCTAGCTCAACCCACACAGACTGTACAGGCCATTACTCTCGCTGACGGAAACACCGCCTTTATACAGCACCCTTGTAAGGAAACTTTCATTTTAGTTTCTTGATAAAATTCCTTTCATTAGAATTAATTCATAGAATTTTTGTGTTGATTGGCATTTAATATGAATTGTCAAAGATGAGATGAGTATTTAAAAAAAGCTGGTAAAAATAAGTCTTATGTTGACAATAATTCTATATCTGGTTTTTTGTAAGAACATGTACAATTTTGTTAATTTAGTATGAATATTTCAGCTGGAGCTAAATTCCTTGAGGGTCAAACAATTACACTGGAGGATGGAACTACAGCAGTTGTTCAGGCGGTTACTAGCCAGGGTACCATTTATTTTTTGTCAGTCATAGATGAGTAGTTAAGAATGACAGATTATTTCCTTTTCATTGAATTTTCTTTGTACAAGTTAATTATTTTGTTGATGTTAGAAATTGTAAAGAGTGTCTGTTCAAACTGACTGTGGTAGTTGAAATCATATGCCTTGAAACAAGCACACTAAGACACTGATTGTTTGTGTTTGCAGTTCCATCCTTGAACCTGCTGTCCTCCATGGGCGCTCCTTCCATGGGATCCGGTGACCCTGTTTCAAACCCTGTTGTTTCCCAGCATGGCTCTCTGGAGGACCCTGCTACCTCATTCATCAATCAAGCAGTCAAAGGTACTCACATACTTTTGATGGCTTTTCTGCTTTTCCCATTTTTTTTAAAAGAGATTTGTAAGCAGATCATTAGTGACTAAGAATTGTAGTTTATTGTAATGAGTTTTTTATTTTGATTTTTTGTTCATTTAATCTGGGCAGATTACTTGCTGATTTTATTAATGTATTTCAACAATGGGTGGAAACAATCATCAATATCTTTTTACTAAAGCAGTTATTGAACCTCTGTCAGTCTTTATCTAGGCTGGCCACATACCAAATGTATCCTGATATTTGAATATTAAAGTTCGCATTGCTGCTATATTTATGCCTCTGAAGAGTGGCGCATAGTTACAACTTCTTTGTGTCCTTTCTTGTTTTTTATGCACAAATGTTTATCACATTAATATGTGTTGGGCACAAGTCTGACTTTGGGGCAGTTCTCATTATGAGTGATAACTATGTTTTGAATCAATATACCACTGCCGTTGTTTCAAGATGGTCTGCAGGCAATTATATTGGAAGATGGTACAACAGCATACCTGGCGACCCAGCCTAGCCCACTGGGTGGTCTTGTTGAGGGGCGGAGCTTTGAACCGACCACCCTTACCCTTGACCAGCTCACTACACAGGTTTCTGCAGTCCAAGGGGTACTCTCAAATGGCATTCTTACTGTCGACCCCCTCAACAATGATAATTCTCAGGTAATACTAGTCAAAAAAGGATTTTTTGAAGGGAGCAAAGAAGACTGTAGTTTTGCATGTTTCATACTGATAAGAAGACATGGTAATGTTTATATTGTCTGTATAGTATTTAATAGTTTACACTGTACATGATTGTAAGAACACAAAATGACTAATGCAATGGGATTATAACATTTGACAAATTCATATAATTTAGACTCTATTTCCCATCTATTAAATTATTACTTTAGAGAACTGATATTAACACTGAATCTAAAAAGTTTTGAATACTCAAATTTCATTCCTGTTTGTTTTGCAAGGTTGGCCATGTGGCTACAGTGGGGGCCTTCCAGGAGACAGTATCTAACACTGGAGATGACAAGAAGCCTGGGCTCTCCACAACCATTGTAGGGAATGTTCTAGTTCATATGCTATACAAATGAATAACTGTAGTCTCATGTCAAGATAAAAACATGTTTACTTTACTGTTCTTATTGAAGACTTTACATTTTGTGTAGATTCAGCTTTAATCTCTTCATTGATATCTTATTAAGTTATATCCCTTTACCTGCAAGTTTTTTCTTCAATAGCATATCATTTGATGTCTAAACTTTTAAGGAAGTACCAGTATTATCAATGTTTTTTCCCAAAAGCTATATTAAAATCACACTGTCTGTCCTTCTGTCCGTATTTCATGTCCGGTGCAGACCTACTTCCCAACTTTGAAGGTCAAGGTCATACGTAGAGGTTAATCTGGTTAGAATTCTGCATGAATGCAGATGTATTATAGGTGGTTGTATCCAGCTGTGACTTTGCTATGCACAGAAAGGAATTTTGAACTAACAAGTCACAGATGTTTGAAACATAAAGACGACATGTCTGGTACAAAACCCATGACCCTAGTAAGAATGTCATGGCTGAACTTTTTAATATTTCAAGCAGGTAATAGTAAATTTGAAGCTTTCCATTGTCATTTAAGTAAAATTATCAAACAAAACATATGGCTTCATTATAACCATGTCCTTCCTTGGTGTTCCATGACGACAGAGCTACCTTGTTTGTTGCATACCGGTATACACATTAATGACAGAATATTAGACAAAAGTGTTAATATTTCTTAACAAATCATACATCACAAGTACTTGATTGATTTTGAACAGGCAGTTGATATATTTATTTAAAACAAAATGGTGTCTGTCAGATATCTAATCCTGTCTTAAATATGCTCTCCTATTGGTACATTTACCAACTGTAAAAATGACGTTGGGTACATGTCCAATATATTCAAAGCCTTAAGTTAAATGTGTACATCCCAGGTACAGAATTTTGATGGTGACAAGGTGAGCCAGCTGATCCTGGAGAAAGGTTACCGCTGCAAGTTTGAGGGATGTGGGCGATACTACACTACCCTACATCACCTAAGGGTGGGTACTGGTGATAACATTATTCTTTTTAATATAGGAAAACTTCTTAAACTGCTGTTTAGATATAGTCGAATCGGGAATGTTTTCAGCATTTATATTGCATTTGATGTGTTTCTTACAAAATGTTTTCTGGAAAAACTAATTTAGATTAATAGTGCTTTGAAAAACATCAATCGGTTATTGTCTAAAGGACTGTAGTAAAAATAATGTGCAGGTACATGAGAGGTCACACACAGGAGACCGACCGTTCAAGTGTGACTATGAGCACTGTGGAAAGGCATTTGCCACAGGATACGGACTCAAGTCCCACATGCGTGTTCACACAGGCGAGAAACCATACAAGTGTCCACAGCAGAACTGTGACAAAGCATTCAAAACATCTGGCGATCTACAAAAACATGTTCGTACACACACTGGTATGTGCATACAGTTCATATTTTATAATTCTACAATGTGGATTCAAAGTTCTGCTTGTTTTTAAGAATAGTTTTGTGATATTTGTATGATAACTAACAACTACAATTAGTCTGCATAGTTCAAGAGGAACAAGTTTCATGTAACAAGGAACAGAAATTAAGCTTAGTTCAAAAATGAATATTACATTTTCAATATTTTGAATTTGCAGGTGAAAGGCCATTCAAATGTCCGTTTGTTGGTTGTGATCGGTCTTTTACAACCTCAAACATCCGGAAAGTTCACATTCGCACTCACACTGGTGAACGTCCTTACATCTGTCCTGAGGAAGACTGTGGCAGATCATTTGCATCGGCCACAAACTACAAAAACCATGTGAGGATACACACAGGTAAGTCTTATGGGATATTTGTATTATTTACATTTTTTCTTCAAATACAGTGTTATGCAGGAACGAGAAAGATGAGTTGTATGGTAAAGTTAACCTTATAAATTTTAACTGCCTATCATTCTTAATATATACAATATTGTGTTTGCAACACTTTACTTAAGTAGGCATGACAAATGTTAAATATTAATTCTGTATTACATATTCCAGGTGAGAAGCCGTATGTGTGTACAGTTCTTGGTTGCGGGAAGAGATTCACAGAATACTCGAGTTTGTACAAGCACCATGTGGTCCACACACACTCAAAGCCATACACATGTGACCGGTGTGGCAAGACGTACCGCCAGACCTCCACACTTGCAATGCACAAACGCACCGCTCATGGGGAAAATGTGACCGCTGAGAGCGAGGCCCTATTATTCCAACAACAACAACAACAGCAGCTACAGCAGCAGACAAAAATGCAAGAAGAACAAATGTTAGGTTCGTCTTTCAAGATTTAACCATTTGAAGTAGGAATGTTTATGTTCTAAAGGTTAAGTACATTGTTTTTAGATATTGGTTTATTACATGTTGAACCTCAAAATTATTATCGCACTTACTGTAAAACCCAATTACATATGTATTAAATTTCAGTATGAAATGTTTGAAGATTTTATTATCTTCAAAATTAGGTTGAGATGTTTAGAAACATAAAGCACGAAAGCAACTAGTCTTGAAATTCAGCCTTTTTTAAAGAACATACAATGATAAATCACAATGAGAACGTCACAACTTTAGTTTGTCAGGTAGCAACCAATTCCATATTTATTACAACTAACACAGTGACACACATGTAGTCATATACAGCACTTTATCTGTATAACTAATCAGATACAATCCAGCTATAAAGCCTAGCTTCTACTGCTGTTTGTCTGTTCAATAACAAGGTTTGTTAAAATTGTTATTACCAAAACTGCAATTAATTTAACTTTTAAAACCTTTTCACAGGATGTTAGGAGAAGAGTTATATCTTTAGCTACAATGTTAATTATTTTCCAATTTGGTTTTAAAGCACCATTTTTATAAGGCTAAATTTTGCACATTTAGGGAAATTTTAGCTTTTACACCTATCAGTGCTTTTCCCAACCAGGCTGTGGAGGTGAACTTAAACTCACCCCTTGAGCAGGGAGATGTCAAAATCACCGGAATCTTCCTCACATCAAAAATCCTTTGAATAAAATCCAGCAAAATATATTTCCGTTTTAGGTCCTGACATAGAATCTCTTGAACCTCTTGAGAAAAGACCTCGGCTCAACTTCATCAACACACATGAACAGACAGATGAGGGGGAGGGTGCATTGGTGATAAACACGTCAGAACAACAACAGGTTGCACAACTAATATTGATGACTCATTTAATATTTGTTATTTAATGACCTATGTTCATGAGCACATTTGTTTACTTTCACTGCTATATGATAAACAACATTACTAATTAAATGTAGATTTAGTGTTAACCAGGATATTTTATACTGAACAATGTACATGTTAACAGACACCAGAATTCCTCCTTTGGACATGCTCAAATTCTTATTAAAATCAGAATTTGAACAAGCAGGCAAACATTTTACCAGTTGAGTGATTGCAGGGTTGTACTTATTTCAACCACTGTTGCAATAGCTTTTTCGTCACAAAACATGCGTGTGTAAACCATAAGAATGTTTAATTAAACTGTGATGCTATTGTTTCAGTTTGCGTTTGTTGGTGGTGACGGCGGGGTAGGAGTCCTGGCAAACCCCCTGACAGACCATACCCTCCTTCAGCAAGGGGGCCTGGCATTTACCCTGGGAGACAACACCCAGCAGGTGTATGTCATCACTGACCCCGCGCAGCTAGAGGCTTTACAGGTATGAACACTCTTGTGTTGAGGCTTGTCTTTACTTTCACATTTAATGATTTTCATGATTCATTACACTTTTTAACATGGAGGAATAATGACTTTAATATGTGTTTTTTTTGTTTGTTTTTTCCCCATATGTTAAGGAAGATGTTTTTGAGGAACTGCTATAATCTGGTAAAACAACTATGATCTGTCCTTTAATAATGTTATCATGTTGACTTTTTGCAATAACTCTGCTGATAACAATGATAAAGATAAGTGTTTAATTGATAGACTCTTAGTGAAAGAACTCAAAGTGAAACAACAGTTCAAAGCTTATTTAGTTATGTTGTTTGTTTTTTTTGTTAAAGTTTGGCCTATAATTTCAATTTGTCACATTGATATTACTTGAAAAAATATTTTGAAATCAGTAATGTATACAGTTGTTAGGTTTTCTTTTGGTTTAAAATGTATTTAGACATTTTAAATCTTTTAAAGCAAATTATAGAAATTGTTTCTACCAATTTCTATTGTTTTCATGGAAAATCATTTTTGTTCTGGTTAAACTTCAGTTTATTTTTCTGGCCCTTTTTGGGCCGGAATTTGGCTCCAAAAAGTATATTTTATTCCGCTACCTAGGCTTAAATATCCCCTTTGGAGGAGGACCATTGAACCCTAAACATTTAGCAATTGTAGCAATAAAGTGCCATCCATGAATATGTCAGCAGGTTTGTTAAATAAAAGGTTTGAAAACAAGTTGAACATTACATGAATCATACAGTATTTTTCACCTTTTTGCCCACACAACACTTTTTCCCCTTTCTGAGGCCCCCGCCATTCCCTTGAAAGCTGAAAAAAAGACTACAGTAAATTAGTTTATCAAAATTAACCGTGTGCCCTTTCAGCCTGTCCGTCCCTCCATCCATGATTTTTTTGTAAATGACTTATCAGCCGTTCCAGATATCACTACTACTACCTTCTTGAGTTACATTGATATTAAGTATATGTATATGATGATCAAAAGATAGATTTGTGGTTATATACTTAATAACATGGCTTCAAATTGCAACCCCATGCAAATGTGCCACCATTTGGGCAGCTTATCACTCTTGTGATGGCTCTAGTTCACTGCAACTGATTAGGAATGATTGAATCATCAATTACTGTGAACCATCATATTGACTGCATTGCCTTACTCATTTCTCCTCTTCAAACCCTTATCATATCAATGCAAGATTTTCATATAATTATTAAATGCAATATTTCAGCACAATATTTGTGTGTCCTTTATATGGAAAAGCAATTTAAAGGATGTCTTATTATTAATTATTATAAGTTTATAATGCATATTTTACATCATTCTTTTCTCACATTAAAATTGAGTTTGAGGGTTGATTTTTCAGCAAATAGCCAAGCACCAGCTGGACACGGATGGAGAAGATAATCCCCTATTGACCCCTGTGACCTCCTCAGTCCAAATGCCCCTGGATACGACAGGCATGACCATGGTTACAGAGATTGACATGGGCACGACCAGTCAGTCAGACATTCCACCATCTGCAATCATCAACTCAGCAGCACCGTCTGTGACTTGTATAGACAATATATGAGGAGAAATAGCAATTCAAGACAATGTTTGTTTCTATTGTGTGAATGAGGATTGAAATTCAAATCCTCACTACAAACACACACACACACATGAAATATAATCAGCATTATGTATGGAAAGAACTGTAGTACTGTGCCCTGACAGTTAAATATTATCTGTTTTCAAGTGTTGTTTTCTGGCTGTGCTGATTTAAGGCACAATTCATACTATTGAAATTGATTTATTCCGGGGAATGAATAATCTCAATAAAGTTATAAAACACAACCAATTGAAGCAGAAATGTTGACATGTGCAAAAGTCAGTAGTGAGGGTTGGTGATTTACACAGTGAGCCAAAGGGCTCGATTCTGTATTAGTATTTTACATGACAAGAAGTAAATCGAGGTAGCGCAAATATTTGGTGACGTCATGATGTACAGTTATTTTATTCATACTTTGTAAGTATCTGCCATAATTAACTGCACATGAAGAAGTGATGTTTTTTCTTCAAATTAGATGCACATGCCATCGTTCATAAGAATGTCAAATGTATGTTTTAACTAAACTGAATGTTAGCAGAATATAAATTTAAGTCATACAAGTATGTAACACACACAACAGAAGATTGATAGTGGTCTATTAATTATAAAATTATATCAATTTTGCACAACTTTAACCTTGGCAATAACTTTAAAAAACAGTTCAAGATATGCACTTAAAACTTTGAATCTTTTTGTGTTCACTGTTGCCAGTGACATGAAAGAGGGAATGAAATATGTTTCCAAAATGTACATGGATCCTGTATCCATTCCTGGTCATACTTTTGTTTTGAAAAGTCTTGGTACATACATGTTTGTTTATTGTTCTACTAAAAATACAGATTGTAGATTCAAATAAAGGAAAATTTACCTACATTGGTTTATCCGTGATATTTGTTTTGTATTTGAATTGAAAGCAAAGTTTTTTAGTTAAAAGTTAATGGTTGCTTTTACACCGCATAAAAGTGTTTGCTTTGCCATATTCAGATTGCGTTTTTAGGCCCTGTGAATGAACATCAATGCCTTGTGAGAACAGGAGTATGCAATGTCAAGTTACGCAACCCGATGAATACCTGTTGAGAATATTGTCTGGATTGCACCACTACAAGGTCTCACAACATACAGAAAAGTCGCCTAATTATGGATTTTATAGGCAGGGTGTGATGAAGGTGTGAGATGGTTATAGACGGGAAAACAATAGAAAACTTTTCACATAGTTTCATAATTGAGGGTAATTAATTGTTGACAATGTGTTCAGAAATTAAGTAAAATAGAGCTCACAGGGTTCTTTGATAAGCTTGACCAATCTCATGTGTATTTTACCTGGGACCAATAACAAATCCTACTACCTGATTTTTTGTTTTTTAGGCTTGAGTTTTAGCTCAAGACTTTTGTAAAATTCAACTGAGTCTGTTTGGAGTTGAAAATCATACTCCAATTCAGTTGTGAAACATGCCTAGAAAAATGTTTCATTTACAGAATACCTTTAAGTTTGGTTAGAAGTAAGAATGTATAAAAGATTTTGTATATTAAAAGTAAACACACTTAAAAACACAGACATGAAAGGGAAAACTCCTATATACTGATAAACTCCTGGTTCTGATTTTGCCCTCATTCGAACTATATTGCATAATAATTATATGAATAAGATGCTAAATGGATGGTAAATCAGATAAACAATACATAATTAATTCCCCGTATGCACTGCTCTAGCAGTGAAATTAGCTACATGGAAGAAATATACCCAGTAGCATTGTTGGTTATATGGAAGAACATAATATTCTATATCGTTATCCATTATTATGTACCTCAGATTATGCTTATCAACTTACCTTGGCTTTCATACTCCACCTTCTTGGTAAGCGGAGCTATTTTTCTCTACATAGCTATGTATTTTGGCACAAGTACAAAAATTATCCACCTTTGCTAATGTAAATTCTTAGGATTTATGAACATTTTAATGAGCCTTGTTTCCATAATAATATTGCTACGGATAATTGGTCTAAATATGTAAACTCTTTGTAATACTCTCTATGTTCGGAATAGAAACAGTATTTTCTACACTACAATTGTGTTCTAATTCTCATGAAAATGCAGTTGGTAAGCATAATAGAAAAACACACAACTGCGATTTGTCTCTCTCGTGTGCCTTTATAGAAATTATTAAACCATATACAATGCTCAGTATGTTAAGATGTTCTGTCAGCATTCATTCAGTTTTTCAAAGTCAAATAACTTGTTTACTTTTTATTTAATAAATTAATGTGTCAAATTGTATTTAGTATTGTTGTATTTTATAAATGCTGCTGCTGCTGATGATGATGAAGGCAGCGGTTGCAGTGGTGGTGTTGGCTGCGGTTGTAAAGGTGATGGCAACGGTGATGGTGCTTTTATGTTAAAAAGAAAAAATCGTTATCTGTCAAGCCGTATAGCACTTTCAGTGCATTGATTTGTCGCTCATTGAAGTTGATGAACCCTTAGCTGAGTTCATGAAATAGTAGAATGTATCCTTTCATATTCATAAATGTTTCTTTCGAAACGACTTCATTTTTTTTTACATTTCTTCCATTAAGGTCCACATCGAATGTTTATCATTTGGCTATAAATTCGTAACGGAGCATATTCAGGTTCATAAACATACACTTGTCCCGGTGCGGGGTGATACAGGAATCCAGTGGATTTCACGTGAAATCCACTCAAAACGTGAAATCCACTCAGAACTCAGTTATTTTAATTATTATTTTTTTGTATACATATTGGAAACAGCCTCATAAAGGGTTTATATTTTAAATTTTATTGAAATTGGTCAAAAAATGACGAAGTTAGAGCAATTCTTCGAAAATAGATCGGAAATCGAGGTGAAATCCACTTTTCGAGAAGTGAAATCTTCTCCTAACTCAGATATATTAATTAAAAAAAAATTTGTATACATTTTGGAAAGTGCCTAGTAAAGGGCTTACATTTCAAATGTTATTGAAATATATCAAGAAATGAAGAAGTTAGAGCGATTTTTCGGAAATCGAAGTGAAATCCACTTTTTGAAACGTGAAATATCCACTCACAACTCATTTATTTTTAACATTTTTTTTTTTGTTTAACAAATAATTTAAAAGGCTTCATAGTGGGTTTATATTTCAAATTTTATCCAAATTGATCCAAGAATAAGAAAGTTGTAGACCTATTTTGAAAAAAGATCGGAAATCGAAGTGAAATCCACATTTTGAGACGTGAAATCTACTCATAGCTCATTTATTTTTAACAGTTTTTTTTGTTAAACAAATAATTGAAAAGGCTTCATTATGGGTTAATTTATATTTCAAATTTAATGCAAATGGATCCAAAAATAAGAAAGTTGTAGACCTATTTTGAAAAAAGATCGGAAATCGAAGTGAAATCCACTTTTCGAGAAGTGAAATCCACTTTTTGAGACGTGAAATCCACTCATAACTCATTTATTTTTAACAAGTTTTTTTTTTGTTGAACAAATAATTGAAAAGGCATTATCATAGGTTTATATTTAAAATTTAAATGGAGTTGGTCTAAAAATGAAGAAGTTAGATAAATATACTGAAAATATATCTGAAAGCGAAGTGAAATAATTTCTAATAAGTATACAAAAATAGAAAATTTATTAAAATAAATGAGTTATGAGTGAATTTCACTTATCGGAATCTGGATTTCACCTCGATTTCCGATCTATTTTTGAAAAAAATATATGAAAAATTGCTCTGACATCTTTATTTTTTGACCAATTTCAATAAAATTTGAAATATAAACCCTTCATGAGGCACTTGCCAATATGTATACACAAAAACGGTATGACTAAAATACGAAAATAACATATTTTCGCGAAAATAGCTTTTTGACTAAAATACGAAAATAAGGTTATTTTTGATGAAAATAAAGTTATTTTCGCGAAAATAAGAAAATAAAGTTATTTTCGCGAAAATAAGAAAATAGAGTTAGTTTTGGCGAAAATAACATTTTTGACCAAAATGTAGTAAGTTTTGGTCAAAAATAAGGTAATTTTCACGATAAGACTTTGAAAGAAATATGGAAATTGAGTTAGTTTTGGCGAAAATAAAATTTTTGACCAAAAAATAGTAAGCTTTGGTCAAAAATAAAGTTGTTTTCGCGAAAATAAGATTTTGAAAGAAATAAGAAAATAGAGTTAGTTTTGGTGAAATTAACATTTTTGACAATTGTGTGCTTGGGTTTAATTATATTTTCTTAAATTTTAACTACGAAAGAAATTATTTCCCATTGCTCAAACAAAGGCTACGTGATCAGTATGTTCAAACATGGTTCGATATTGTAAATTCACAGAGCAAATTAGAATATTATGTTAAGTTTAAAAAAGAATTTAAATTTGAAAAATACATCGATACCATCGACAAAGAAAATCATCGAATTGCTTTATCCAGATTCAGACTGAGTGCCCATTCCTTAGAGATTGAAACTGGAAGACACAATAACATTATTAGAGAAGATAGAAAATGTAAACTATGTATTATCAATATGGTTGAATCAGAATATCACTTTTTATGTATTTGTCCATTATGGACCTTAGAAACAAATATAACATAAACAGATCGTTTAACACTATTGAAAAATTTGCATTTACCTTATCTAGTAATAATTCAAGGACTATCTGGAACCTAGCGAATTTTTTTTTTTTGCCATGTCCAAACGAAACGATGTACTTGCTGCCGGTGGCTCTTGATTTGTTTAGATGTTACATACAGTAGCATTTTGATTGTATTAATATATGTATGTATCTTATATGTGTGAATGTGAGCATGTGTGAGTAACCATGTGTAGCCTAAAATTATAGTTATCAAATACTTATATGTTTATATGTTGTTAATTTTCTCATTTCTTTTTTTGTGGCCATCTATGTGATATTTGATGTTAATTTTGGCCAAAAGCATGTATTTGCTGATATTGCCAATAAACTGAAACTGAAACTATGTGGTTAGTTTTTAAATAATATAAAGCTTTTTTTGCGAAAATAAGATTTTTTTTTTTTAAAAAATGAGGACAATACCTTCTTTTGTTGCCGTAAATGACAATTTTTTAATCCAAAATATTGAAAAAACTTTTATTTGGTCTACATAACACAAGAGTTTCAAGAGTTTATTGGCGAATCGGCATGTTTGCCTTTGGCCATTTACAAACTATCTGATTATGGCCAAAACACAAAAGTATATTGATTTATAAAGCAATTATGTGATAACATTACATATATATTCACAAAAGCAATATCCTAATAATATATACGAAAATATAACCAATAGAAGCAGCTAAACTTCTAGCTTAATTTCTTAACGTCTTAATTTCATAGCACTATATGTAAACTTGGCTAAGTTTTGTAAAAATAAATCCCTCTTTACTGACATCAAATATTTAAATTTAGCCATATTTGGCCAATTAAATTTAATATGATATTTTTTTCTAAGATCTGAATAGGCTGTACAACAAAGTAGAAAATGGTATTCGGACTCCACAGTGTCATGTGAACAGAGTTTACATTTTCTGTTTTCTCTGTTAATATTCGTATATCGACCAGTCTCTATTTCCAGTGAATGAGATGACAGTCTGAATCTTGATAATTCTTTTCAAAACACATATGACAGGTGCATTAGTGTTTCGAAACAATTGTGTTTTTAGGAAAATTGAACAATGATTATTGATAGTATTTTGACATGCTTCTGTTGATCACACCTCTTTCCGAAATGTGCAACATCAAAGCGGTTATACACACTTGTTTGTCATTAAGCGGATTAAGTTAATGACAAAGACCCATAATTATAACTATAACCCACTAATTCTGTTCTGTACTAAAGGGAACAATCAAAGATATGTGCTACATCAATAGTAGTCTTAAATCACTAATTGCTGATAGTATTGCTCATCCCGATTTTTATGGTAAAGTTTTTAAGAAAATTCGTAAAATTAAAATGTTTCCAGCATGTAGTTGAGCAGATGGACTTAATGAATTACTTGGATTTTATTTAAATCGTGGATATAAAGGCACTTGAAGAGCACTTGCCTTCTTGTTTTTGAAGATGAATACCTGAAACAAAATATTAGGTTGAATATAGCATCTTTTCATAACTAAACTTTCAGTTCTTTGATTTTTATGAAGATTTTGCTAATTCATGTTATCTTTAAAACCGTATTTGGCGAACACGTTTTGGCATGTGACTTCATTTTCTTCAAATCTTTTACATTTCCAAATCATTTAGGAGAGATTAGCAAATACAAGTCGCTTTTATTTTTAATAATGTTTTTCATTATTTGTTCCCAGTTTTAGTACAATGATGCTTTTGATTCTTGATAAACATACCAATTATATATATATTTAATTATATAATTTTGTGCTGGTCTATGTTTCTTGTTTGTGATTTTGTGTTCTATGTCTTTGGCGTTTGCCCAGTGCCACTAAACCGGGTTTATGTTTAAACTTTTGCTACTGAGCTCGTTTCTGTAGCTTTTTGCATAAATATTAAAGGAGATGTCGACATGCATGCCTATGACAGGCTGAGCCTAAAATGTAATTTTCGCCAAAACTTTCAAGATTTTTACCAAAATCTTATTTTCGCGAAAATACCTTATTTTAGCCATAAATTAACTACATGTTTGTCAAAGATGTTATTTTCGCTAAAACTATCCCTATTTTCAGATTTTTAACAAAACTTATTTCCGCGAAAATAACTATTTTTTATCCAAAAACTAACTACATATTTTTCCAAAATGTTATTTTCGCCAAAATTTACCCTATTTTCAGAGTTTTACCAAAACTTATCCCCCCCCCCAAAAAAAAAAAAAAATAATAATAATAAAAATAAATATATATATTTTATCCAAAAACTAACTACATTTTTGTCAATAATCTTCCTTTCACGAATATTCATAAAAAATAACCTTATTTTCGTATTTTAGTCAAAAAAAGCTATTTTCGCGAAAATAGCCTATTTTCGTATTTTAGTCATACACCAAAAAAATAAAATTATTAATTAAAATAACTGAGTTCTGAGTGGATTTCACGTGAAATCCACTGGATTCCTGCAGCGCGTTCAGTAAAGATGTTTGCGGCGAACGTTCGCTGTTTGGTTTCCCGCTTAACGTGTATGCGCTGCGTTTGCAACAGGGATACAAAACAAAACGTTTGCTTCAAGTTCAAGTTTTTATTCGTCAATGCATATACTATGCATGTGACATAACAAAACAATGAAACACATATTAATTAACATCAAATAAAACAGTGAACAAACATGTCAAACACAAGAAAAGAAAAAAGAAGAAATTTTTCTAAACGAAAAACGCTCGCCCTACTGAACGCACTGCAGTATCACCCTGTACCACACTTGTCCTGGTTCCCTGTCTACTACAGTGAGCAAAGATAATTATCGGTCGATACAATTGGTCGTTACAGGAATGACGTCACCATTACGTCATATGTACTTCCGTTGTGTGGAAAATTCTCAATAAAAAAAAATGTTCTTATGATTGATAGACATGTTTTCACATGCTCAATACACTGTAAATCAAAACTATCATTATTCCTGAAACTTTTATACCTTAAGTATCTATTCTTGCTTGATTTATCATTGAGAGTAGAGATTAAAGCATAATCCGCTGCCGTATAGTTGAAAGGTCATTTTGGAAGATCTGTCAAGGCGGACGGTGCAATTTTTAGAGTTTGTTTTTCAAGTGGAGTGATTTTTCTTAGGAATAACTTGACCCCCCTTTTTTATTGGCTTAAAAGGTAATTTAAAGCTTTTACTTTAAGAATATATGTGGTTATCATAGCCTGCATTCGCTCGAAATGCCTTTAATTGTTGTCTAAAAATCATAATTTTACATTGAATTATATAGGGAATAACAATGGTGGTGTGTAACCACTATTGGTCGCCAGCTTTAGTCTGGAGTTCCTTCCCCTAACACTATCGTACTGTATGAAATATCAGTAAGCAGGGAACCAGACTACTATTCCGATAGCGCGATTGTAAAGGGGGTTAACTCCAGTCCAAACAAACACCGGCAAACATGGTAGCTGATACCGTACGTGCGATTCTCGGCTCCTATACGGAGAGTTTTGCTGTAATTGGAGGGCTAACTGTGTCTTTCTTTGCATTGAAGTTATGTTTCTCAATGTTGAAAGTATTGAAGGTGTATGCCCTTGGAAGACTTGCAGGGATAGGTCGATCGTTGAAGACCAAAGGAGAGTGGGCAGGTTTGTGCGTGAATAACAACTGAACCATTCATGGGGTGAAAGTTCAACCCGTCGACACTCTTTATTCGAGACGGAAAAAATGTTATTCTATAAGTCTGTTTATTGATTGCTGTAGTCATTGGCAGCATGTTAACACGGGCCTTTTTGACCCGCAATCCCTCCGGCGGTTCAACATGTTCAATGAGAGTATCAGCTGATCATAAGAATCATTTGACATTCTTCATTCTTGATTTTATTGTAAGGTTTTGTAAAAATTTAAGTGTTAACATGCTGCCAATGACTACAGCAATCAATAATCAGACTTATAGAATAACATTTTTTCCGTCTCGAATAAGGTATGTCGACTGGTTGAACTTTCACCCCATGAATGCGGGTCAAAAAGGCCCTGTCGGTGACTTCCATAAAGGCCCTGTACCAGAAAGGCCCAGTTTGATGTTTTATCTTTGATAACTGTCGTTATCTTAGATATATAGAAATGAATATTTATTAAAAACGGCATAATGTCTTTAATAATCTTTTAAATCATTTCAGGAATTCGAAATTGCACCATTTTCAGTGGGTACAGAAAAATTCAACGGCGTGACATTAACATTTTTTTATTGACAGACATAATAATGCATTTTTCACAAGGTTAATGTGTTTAACAATGATAAATAGTATGAATATATCTTTATCACACTTCTTCTGCCAAACATTACTTACCTTGAAGTATCAAAGACACACCGCAACTGATAATGTGAAACGATAATTATCACCTTATTAAAGACAAACATCGTTAATCCTGTCAAAGTACAACACCCTCAAACACAATACAGGTGTTTCCTTTGATTTAAAAGTAGGCCTTTCTGGACCAGGCCTTTCTGTACCGGGCCTTTCTGGTACTGGGCCTTTTTGACCCGACTCCGCCGGAGGCCCAAAACTCGGACTGTTATAGTTGTTATCTGTATTAGTTGCCTGATATTGACTATAGTCAATTTTGCACAACTTTAACCTTGGCAATAACTTTAAAAACAGTTCAAGATATGCACTTAAAACTTTGAATCTTTTTGTGTTCACTGTTGCCAGTGACATTAATGCACTAGTCAATTGTAACCACGCAAAACCACCGCATTCACCCGGCACTGCCACCTGGAAGGTTAAAACACAACCCATATTCCTGGTATACCCCTGGACCTGGACCTGGGGGGGGGAGTGGTAACAATTGACTGTTGCATAATATGCACTTAAAAAGGCCATTAACTCTGGTTTTAATAAATTGTTGAGTATCTGCATTGTATTGATCAGCTTCATAATCTGTTTAAACTTGTTCAGTATATATCTAAAATTGTTGTCCAGATATTCACATGAAACTTTGTACATACATTTCCCAGTGCGAAGGAAGACTCATGTATGTAGCTGTAGTTAAATGATAGTGAAAAATCCAGCCAATTTCAGATACAGGTTAAAGAGCAGTAGTGGGCAGGAAAAAATCCAGCCAATTTCAGATACAGGTTTAAGAGCAGTAGTGGGCAGGAAAATATAGCTATATTTAATAGTTTGACATGGAAATTAGCATTATTTGTATTCTGTCTTCATGTGGTTTATTTTTGTGTCTGTCAAATTGCATGATTTTCTTTAAAGCGCGCAATTATCATCACACTTTTGCTATGAATGAGTGTATTTGTGCTCAAGTCAGGATGAATTGGGTGTTACATGAGAAATGCTGAGTACAGCTTCTCACGATGCATAAATTGGATCTGAGGTGCCCCAATTTGGCATGAGCTCTTGACATGACAAACTTTAGACAATTGTACAACATGAATCCCTAGTTTTGATTGTTTCCAGTAAGGGAATGCATTATTTCCATCAATACTGCTCTGAGGAGAAAATCTGCTAAACACTGCTCTCCAACAACTAAAAACAAAGCCCTTGCCTTGTGGATGGGCATACTATTGTGGTTGAATTTAATAACTTTGTAGACCATTTTAGTCTTGCTGGAGTTATGGCCCTTTATATGACCAAATTAAATTCATCAATTGACTTTCTTATTTTCACAACTTTTTCCATATTTTTTTACAAACTAAAAGACAGTGTTTATAGGCATTATAATGTAAATGGCTTTTATCTATTAAAAGCCAAATGGCTTTACTCACTCCTGATTTATGGTCCGTTAATAGTTTGCAACTGTTGACTTTGCAGGGCTTTTCAGTGTAAAATTGGTAGAGGGATGCCCTTTTCATTACAGAAATATTGACATGTAAAAAACTCAAATTGGGAAACTCATTCATTAAAACAAAAAGCAATTGACATATTATTAGAAACAAACACAATTATAATATCAGTGCAAACAATGAGTACATGAATTGTATTATTATTATTTTTATTTATCTTTTTTTGGGAAACGTGTCTTATAATTGGGGAAAAATACTAAGCCCTATTCTAGGGCCTGCTAAAGAAGATGAGAAAGCCCTGTTATGGCCACTTTATTGGCAAATGATGCAAAGCCTTGTGGCACTCTTGTTTGATGAAGTCCTTTAATATATTATATTTGCTATTTTCTCTCAGATATTATTATATAAATGATATAACATAAATTTAATGACTATTAGACTAACGAAAAAGGCAAAAGGTTGCTCAGTTCTAAGTTGCATGTGTGAGTTACACTTTACATCTTTATTCTAGTTATTACTGGTGCCACAGATGGTATTGGTAAAGAATATGCCAGGCAATTGGCAAAAAGTGGGATGAACATTGTACTGATCAGCCGAACGCAGTCTAAACTTGATGACGTTGCTGCTGAAATAGGTAAGAATAGGTTTCATAATTAAAAAAAAAATATATATTGACATTGTAGTATTTTTAGTTTATGTCATAGTCTTTGTGTTGTCACTGTCAGCAGCATGAGAAACTGTTAAAAGTATTTACATTAAACTCATTGTTTAATGTTTTATACCCCTAGTACTCCAATACACTGCCCTCTGTCTTCATGTACCATAACACAAATGACAGTTAAAATCTTGTTTTCACTGTAAGTAAATCATCATTGAGGTTTTAATAGCTCTTCAACTACACATTTTTACAAGATTTTATTGTGTAATCCTTGATTGCTCAGTTTATAGCGCTTTTGACTGTTGGTTGCGAAGAATATTGCACTGAAGGTTATAATATCAGCAGAACCTCAAACTTCCGTAAATTTACTAACTTTAAAAGTAGTGCTAACACAATGTGTACCGTGGCTACACCAATGAGTAAAACTTGGTGCACATCTCGACATAACCTCTTGTGCTTAAATTATCATGCGGGTTACAATAAAAATGGCCTACTTTTTAATTGTGCTGCTTTACCTATTTAGAAAAAAGGATGAATGTTTGCATCTGCTGTGGTGATTTCAGGTAGCCTTAACAAATAATGCCTACTTTTCCAGGAGGTGTGTCCAGAGTAAAAACTAAGACGATTGCAGCAGATTTTTCTCAGGGAACCAGCATTTATGATAACATCCGTAATCAGTTACAAGGTCTTGATATAGGCGTGCTTGGTAAGTAATCTATATTAGATAGGTTTGTAGAAAGTGATTTGTTCATTACAATATTATGATAGTTACATAATGTCAATTATTATTTACCTGGGGGTATAAGGAATTGTTAAACATAGAGACTATAAAGAATATATTATCAAGAATTATCTCTTCTGTGTCATCAAATTAATTTATGTACAGATTTGTGCTGAATACTAAATACTTATAAGTACCTCATTATTTGTTTTCTTGTGTTTGGTTGTAATGAGATATATTTTGAAGTACATATTTTGGCTGGAAATATACCAGATACACTAATTTGTTTGAACTCATTTATTTTTGTCTGGTGATATTAAGATGGACTCTAAAGAATCTTATGTACTTTTATATCGTATCATTTTAAAATCATTCTGCTCTGAGCAGCACGAACGTTGTATATATAAATATACAAACATCTAAACTAATAGATGACCCCTATTTACATTTATATTTCAGTAAATAATGTTGGTCTATCTTATGAGTACCCAGAGTTTTTCCTCGATATACCAGATAGGGAAAAGGTAAGAGAAATCCTTTCAGAATCAATAAAAAAAGAAAATTAAGAAGGGAAAAAGATACCCTTGTGGACTATAGAAAAAAACAACCTTTAAATTAATTGTTGAAGGTCAGTTTCAGTACCTTATGTCATAAACATGTATATTTATAGTTTTATATAAATATAAATTACAAATATATATAATTTGCAAGGTGGTTAAAATGTTAATTTAGAAAATCTTACACATGGTTTATGTAATTCATGTATTATAACTGGTTCATTAATAAATCTAAAAAACTGGTTAATTCTTTATTTGGGTCAAAAAGTTTATTGTTTGGTCAATATTTATTGATTTATTCTGTTAAAAATGGGAAATTGCAAAAATATAATTACATGTATAGAACATTGCTTTATATAATTAATTTCAAGAAAACTACCTTTAAAATGAATGTATTTTTTTCCAGCTCTTCATTGACTTACTGCATGTTAACTGCACATCGGTGACAATGGTATGTAGGTAGTGGTTACAAAGCTTGTGTTTCTTAAATCAAGTTTGTCATGTAACGTGCATGTGATCAGCGTGATAAAATGACACAATTGAGAGTTTCATACCAGCCGGCAATTTAGTGCAATTGCAAGTCAAAATGTTTGAAGGAAACAACATATTTTACGTCCAGATTATCTGGTAACCTGTGTATTATACATACAACGGTTATGTGCTGTTTTGTATTACTGTCAATCAAGCACTAATAATTAAAATTAAATGTTAACAACCTTACAGTCGTTTATGATGTGACTTTACTTTAAGAAATGCATGTACTTTAAAACACTGACTGGTCTGCTATTGCAGGTTAGGAAGTATTTTAAGTAACAACATGATTATTTAGATGATGCTTTTAAAAGGTTTAGGGTTGAGATTCATCACTGTTAATTGTTTTACCTACTCCTGAAAATGAGATCTTATTCAAGATATTGCTTTCCATATATATTTTATACATCTTCATTTGAACACTTCCCCTTCAGTATATCAGTAAATTTTTATTATGGAGATGTTTTGCTGGTCTTTTTTAGACACATAGTGACAAGGTGAGCTTTTGTGATCACAATTTGTCCGGCGTCCGTCCGTCCGTAAACTTTTACTTTAAACGACATCTCTTCATAAACCGCTTAGCCAATTTCATCCAAACTTCACAGGAATGTTCCTTGGGTGGTCCCCTTTGAAAATTGTTCAAAGAATTGAATTCCATGCAGAACTCTGGTTGCCATGGCAACCAAAAGGAAAAACTTTAAAAATCTTCTTCTCCAAAACCACAAGGCTTAGGCCGTTGATATATGGTAGGAAGGATTACCAAATGGTCCTCTACTAAGATTGTTCAAATTATGGCCCTTGGGTCAAAATTGGCCCCGCCCCGGGGGGTCATGGGTTTTCTCTATATGTTTATAGTGAAAACTTCAAAAATCTTCTTCTCTGAACTTACTTGGACTAGAGCTTAGATATTTGGCATGATTCATCGTCTAGTGGACCTTTACAAAGATTGTTCAAATTATGGCCTTGGGGTCAAACTTGGCCCCGCCCTGGGGGGTCATGGGTTTTCTCTATATGTTTATAGTGAAAACTTCAAAAATCTTCTCCTCTGAACTTACTTGGCCTAGAGCTTAGATATTTGGCATCATTCATCGTCTAGTGGACCTCTACAAAGATTGTTCAAATTATGGCCCTGGGGTCAAAATTGGCCCCGCCCTCGGGGGGTCATGGGTTTTCTCTATATGTTTATAGTAAAAAAATCAAAAATCTTCTCCTCTGAACTTACGTTGCTTAGAGCTTAGATATTTGGCATGATTCATCGTCTAGTGGACCTCTACAAAGATTGTTCAAATTATGGCCTTGGGGTCAAAATTGGCCCCGCCCTCTTGGGGGGTCATGGGTTTTCTCTATATGTTTATAGTGAAAACTTCAAAATCATCTCCTCTGAACTTACTTGGCTTAGCGCTTAGATATTTGGCATGATTCATCGTCTAGTGGACCTCCACAAAATTTGTTCAAATTATGCCCCTGGGGTCAAAATTGGCCACACCCCGGGGCTGATGGGTTTTCTCTATATGTGTTATAGTGAAAACTTAAAAAATCTTCTCCGAACTCACAAAGACAAGTTACGTCTTAATTTAAACTGGATAACATATTTAGTACACATACCAATTTTCAATATGGGCCACATACAACAATTAATAACAAATATACATATATAGATACACACGTAAAATCAAGTAGTGACAAGAGCTTAGATATTTGGCATGATATATCATCTAGTTGACTCTAGTACCAATATTGTTCAGTCTTTGGCCCTGGGGTCAAAAATTGACCCCACCCGGGCGGTCATGGGTTTCCTTATATATGTATATGATGAAAACTTAAAAAATCTTCTTCTCCGAAACCAAAAGGCGAAGGCCTTAGATATTTGGTATGAAGCATCGTTTATTGGACCACTATTAAGATTGTTCAAACTTTAGCCCTGGGGTCAAAATTGGCCACGCCCCGTGTTCATAGGCTTAGGTTTTCAATATTTGTATATAATAGAAGCATTAAAAAAAATTCTCTCCGAATTCACAAGGACTAGAGCTATTTGGCATAATACATCATTAAGTGGACCTCTACCTTTATTGTCCAAACTTTGGCATTGGGGTAAAAAATGACCCAGACTTCTAAAAAACCTTAACTACTTTGAACCATCCAGATTTCTTATCAAACCAATGTGCAATATATCACAGGTGAGCGATTCAGGGCCATTTGGCCCTCTTGTCTTTAAAATGATATGAATTTTAAATTTATGAATGTCTATTTATTCTATCAGTTACTATAAGATTTCCTGTCAGAGTACTCAAACAGTATTTTAATTGTATTGGAAAGTATTTATCTTATGGTGCAGAATCATAGTGAAATTGTTTAATAACACCAGTCATATCATAAAACTGCACACATAAAAGTTGGTAGGACTTTGTTCTATGCACATACACGAGCACATACATGTATTCAGTTGCCAACATAATGTATTCCAGATGAGTAGCATAGTGATGCCAGGCATGTTGAAGAAGAAGAAAGGTGTGGTTATCAACATTGCATCTGCTTCTGGGGTGATACCCACACCCCTTCTCTCCGTATACTCAGCCTGCAAGGTATGGCATCCAGGTCGTGTCACTGAATGACATGATTATCCTCTTACTCTTCAATATCATGAACAGATAAAAGAAGCAAAAAAGTGATTGTGCTGTAAAAATTGAAATTTGCATTATATATCAGTCATCAAAATTAGTCTGTTGGATGGGAAAGCCCAGATTCTTATTCTAATGCTTGGCATTTCATTTTTGAACAAGCCCTGCTATATAAAATCCAGAAGCCCGGAAAGCATTTAACCAGTGCAGGGCATGTAGGCTTGTGCTAATTTCCGCCACTGATATTATATTTGATCTTATTGGCATTTCAGAAGATGAAATGTTAATGTAGGAATAAGTAACATTTATGCAGCATTACAATGGCTTTAGAACAATTTTATGTTAATTCTCTATGGTTTCGCTTATTACAGGTGTATGTGAGGTATTTGTCAGAGTGTTTGAACTATGAGTATGTTGACAAAGGAATTAATGTGCAGGTAACTTTTATTTCTAACATTGTTAGCTTGTCTGTTTTAGAAAGTCTGCGTATTATCATAGCATTGTTGTTATCATTTTTTTTGCGCCATAACTCAAAAACTGTAAAAAGATCTTAAAATGAAATTTTGAACAAGTTTACACAATGCACAGGTACAGCAAGGAACTATAACTTTGACTCTTATAATTGTCGAGTAACGTCCCTTGTTAGACTGTCAGATTTATCATAAAAAAAACTGTAGAAAGCTGTTCTCTGTTATTTTTTTTTAAGAAACATATTTTTTTTTTCCATGTCTTAGTGTGTGCATCCATATTTTGTGTGCACCAACATGACCAAGATGCGTAAATCCAGCCTCTTCATTCCTACTGCCTCCACTTTTGTGAAGTCAGCGCTGAATACTGTCACCCTTGATGCAGTGACATGTGGCTACCTTCCACATACTTTTATGGTAAGTACATGTAGATATCTGGCTGTGGTTCAGTATATCACCTAGTTTTCCAATATTATTCTGTGCTTTATAAAACCACATTGTCTTTCCTCAGCGTAATGTGCATATTAATTAACCAGGCACCAGTAGCCAATCATGTATTTGGCTGATCAATACATCAGTTTATTTGTGAGTCGATAAAAGCACATGATAAGTTCAATTCAAATCACACTGGTACATGGTTAATTGCACTCACTCTGGATTATACCCAGTAGTTTAGCTAGATCTTTGAGTTTCTTTGCAATTTCTTTTTCACATTAAGCTTATGTAGTTTGTTTATCCTTTCCTAGCACACACTTAGCATGCAGAATGTGATCTATTTCCCCACCCAATAGCCTACCTTCTGCAACTAAGCAATTCTCGTTTGTATAAGGTGACCTTTGGATGATAGATCCATGTATAACTAGTAGATTTTGCTTATTGCAGTTGATCAATTACCTTGCAACTTAAATTACAAATGGTATAATTGGAATGTTTTGTAAGGAACCTCTTTCTAAATATCTTATTATCTTCTGATTTTAAAAGCAAATAGTTATAAATGTGAGTAAGATGTTCTGTTAAAATACGAAAATAGTCTGGTGTAATCCTGCCTGTTACGTCAATCTCCGATCTTCTATAAGGGAATATACATGTATAATGGCTCCTTTTAAGCTCGACTATTTGAAGAATAATGAGAGCTATACTACTCACCCTGGCGTCGGCGTCACACCTTGGTTAAGGTTTTGTGTGCAAACACATAGATTAATATCTCAGCAACTACTTGATGTATTGCATTGAGACTTCATACAATGGTACTCAACCATCCAACCTACTTAATTAACCAAGTGAGATAACTCTAGTTTGCATTTAATGCAAATAATTGCCCTTCATTATTCAACTTCGAAATTCTGGTTAAGGTTTTGCGAGCAAGCACACATAGGTTAATATCTTAGCAACTACTTAAGGTATTGCATTGAGACTTTATACAATGGTACTCAACCATCCAACCTACATAATTAATCAAGGTGGATAACTCTAGTTTGCATTGAATGCATATAATTGCCCTTTATTATTCAACTTCTAAATTCTGGTTAAGGTTTTGTGTGTAAGCACACTTAGGTTAATATCTCAGCAACTTCTTGAGGTATTGCATTGAGACTTTATATAATGGTACTCAACCATCCGACCTACTTAATTAACCAAGTTAGATAACTCTTGTTTGAATTATATTCAAATAATGGCCCCTTTTTTATTTGACATAGAAATTCTGGTGTTTTGCATGTAACCACATTTAAGTCAATATCTCATATCTCAGCAAATATATCATGTATTGCATTGAAAGTATACTCACAATACTAAACAAGTAAGATAATTCTATCTTTCATATTATATAATTTTTGCCCCTTTATTATGTGGCTTAGAAATTCTGGTTAAGGTCTTGCATGTTAGCACACGTAGGATAATATCTGAGCAACTACATGATGTATTGCATTGAGACTTTATACAATGGTATTCAACCACCCAACCTACTTGAATAACAAAGTGAAATAACTGTATTTTGCAAATAATGGCCTTTAATTATTAGACTTAGAAATTCTGGTCAAAATTTTGCATACAACCACATTTATGTTATTATCTCAGCACATCATGTATTGCATTGAAATCTAATCTAACAGTGATCCATGCATGTTTTGCCAAAACCTTTCAATCCTTACACTGAAAAACGGCGGAATAGTCGAGCGCGCTGTCTCTGTGACAGCTCTTGTTGAAAAATCATGTTCATAAAGTTCACTTTCCAAGTTCTATTGCAATAGTATTAATAAGTAACTGCTAGTTTTGTAAAATTTGTAGGAAAGTGCCTTGGGTATCATTCCTCGTTCCTTGGCTGACAAGTTTCAATTTAACAACTTGTTGTCGGTATCCAAACGCGCTAAAAAGAAGGCTGCTGCAAAGAAATCCAGTTAATTAAACATGTAAGTTTTGGATTTGTAAAGTGATTATATCTCATTTTCTAGCAAGGTAACATATTAATTTTCCTCACTATTTGTATGAGTTTATATTATGTCAATATAAGAGGTATTAGATGTATTTGAAGAAGGGGAATTCCAGTTGTGATCACTCAGTGGCATGCAATGTGTGTATTTTCAGGGAAGTGACTCTATATTCTGGTCTGCCGCCTCTAAGAAGACATAACAGCAATTCTTGAATAAAAGCTTGTGTGTTGAATGAGAAAAGAATAACAATGCATAATCAAAACAGTTAGACACAGTTATCATGTAACATATAATTTTTACTTTGCTAGCACATATTCTCAGGTGACTTGGCTAACCCTTTTTTGCTTACTCAATTTTACTATTTTCTATTTACATTTTAAACTCTAAAAATAATTTTCCAGTAGTAAAACCTATACAATTACATTTTATCTTGAATTCCTCTCCATAATTCAGAGGAACCAGGATACTCATAATTTGTATAGATGAGCTCTGGTTTATAATAAAATTGAACTAGACACAAGTTCACCACCGTGATACGTTTTTGACAGGATTTGATTACATGCTCTTTGTTAGAACATTTTGTGAAATTTCCAAACACATGTATATTGTAGCCAAATTCTCCAAAATTTTGTTTAGTAAATATGTAAAGCCTTATATTATGGAAGACAACAATGTTCAAGGAATCAAAATATCTATCCGTGAAGTGATTGCTGGTCCTTCGATATTTTTGTAATTCTCATGCCAAGAATACCAAGTCTCCGGAGAATGCTGCAGATGCTACTACAGCCGCTTGTCTTCTGTGTGATAATGTACATTAAAGAGCTGATTTAAAACATATTTATACATCTATAATTAAATAGGTAGTTTTTGGTTTTAGCGGTGATACTATTTGGAAACATTCAGTTTAAACTTATTAACGGTTATGAAGGTCAATCTTATTTTGTTTAATGATAGAATAAAAAACCTTAGATTATCTTCCGGAGCTGTTCAGATGTGTGTTCATTATATAGCTAATGATTTTTTCCTTCCTTTTATAATAGCTTACGTTTTTAGCTCGACTATTCGAAGAATAGGTGGGCTATACTACTCGCCCCAGCGTCGGCGTCCGGTTAAAGTTTTAGGGCAAGTTGGGATTTTCACTTATAAGTCCAATACCCTACATTCAATTGACTTAATACTTCACACAGTTGTTCAGGGCCATCCCATAATGAGGTTAGATAACTCAATATTATCTTTTATACAAATTATGGCCCCTGATTGACTATGGAACTTAGGTTAAAGTTTTAGGGCAGGTTGGGATATTGTTTAATAACTTCTATACCCTTCATTCAATTGACTTAATACTTCACACAATTGTTCAGGACCATCACCCAATGAGGTTACATAACTCCATATCATTAATACAAGTTATGGCCCCTGATTGACTTAGGTTAAAGTTTTAGGCAAGTAAAAGTTAAGGGCAAGTTGGGATTTTAATAAAAAAAACTTCTATACCGTTCATTAAATGCACTTAATAAAATTCAAAATTATTTACGACCATCTTACAACAAGAAAAATAACTCCGTTTTAAGCCTAAATATAAGTTATGGCCCTTGATTTTTTTATTTTTTTTTTAATTTCCTTTGAAAGGCATATTTGTATATTCTTAACCACATTTTCATAATGGGAAATCAAGTTATTTGAATGACTTGCGTCATTGTTTGGGCGGGCTGGTGGGAGGGCAGCATCAAAGTCACCTTATGTATCAAATAATTTTAGTTAGGTTTGACATAAAGAGACCAAACTTGGTATTATTACATCGTTATTGTATTGTAAGTCAAAGCGGCGTAGTCGAGCGCGCTGTCTTACGACCGCTCTTGTTTAAATAATTTTGTTTTAGATTATCACTTTTATATAGAATAAATAGTAAAGTACATGTGTAGTTGCTTGATTAACATGGTCACATTGTAAGCACGGTTTCTTTATTTATAATATATGTTGTAATGTGCATGCATGCATTTTAGCCCAACTGAGCACAGCGTGTATGGAGAAGTGTTATACTTTTATTGAAGAGGACGGCCTATTATTTGAAACTGTTTCAAAGGTACATATATGTTAAATTGGTGACAATGCCTGTTGTGATTTGTAATGAAAGCGTTGATAGGTTGTAAGCGTGACAAGGCTCATTTTACTTTGTTTATATACACGACCGTGTTTCGACCAATCCATAACCAAATCCTTCCATTTACCCAACGTAATCTGACCATAATACGATCGATCAGTTCGAATTGAGTTTAATGTACTTGTATATTTATAATAATGTTAATGTTCAATGAGTATTTAAATATTGTAAATAAACAAAGTAATGAATCCAAACTCGTTGCATTAATAAAATTGTTCATAAGAAAAATCAAATGCTAATGCCTTTATAGGTAGTGAGGTAAGAAGGCTCGGACATTGTTGTCAAGAA
Source organism: Mya arenaria (assembly GCF_026914265.1). NCBI lineage: Eukaryota > Metazoa > Mollusca > Bivalvia > Myida > Myidae > Mya > Mya arenaria. Next base: position 66,471,696 of record NC_069125.1, on the reverse strand, counting down.
CGACAGATCTATTGATTGAATGGTGCACTATGTACGCACGAACACATACGTTAATATTGCATTTCATATCGCATTGCAACATAGGCTTCTGCACTCTTTCGTGTACCAGAGGCAATATATTGTTTTGTAATTCTAAATTGCATTTTGCAACGTTTGCGACTTTGCGTTCCGTTAGGGTTCTAGTTAAACTCGTATTTTAGAAACATTTTATAGAACAATACGTGCACACACGAACACTGAAGTTGAAATATTTTATATAGTTTCACATAATAACATTAACCGACTAAACACGATGTATTCAAACGTCGGCATGACGTCAGAAAACCGACGTTGGTTTGATTTTCTATGTTGTCGGTATTCTTACGTCGACGCTTTAGTTTATGAAGACGTTAACACTGTATATTGGCTTCGTAACGACGTATGTTCTCACAAATATCGTGAACGAACAGTTGATACAAAATTTGAACTAAAATAATTTGAAAATGAGTAATATGTTGAAACTATGTAATGAACCGAAACAACGTTAAAGTTCCACATTCAACGTTGCTCGCCTAAAGCACAAAGCTTCTTTTGCAAACAAAGGATCACTTTAACATGTCTTGTCTCTGCTTGAGTTCAATACTGAACTTTATGAACTTGTACACATACGGATAGGTAAAATAATATCGTTTAACATATTTTCTTGGAATAAGATCAAAACATGTACAAATATAATCAAATTGAATTATTCGATAGCTCCTCAATTACAAAATTAACAGTTCCTTTCTTCACGTTGAATTTGATTACAGCTTCAATTCGTATAATATGGACTGAAAGTTAACTTGGATAACATTCGGAGCTCCTCGGCCATTTTTATCGAAAACATAAAAATGGCCGAGGAGTTGCGAATTTTATCCAAAGATCTATACCATTCATGCGTAAAACAGTTTTGAATCCACACAAGAACGATTTCTCATTCATTACAGTAGAGTATGATCATTCTATTCGAAACGGTACCTTAGTAATTGGTATCATTGACAACCTCAATATAGGTTGGCCATTTTATGTCCAATTTTCCGTAGAGGACCGATAATAATAGTGATATACGTCTTTTTTTATTGCCGACGCCGTGGCCGATCCGACGTCGTATTTCTGTTGTGATGCTATCATCATGAAACTGGGGTAAATGCTCGTCTTTTTGAAATCTAGGAGAATTGTACTATGAAATATGTTGTTCAAAATCTAGGTACGCAATTATTATTGAAACTTCATAGTCGTCGCCTACATGTAGTTCTACCAGTGTACTTTTTTTATCGCCAACAAATTCTAATCACTGTCAAAGAAGTCGTCATTTTGTTTATTACCTCCTGGCATCTTCCATTGATTCTATATAAGTTTACATTGGATTTAAACATTGAAACTGAAGTTCGGTTATGTGCCATCGGTGTTCGACTTTTCGTCCGTTACAATTTGGTTTTAACAACATACTATAAGCATACAGATATCATAGCTTAATGTTTAATACGAATTTATAATCAATACATTACTCAGTAACTTCTGGCAAGATTCCAAAATATGTTTACGTAACTCATTGCGTTGCTGTTCTCACTTCATTTAATATATTGACGACAAGAAGACTTTACAGGTCTATTTTGGGTTATGAAATGAACTGGCATTTCAAAATACATTTCGAGGTACTTTTCCGATAGTCTGATTGTTTTCTGTTCGGGATTACATGGGGCTAAAACAAGAGCACTAGGTCAAATCTCAAAACATTATTTGGAACTAAAAGAGGCATTATATTTGGTCAAATATTTAAACTTAATCAGAATGTTTCCCTTTGGTCTCTGAGTCAAATCTTATATTTTTTGTTTGGAACCATCGGTAAGGATTGGTTTTTATGATGTTCAAACTTGGTCATACTGTTCCCTTTTAACCAGTCTCAGTCGCTTGTAAAGGTCGATCACATGTAGTCAAAAACTAGGTAACTAAGTCAAATCGTTGAAATACACTGGAGGCATCATATTTGGTCCATTATTCACCAAACTCAGTCAGAATGTTCCCACTTGATGAACTGTTGTGCAAATGTAAAACTGGGTCACATGTGGACAAAAACAGGTCACTAGGACAAATCTTCGGGTTTTTTTTGTCTGGAACCATCATGGTAATCAGATTATGTTCAAACAGAATGTTACCCTTGATAAAATCGAATCGTATTTCAAAAGTGGGTCATATTGTGAGGTAAATAGGTATAATAGGTGAAATCATCGAAATGATATTTATAACGTATTAGAGGCAATATATTTGATACATTTTTTTTAAAACTTAATCAGAACGTTTCTCTTGATGAAGTCATTCACATGTTGGGACTGAGTCTTAAAAGGTGAGAAACTAAGTCATTTAAAAGAAAGAAAAAAAACCTTGTCTGTAACCAAATATTGGCATTGATTGATCAATCTTTGTTTAAACTGTGGTCAGAATATTCCCCTTGATGGTATTTTGGTAGAAATTAAGAGTTTTTCCTGGGTCGAAAACTAGGTCATTAGGTGAAATGTTAGAGAAGTCTTGGGAAGAAACAGTTACAGTATATCCACAATCTTCATGAAACTTGATTAGAATATTTTGCTCGATGAAATGTTTGATTACTTTGAAACTAGGTCGCATCGGATCAAAAACAAGGTGACCATGTCAAATCTTAAAAAAAAAATTGTGAACATTTAAGAGGCTATAATTTTGCATTTATTTTGTCCGATTTTCATGAAACTTGTACAGTATTTAGATATCCATCAGAGCTTGGTTCTTTTCGAAAACCAGCCCGATCCGCCCATGCATGCCTAGATTATGGGCATTGAAAGTTTTAAAAAAATGCTTTTTTAGCTAACCTGTATTAGCCAAGTCTGCATAAGCAATTGTCTATTTTTAGCCAAGTTTACATGTGAAGTCAAGTCTAGGATTAAAGGGAGACAACTTCCTTTTTAGTTCTGCAGTTGATTTTGTGAATTACTCTGCCTTGTTCTTGTTAAAAGTCCAAAGGCCATTTTTAGCTCTATTGGCCAAAGTGTCTGTAGTTCGCGCATTCATCTAAACAAAATTGGTGGTACATGTTTGTTCAAATTATGCCACCGGGGTCTTTACTGGCCACGCCCCAGGGTTCACAGGTTTTGGAATACTTAAATTGGGAAATGTTTGAAAATCTTTTTGTGTGTTCGCGCATCCATCTTAGCACAATTGCTTGAAAATGTTTGTTCAAATTATGCCCCTGTGGTCATTACTGGCCATCCCCCGGGGTTCACAGGTTTGCTTTACTTAAATTGAACTAATTTAGTGGTCTGCTACCATGGTTGTTCAAAGTATGCCACTGGTGTCAAAACTAGCACTGCCCCGTGGTCACAAGTTTCCTAGAGCCTTATTCAAGAAATATTTTCAAAATCTTCTTCTTTCAAACCACAAGGCTCATACCTTTGATATTTGTTATGGAACATCATATGATGACTCTCAAGCGAAACAGTTGAAATTATGACCCTTTGCCCCACCCCTTTTGACCTTTTTTATTTTTAAAGCTACAGCAATGATATTTGGACCATGTGTACAGTTTTGGAAACAAGCATCAATGTTATCCTCGGATGACCTTGACTTTGACCTTTTGACATTTTATTTTATTTTTAAAGCTACAGAAATGAAATTTTGACCATGAGTACAGTTTTGAAAGCATTTTTATTTTTGTCAGATGACCTTGGCGTGGCACATATTAATAAGTTCATACAACTAATCTGCTTACAACACTTTCTGTCCTCAGATGTTGAACGTGCAACGTTTTCAGGTAACCCAAACAAAAAACGTGAACTATATGTCTGTTGCCTTTTACCCATACATACATTCTCTGGATTAAAAATGACCACAAGAGCCATGCCAGTAGAGCAAAGGCCTCATGGGCCTCTTGTGTATAGATTAAATGGTTGAAATAGCAATTAAAACACATAACGATATCTTTTTTTTAATGTTCGATATGTCTTAAAATTGTACAATAAGCCGTGATTGTTTTTTTTATCAAATTTGAAACATGCATTTATAGGCTCTGACATTGTGAATCAAAACAGTATTATGCATATTAAACATAGTATAAAATTACGTTTTTGCAGTGTGTTTGCGCAAGATTTTTTATCTTTAAAGGCGCGTATACAAGACATATTAGCGGTTGCCATATGTCTTAAAACTGTCGACTGGCGTCTATTATTGGTATTTCAACGTCATACATTCATAGAATGGTAGTATATAGAGGATATTTGTTTATTTCAGTGTAAGATCGTATTTTATTTCACGAGTGTCATAGAAAAAACATATTTTCACGAGTGGCGAAGCCTGGAGTGAAAATGTAGTTTTTTTTATGATCACGAGTGAAATTAAATACGATCTTACACTGAAATAAACAAATTTTCTATTTCTTTTATGCTTATTTTCGGAGTTTTATTTGTTTTTTTATTTATTTCTGAATTACCCTCTTTTTGAAAAGGGTGGGCTTTACGCCGCTACCCATGGAGCGCCCCGCATGCATAATTATAGCTGTCAACTTTTCTACTTTCGGTTTGCTGAGAAATAGTTCTCTGCTATTCATTCTTATAGCTTAATATTCGCTCGTTTTTTCTTGCAAAGCTTTATGAACAGTAAAAAATGAAGTATTATTAGTGCACAAATGTTCCAAAAAATATTGAAAACACTTTATTTTAACCAAATTACTACGCCGCTATTTATAGAATGAAAATTTGGAAGGTCAAATGTGTTAGCAAAACAAATGTGGATACTCATTGGATTTTAACCATTCTTCTTAGTTTAAGACTGCATATACGCGTGTTTTTATAGAAAGTTAATATTCAGTCATCTTACTGTCAGAGACCAGTCTGTTTCGCTTTAAAATGTTTGTTTTCCAGAAGAGTATATGCCACGCTAGTTTGTTGACACATTTTGAGATGTGGGTGGGGTAAAAAATATCGGATCTATCTGTAAATTGTTGTGTAAATTCTCCAGGAAGCTCATTTTACGTACTCCAACGGTTAACAGTTCAAAATACATTTGAATGATGCTATAAAATTTTATTTATGTTCGAACAGTTGTTTTTGTCTTTAATTTGTTTGGAATGAAAGCAAATGTTCGAACATTCAGCTTCAAAGATCAGTAAAATGTTTGATAAACGGGATAACCGGTAATAAACGGTAAGTTGTTAATTTCCAATTATATATTTATTTAAATTTATAAGGCAAGTACTGTACATGTAACAACAAAGGATTTTAAAAGTAGTTCTGAAAATTGATATTTTCACTTCTTATTTTGCAGTGAAAATATCAAATTGATATTTTCACTGTTGTTATTTCACTGTTTAAACCCCATATTTCATCATAAAGCATGAAAGAAAATAGATTCTTTTACGACGTCTGTACATCTTTGTAAAGTTCATTTTCATTCACTTTAGACAAACAACTGTTAAATAGTTTCTACTTCAAAAACTCTATACTGCATGCATGCTACGTATTTATGTAAGGAGTTAATATCTCGCTCATCACAACAGTTAATATTATTTACTACAAAATAACGATAATGTTCAATAATCTGACCGAAGATTTTAGTAAATGGATTCAAAATAAATATGAATATGGTGATGAAAATTTATAATTTATATATGTTAGTTTTCCAAAATAAAAGTACACACCGTCTATAATTGTTAAGTTTGTGTTCTAAATCTTAAGCTTTACGCCTCTTGTAAATAGCATAAGTACAAAAGTACGAGTTGTGTATATTCATGTGCTGCATGTAGGATCATGTTTCACTAGTCTTGAACTATATGTCTTACGACTTTAAACAGGGTTGAAGTTTTTTTCTTATTATTATTTACGTGCAAACCGAAAATAAATACTATTTAAAATGGTTTCCATAGCTTGATTCACAATACCATATACGGCTCTAAACAAGAAATATTTTCATTGGTGTCATTAACGCCATGATGGCGTTCCACTTGACCTTTTCACGTGATATGATTTACCTATGCTATCAAACCTGGCAATGAAAACTGTATTTATTTTGGGTCAAATGTCGAGGTCATAATGACCTTTCCTAGAACAAATATTGGCGACACCAGGGGCGGCTCAAGGATTTTATTTTAGAGGGGGTGTAACTTAGGGGCGTAACATTTTGATTTTCGCCCCCTTCCTCAGAACCCAAATTAATTTGGTTTAAAGTGTTGACAGGGGTGTTTTTTAAAAACATTTTCTAGTCCGAAATGGCGCATTTCCGGCGTATTTCTGTACTCTTTTTCTCCTGTATTGAAATAAAAATATACTTTTAAGGGACTGGGGGTATCTGTACATAATTATCTGTTTATGTTTGGTCCTTTTATTTTAAATAATTGGGTTTAGGAAACACATCCTCGGATAACTTAAATGGGGGTGTGCTGTATATAAAGAGGATATGGACAGGAAATGCCCTTTTACGAAAGTTCATTCTATGTGCTTTCGTATAAGTGAACTTTCTGTATAAAGACATGTGTAACTTGTTCTTCAAACATGAACCTGCTTATTTCCTAGCACGGACGGTGTTTCATTCCAAGGAGCGCACATTGTTTGCGTGCATTTCCTGCCGTTAATTGATAGTATTAAATATAATTCAGCTTACAAAATGTTGTTTGGTAAAGAGTGTTATGATTGTGCGAATTTCATTTTTTTCATCAATTTATCAATTTCTTTCTTGAGTCGTTCATATTTTATTTTTGAAAAAACAATACGCCTTCTTGTCAGGTCTATTTAATACTTGTTATGTTACAAGACCGTCACATAGGAAGTTTTGATGTTGCGATGAGCAGCATATATCAGGCCACAATAAAAATCAACAACATTGGTTTATGCAAATATGTATGTGCATTTACAGCATTTTAACTGGAAATAAAACTGAAAATTAATTCGGTCATCCGCGATAAACTGGCTCAACGATTGGGGATGAAATCCACGTTTCAGCACGTACTGCAATCCAATTGCCCCCCCCCCCCCCTTTACGCTCTTCGTTCGGTCAGGACAGGATTTGCACGTGGACGGAATATTTTACTATTTTTACATGGTTAATCCTGTTTTGAACGTCTATTATTTTAGACAAGACAGGATGTACATGTATAATCAAACCTGCTTCAAATGAAGAGAAATAAAATAAAATCGGAAAATCCCGCATCGTTTGGTAAATTAAAGCGCTTCTAGTGCTGGTAGACTCACAGCATGTCGATTAACATTTTTAGCTCGACTATTCGAAGAATATGGAGAGCTATACTACTCACCCAAGCATCGGCGTCGGCGTTGGCGTCACACCTTGGTTAAGGTTTTACATGCAAGAACACATAGGTTAATATCTCAGCAACTACTTGAGGTATTGCATTGAGACTTGATATAATGGTACTCAACCATCCATCCTACTTAATTAACCAAGTAAGATAACCCTTGTTTGCATTTAATGATAATAATTGCCCTTTTTTATTCAACTTAGATATTCTGGTTAAGGTTTTGCATGTAAGCACACGTAGGTAAATATCTCAGCAACTACTTGGGGTATTGAATTAAGACTTTATACAATGATACTCAACCATCCAACCTACTTAATTACCCAAGTTAGATAACTCTAGTTTGTATTATATTCAAATAATGGCCCCTTTTTAGACATAGAAATTCTGGTTAAGGTTTTGCTTGTTACCACTTTTAAGTCAATACCTCAGCGAATACATCATGTATTGCATTGAAACTTTACACACATGCTCCCAACCATTTAACCTTCTTCTTTAATCAAGTAAGATAACTCTATCTTTCATATTATATAATTTTTGCCCCTTTATTATGCGAGTAAATTCTGGTTAAGGTCTTGCATGTTAAATAGAACACATAGGATAATATCTCAGCAATTACTTGATGTATTGCATTGAGACTTTATACAATGGTATTCAACCACCTAACGTAATTGAATAACCAAGTTAGATAACTGTATTTTGCAAATAATGGCCCTTTATTATTAGACTAAAAAATATGGTTAAAATGTTTCATGTAATACATTGATGGTAATGTCTAAGCACATCATGTATTGCATTGAAATCTAATCTAACAGTGATCCATGCATGTTTCGCCAAACCTTTTCAATCCTTACAATGAAAAGCGGCGGAATAGTCGAGCGCGCTGACTCTGTGACAGCTCTTGTTGAAGATCTGCGCTGAATATTGTTATTGCCTCCATTATTCCTTTCCTAATAGCCGTGAGGATAAAAGTCGCCGTATTCACAACCCAACACTGTCACACCTTTTTACAGATAAATAATGTTTTGTTTTGTTTTCGATCATCGAGATCTTCATTAATTCCACTATATTTATATGCAAAATTGGATAAATGTCCGTTTAGTTTAATTAATATGTTTCAATTTTCTAATATACTTAAACATGCAAACTGTTTGGATATGATACTCAGATGTGTTCGCTTGCAAAATTAACCTCAAAAGTACGAGATTTATTTATTTATTTTTGCATTTTATTTTTGTTATGCTTAATGGTAACGGTTGTTTTATATTTGAATGTTGAGTAATTTTATGATGTTGTCTGTTTCAGGATTGGGTTTTGCATATGATGCCTCGGATTGCTCACGTGATATTGCGAGCAGAAACACTTCTCAGAGTCAAGAAACACATGACACAGGACCTAAAATATGTGTAATCACTATGTGTTGTGTCTCATATGTTTTGACTAATGTGTTTAATGACTTATTGAGCTTGCTTTTAAAATTTCTGTTTATTTAAAATACATTTACGGCGAAACCGACATGGTGCACGTGTATATATGAATACAGAAATATTAAGGGAATCATTAAGGCCTTTGTTTTATTTAAATAACAATATGTAGACAAGTAAAAATATTCTAATCGGTCACTCTTCAAATTCCATTATAATTGAAGATGTAAATAGAAATTAACTCCGAACAACATAATGAAGATGGCATGTAGTTTCTACAGCATACCTACTGAATGTTTGACGTTTCTTCGCCAATTTTATCGAGTAATTATGTGCAATGTACTGGAGTCGTTTATATTAAAGCTGTTTCAAAGTTTATTGTACACTCTGCACTTATAATACATGTGATACGAGGTTTACAACAAATAAACATACAAAAATTAAATCGGTCAAGCTGTGTAAGTACTTAGAAAAGACTTCTGGAGTAAACTAAGACAAATATAATAAATATATTTATTCAAATTTGTAACAATTTATAGTAAAATTGAGGTAAGTGCTAATTAGCCTGGTGTATTTATAAAATAATCCAGTATAAACTTTAAAAAAAAAACTACGCTAAATTTTATTAATTTCTTTTCATCTGTTTCATTCATCATTTTTTATACATAATTGTGTTATAGCATCAATAAAGTGAGTACATTTAAAAATATAATGAAATTCGTCACCGACATCGTTTGATTGAAAGCTGTCATGCAAGTATTAAAGATAGTACGAATTCGAACAAGCAAGAAACATGGAGAAACAAACATCATAATAATTTCAAATGCGAATAAAATAAAAAGTATGAGGTCCTTTGTGAGTGTAAGCCTAGGTCTATTTTCACAACGCATTATGGAAAAATCTACAGACTGCATGGATTGGTGTGCTTTTATGCTCGATGGAGAAAGTTCATGACAAATCGCGCCAGTACAATAGTAAATGAACTCTGCACTATTGCATGGGATTCTGAGTGTGTCCATTACCACTTGTCTCGGTGGAAAGCCTCGGTGCACGTCGACCTCAGCTGAAAACGCAAGACAATATAAACATAGCCCGACCTGGGGACAATTTGTGTTTGTGAGGAAACGGATGACGTATGTCTTCTCGAGATTTCGCACTTCACCATATTAAGATGGATATTGGTAGGGAGCTTCGCAGTACACCTGTGAGCGTGTATGTGCTGTTCTGGGCCATACATGCTTGGATTTTGAAAAATGTCTGGGATAAAGCCAAATTAACTGTTTTTGCCAGTATAGAATAAGAGTATAGAGTAACTGTAACCTATAATCACCGTTTTCACAAGTAGTGGTGCACATTGAGTACATAGTTTGTGGGAAAACATGAGCCCTCGTAACATTATAATGCCATCCCAACAAACAGAGCCACATCAGTTCTTGTCGCCGTGTTAACTTATTAAGTTTTTACACATCATATCCGCGAGACGAACCTAACGTTCAAGCCGAACATAACGTTCAAGCTTCGTAAAGTCAGATACTTAGAGTGACTTGATTACATTTTCAGGGGCTAAAGACTTTCCTAGTGCAATTCCATACTTGATGCGCGATTTCGTTAAAAACTCAGATGTTAAAATATTTCAATAAGCTAAAATTTTAACTCCTTAAAAGTAATTGCAAAACTTGTAATATGATTGAAGGGTTGCCCAACTTTGGTTTGTACCATGTTTTGGACATGGATTTATAGCCAAGAAAAAGAAGCTGATATTACCAGCCAAAGTGTTTATTGGTGTTGTATTTTATTGAAATTCTATTATGCCCCATGCGACTTCTGGTTGTTACCATTTATATGTACACATTTGTATAACCATTACTGTGAGATCCAAATTCCACAAAAAATAACTCCCTTGATATCTATTATGTTTTTGAAACACTTTATTGGTGCTATTTTTGTTTGGAAAAGATAACAATGTGAACTGGTAGACAATGTCTTTTTTTAAACGTATGTGTACATGCAAAATTGCTGTAAATTATATTATATTGTAAATTTCTTTTTCATGGAAAGGAATTAATCTAATTTATTTAACTTGTTTTCCAATCCATTAATCATCATGTTCATGTTTTGTACCTACTGTCTGTACAATTTTGTAATAAAATATTGTTTAAATTAAACGTACATTTTCATTGATTAATTTTCTCATATCGTTAGTTTACTAGAAATAAGGTTTTTGTTTATAGTTCATTACAAATGACAGGTAAGAAATTATCTCCAGGACAATGCTTATGGTCTTAGAGCAACATATTACTGCATGACCGTTATTTGCATAATTGTCACGATTGATTTTAACATACGCCTTTAAATTGCTTCCCCCTTTTCATGCATATGATGTTATTCGGGACTCTTTCACAACCTGGGGTATATACGTGTTTTAATATCATGTTGGTCAATTGGAGCTACCTCTCAGGAACCTTAAAACAGTTTTCGCAATCGCATATATAGATATGTTCACCCTTTTACGTTAATACTTCTAAAACTATGTGTATCAATACTTAATTCCGAAAATGAGTTGTAAAAGACAGTTCTAGTCATAGTGTCTATTTTTTAGGTTTGAAATGAATCTTCAAACCATAGCATTAATTTGGTTGCCCTTATTTTTTAGGAACTGAGTGATCACCTTTTCCGAATATGTGTAGATCTCAACTAAAAAAAAACAATAATAGCGAATAAATAACAAGACCTCCGTTTTCCCTTTTGTGTTTTGATAACCAGAGTATTGTTCAGTATGGTCAATTATAACTGCAAAGTAACATCACGACCACAAATAGAGTCACTTGGAACACATTTATCTTGGGAACGGGCGTCAGCACTGGTACATGCCCAACAATAGCTGTGGTCATTTGCGCCCGGTCGAGGTCAGATGGGATGTATTGGATGATGACAGGGTTGGCACCTAGGATATTTACGACCTGTTAGGCAAGTTTTATGAGCATTAAGGATTGTCTCATTCGTGCAACTCAGAAGTAAAATTACAGACTATTGCAACTGCTCATAATAGAAAAAAGATTTAGTTTTCCAACGAGTGTTGACAATGGTTATCTGGTTGGCTCACCTGGCCCCTTTAAGCTTGACACTTTTGTTTCATATTCTGTATGTTGATATTTATGTTATGGGTATGGGCAATGCACACCGCTAAGTCAGTGCTAGGACCTGTACATAGGGCCGACAAAAACAACAACAACATGATTACAAGTGAAGCAGACTTTCAATGGTGCCAACCATTTTCTTGACTTTATGTTTATGCCGACTTACAAAATCTGCAATTTATGCAAATGTTCCGTACAATATATCACTCTGCAGGAAGTTAACAACGCCTACAAACACTGATCGATCCCTGCACGTGACATAGTGATTTGTCTGAGGGCATAATTAGTGCCGAATTCATCTTAACACGTGCATGTAATGTAAAGTGGTGTTTTTTTCCTATTAGGTTCGTGATCACTACAATGTTCTGTGCACCGTAAGAGCGAACAATATTAACTTTTGCAACAATTAATTGCATTTAATTACGTTCTTTTACCAACACAAAGTCAGTTATAAATTATTGTTTATGTCATTATTCTTGGATGTGTATAAATAAATGAGTGGTAATGTGTCAATCTTTACAATACTCTTGAATGCCCTTCACTTAACAATTTACATATTTGTAGTTTCAAGAGGGGATTGACCACTGGCCACTTCAACAGGACAAGGGAACATAACGGTTCAGTAGCACTGCAAGAGGAGAATCAGTGTCATGCTGTAACTCTTACAATTGTCAGAAAACAAGCATTTCATACAAAAGCCACAGAAAAAGAAAATTGTTTAGGAATTCGTCGTGTCCATCTTCAAAACAAAGGTTCATTTTAAACTGAAAGGGTAAAAATAAAACAAAGTTGTATCCTTTCGGGGTATTGTTTGGCTTTGTTTGGACATAATATGATCTAAATGAGTAAATGTTTGATTACAAATCTGTTTAATGTTTCTTGTCCTGATAGGCATCCGACCCAAGTGACAAAAAATAAGTTCCTTTTATGTTTTACATTTAAAACGACATTAACGCCACTTAAAGAAATGTTTTAAACACGAGTGCCATAAAATAACCTGGTTTGTATAGTAACGAGATGCAATAAAATTCTCATGAACATTTAACAATAAAGTTGGTTTCCAATCTTATTTTCAAACTGGTCCAACTGTCAGAATTCAGCTGTTTTGGGGTGTACTTCAAACTGGTCCAACTGTCAGAATCCAGCTGTTTTGGGGTGTACTTCAAACTGGTCTAACTGTCAGAATCCAGCTGTTTTTGGGTGTACTTCAAACTGGTCCAACTGTCAGAATGCAGCTGTTTTGGGGTGTACTTCAAACTGGTCCAACTGTCAGAAAATTCAGCTGTTTTGGGGTGTACTTCAAACTGGTCCAACTGTCAGAATTCAGCTGTTTTGGGGTGTACTTCGAACTGGTCCAACTGTCAGAATCCAGCTGTTTTGGGGTGTACTTCAAACTTGTCCAACTGTCAGAATTCAGCTGTTTTGGGGTGTACTTCAAACTGGTCCAACTGTCAGAATGCAGCTGTTTTGGGGTGTACAGTTTCATCATAAATATACGCAGTATGAAAGACATGATATTCAGTTCTGAGATAGATAAGATCAAAACGTGTGCATGACTTCGAAAACAACGCAAATGCACAAACGACGAAATCTATTTACCTTCACTTTACAGTTACTTTGTATTCCCTACATTGCATTGGCTTAGTGAGTTTTTTTTTATAAAATTAAACGCTTTCAGTCACTATAGCCAATATTTGCGATTACTGTTTACATGATCTTTCTTTGGGTGTTTCATTGAACCAAATGATGATATTTAGTATTTGCATATCTGACGCTCAAGCTTCATTTAATTATCGGTCAGTCAACAAAATGTGGTCATAAATTGCAACAATGTATTCAGAAGCGGACTAAACAATGTCTTTGCCTTTATAATAACCGTCAAGCACAAATTAACATTCCCATTTCTTACGTCCAAAGCTAATTATCTAAAGTCATTGAGAAACAATACCTTGTTTATGGACAGATTGTCACGTCGGACGTAAATTGATGTAAAACTTGGGATCTGTAGGATTGGGCCCCGCCCCCGCTATTGCTTTACACGGCACGGGCCACCTGGGAATACCAACAATGGCCCTTGAAGGTCCAGCGGGAGCAAGGCCGATTGTAAATGGCCGGACACGCCCACGTTCGGAATGGAAACCATGCTCACAATGGCTCCAACGGTTTTCACAATTGGCCCCATATCTTGACACCTCTATCCTACTTGAGACCACTCACGCCATGTACCCACTATCCAGTCTGGTCGTTAAAATGTTGGAGCTTTTGGTCTTTAAATGAATACACTTTTTCGTGAGTTTTGTGTTTTAGCTGCTAAAGAACATTATGCATTGAAACACAAACAATTTATAGTTTTCTTGGGTTGTTGTTGGTTAACATAAATACAGGTTTTATTTCCATATTTTTAATATAAACCGTAACTTGATTTATTCTATCAAGGAACTGCTGTAGATGGAAAATTCAAGCTTTGAATTAATGCGCTTGGATTGCTCTAAAATATTACCCGCAATTGATTGCCGTATAATGGTAAATAAATATCCTGATTAAGTTCCCTTTAAATCATTTCTCAGAAAATATAAGAGACGTTCTCAATCTTAATACGCTTGTTATTAAATTTCGTCGTTAATTCAGGCAATATAGTCGAATCCATGTGACACTTTTCTCACTGGAAAAGACAAATTTCTAATATTTATACCTAACAGCAATGCTATTCATTTTGCAAGACGCAATTAGGCACTCATTTCAGCGTATTTAAATTCTTTGATAGCGGTATTTAGGGAACAGCCTGTCCAAACCAAATCCCCATCGTTGATGTAGCAGTAATTAAAATACCGTTTCCGGGGGGAATGAGTTTTATTCTCTCCGGATATGTCGAGTAATCCACTTCTCACTGCGGCATTTCCTTTCTTATTTCCCCGTGTTTTTTTATTAAATGTTGATCATGCTATCAGAGACATTTAACAAGAAAGAAACGCACTCCCAATGAAATGAAAGTATGTTGAAACCTAGGGAAATAATTTAAGGAACTTAGTGGTAAACGGAATCAGTGTTACTGAAAATCCAAGTTCCAAGAATAACTGCCCAATTAAAAGATTAGTCAAAAATTGCGTGCTTAGTTTGTTATGCGAATTAAGTTTATCCATGTTATATACCAAGTGAACTATTTCCCGAAAATGGTATTTCTTATTTTATAGTTTTACACATACTCCATGTCTTTTGCTATTAGACAAGACATTGAAAGAAGATCTGGCACGAGTCATCATATAAAACACTTTTGGAATTAACTTGTTAGTAAGTGATACTTTTTATCTCATGCCTTCTCCGGTCATTATAACAAAAAACGACCTGTAAACCTGTTTCAGCTGCGACGCTGATTAACCGACCATCACAGTGACTATTCCCGCGCTACATGCATTCCAGACATGTATTATGCGGAAGAACTTGAAACAAGTTTTAATTCCGTTTAAAAGTGAAATATGATAGTCAGGCCCCCCAAATAACGTAAAATCGCATTCTCGCATAGAATTTGTTGATTAAACAACTTTGGTGAAGATTCCAAAGAAAAACTAATCTGCAGCAAAAATATTACTGAGTACAACTCATTGTTGATGTTTTTTGAATTATTCAAGTATATCTTTTTCTTTAGCTTTAGTTTTCTTTCAAACATTGAAAAAGGTTTTTAGCAACATATTTTACTACAAAATACGTTTATAAAAAACGGAAAACCTAACATATTATGAAACATATGCGATCATGTGGTAAAATAAAAAAATAAAAAAATCAAGACAATTTTGCTGAAATACATACATACATACATACATACATACATACATACATACATACATACATACATACATACATACATACATGCATGCATGCATGCATGCATGCATACATACATACATACATACATACATACATACAGTAGTGAACGTGTTTTTAAAGAAATCTTAAGAAATCAGGTTATAATATACAGTAGAGAGAATATTTGTTGATTTCAGTGGTTCGCCTCTCGTAAAAAAATATGTTTTCCGATTAAAACCGTGAAATAAAATACGATCTTACACTGAAATCAATAATTTTTCTGTTTCTTATATGCTTGTTGTCAGATTTGGTATTGTAATTTATTTTTCTAAATACACCCTTTTCGAGAAGAGTGTTTGCTACGCCGCTTCCCATGGGACGTCTCCCACGCAAAATTGTGATCGCCTATGGGTTGGTCCTCATTTCTACACCAGTTCCTGAAGAAAAAGTTCTCCAAGATTTTTTTATAGCTAAGCTTAACTCATGTTTTTTTCTGCAATCATTTAATGAACATTCATCAATGAACTTTTCTTAATGCAAATGAACACAGTTAATGCACGAAAGTATTTTTTTACATCACCAAATTACACTGGTCTCAATTTACTGAATGAAGTTGGAACTTTTGGCAACATCTACTGGTTCATAAGTGATGTGTTAAGTTTTGAGAAAGGGGAAGCAACTTCATTTGATTTTAAAAGATTGCAGTGGGATATCAATTTCATTGTTGTTATAATAATACAAATATAAAAATAAATCTTGGATTACTATTTCTCCACTAGCCGGCGTTAAAATGACAGCTACGTCATCAGCGATAAAAAACTTGAGGGCGTGAGGGGCGCCACACGGGTTGCAGCGTAACGAATGTGTTTTCAAAAACGGGGTTGTTTCTAAAAAATAAATTAAAATATCAATGAAACTCAAAAAAAGTAAAAAAAAGAAACGAAAGATGTTGATTTCAGTGTAAGAATTTCATTCATTTGCGATCATAGAAACTAATATTTTCACGAGTGGCGAATTAAATACGATCTTACACTAAAATCAACAAATATCCTCTATTTCTTCGTATGATTTAGATGGGTATACTTAATTTGATTAAACCTTTTTCGTAAAACATAAGATGAGAACTAAATATATACATAACTGGATGGTTACCAATTAAGCAATTATGTTTTCAAATGAAATGGTTTAAAAATATTCAAAATTATTTATTTTCGGCCAAGTCAAAATTAAGCGAAGTTAAAATACACAAGTTTCGTATTAAATATTCGTACTTATTATAGTTAGCCGGTAAAAAGTGGTACAATGTGATGATAGTATTTACATTCACTTATCATTTATTTAAGTCTATGTAGAACTAATGAGCCCCGGGATGGAACCAATCCACAGCGGAGAATGAACGAAAAAAATATATAAAAGCTGAGGTTCACTGCAAGTATTAGTGAAAACGACACCACTTGCAACACTGTTTTGGTACATGAATTACCATGTGGTCAACTAAGGAACAATTCTCTGTGAAATTATTTCTATATTTTGGTCAACATTTTCTTTAACAAAAAGACTGTCCCGTTTTTGACGAATCCCAACGGTTATGGCAACTTTGGGAGATGTTCTCCCAAGAACTTATTCTGCAAAACTATTTCAAAGTAGTGCCAATGGTTAATGACAAGAGCAGTTTATTTCCGTTTCCGATTAATAAAAATCGTGGAAAGAGTAATTCCCGTGATTAAAAAAGCAGTTTAAACGACAAACAACGACAGATAACTGGTCTGATATAAGTTCAAGTAGCTGATAATCAGAGGATGTATTTTAAAGTCTGATATAGGTTCAATAAGCTGATAATCAGAGGATGTATTTTAAAGTCTGATATAGGTTCAATAAGCTGATAATCAGAGGATGTGTTTTAAAGTCTGATATAAGTTCAATTAGCTGATAATCAGAGGATGCATTTTAAAGTGATATAAGTTCAATTAGCTGATAATCAGAGGATGTATTTTAAAGTCTGATATAAGTTCAATTAGCTGATAATCAGAGGATGTATTTTAAAGTGATATAAGTTCAAGTAGCTGATAATCAGAGGATGTATTTTAAAGTC
The DNA here is from genome assembly GCF_026914265.1 of Mya arenaria. Taxonomy (NCBI): domain Eukaryota; kingdom Metazoa; phylum Mollusca; class Bivalvia; order Myida; family Myidae; genus Mya; species Mya arenaria. Next base: position 66,453,954 of record NC_069125.1, on the reverse strand, counting down.
TGATATAAGTTCAAGTAGCTGATAATCAGAGGATGTATTTTAAAGTTAAGTAGCTGAAAATCAGAGGATGTATTTTAAAGTCTGATATAAGTTCAATAAGCTGATAATCAGAGGATGTATTTTAAAGTCTGATATAAGTTCAAGTAGCTGATAATCAGAGGATGTATTTTAAAGTCTGATATAAGTTCAATTAGCTGATAATCAGAGGATGTATTTTAAAGTGATATAAGTTCAATTAGCTGATAATCAGAGGATGTATTTTAAAGTCTGATATAAGTTCAAGTAGCTGATAATCAGAGGATGTATTTTAAAGTCTGATGTAAGTTCAAGTAGCTGATAATCAGAGGATGTATTTTAAAGTCTGATATAGGTTCAATTAGCTGATAATCAGAGTAGGTATTTTAAAGTCTGATATAAGTTCAATTAGCTGATTGTGAATTAGAAAGAAAACACCAATAAAGTGTTCACACCATTCCGTTTATAATTCCATTCGAATATTACAGGAAACTAAGGCTAAGAAATTCTATAGCTTACGCGGCAGACGAACAAACACACAGAGTCCGGATCAACATCATTAGCAGCAATGATAACATTCCGCACAATAAAAGACCGATACATTTTCAAAATTGATACACAATCAAAAGCCTTTCCTGTCGCAGGTGGCTTGAGAGAGATTTGCACTTTGATATTCGTTTAAAAATCGAATAACTGTCTATTCAATACATTTTTATTTCGAATTCATCATCTGCTTAAAGCTGCTCGTGTGCGCTGTTCGTATTGGCAGTAATTACAAGTTTGATGATATTGGCGGATTTTTTCATTGCACGCTTATTCTCTATTTTTTCTCTAACATGTAACCCAATATTAATATATGAATACCAGGCAAAACCTTTCAGAAAAACTACAACCTTAGTATTATGAAATCTTAATAAAGGCATTCATTAAACTTTCAAAAAACGGAGTGAATGTCATTAAGTAGCGAATTTGTCGACGTTTTGTGGAGAACACTTTAGTGTCGTATCAGGTGTCTGTATAATTTAGACGAAATCATGTCTGAATGTAACAATACGGCAGTAAATATATTACTGGGTTACATTTGTTATAAGTTAAAGGTCAACACTGTGAACAAAGTTAACTACTTCTTTTATCGGAATTAATGATTCCCTTCCTGATATTTGAAAGAAGCGATGGCGATTAACACTTTTGTGTTTCCTAATCTACCATGGAAAAATAATGGAATGGTTCTTTTATACGTTTGAAATACCCGGCAAAGACTTGACGATAAATTCACATCTGAAGATGCTTAATTTTGTTATGGTGTTTAAAAATACTCTGAAAGTTTTTTTCTTGATAGCCTTTATCTTTAATTTTGTGTAATTCAATTTAAATTTGACTTCAGTTTCTGATTAGAAATCCAATAGGACGTAATTAGCAATTCGGCACCATCCTGACATCTAATGAAAGAACCAATATGAATCAATCTGATCAAACTAACTTGTAGCGCAAAACCTTTAATAATGGCAGATGCTTAGCGTATAACAGTATTAGCGACGAAAAAGAGCAAGGTATGGGATACCGAAAACAAGCTAAGCTGCCTGTATTTTGCACCTTACAATTACTGAGACACTTCTTAAAGACACACACACACACACACACACGCACACACGCACACACACACACACACACACACACACACGCACACACACTCGCAAATACGCACACACACTCGCAAATACACGCACATACACTCGCAAATACGCACACAGTTTTGCATTTCTGTAAAATATTGCGAAATGAATTAGGATAGTAACGATACTAGGTATTGTAAAGGCCTTGTACCATGAAAGAAAGGAATCAAGAGCAGCGAACGAATGAGCAATGATCTTATTTAAACACCCATATAATTCAACCATTTTTTGACAGTGTCTGTAACAAAAAAAGGGAAAAAAAGACTCTCACAAAAAAGGTCTCCCGATGATGTTGAATCTGAATGTCAAAAACGGGAAAGAGTGCGACGCTCTTGACCCGAGTGCTTAAATGTACTCAAAAAGATGGTATAATTGTTGTTCTACAGCAGTGCGTACGCCTCATGTCAATCATGTTACGGTTGGCTGTGGACGTCAATTAGGCAACCGTGATTTGGATACTCTTGCGTCATCAGGGCCGTCATTGACACGAATATTAAAACCTAATTTGTGTCAAAGTTTTTAAGCGAAACAAATGTGCAAACAATTAGCTTTCACTTTTTGTAGGACTTGCGTAACGTTGGCAACATTTTTCTGTCCAACTCAATTGCTTAGAATTTAATAAATCTAAAATTTAAAACGGTTATTTGAACAATGAAAAATGAACTTCGTGCCAAATCTGGCTAAATAAGGCAGTTTTATTTCTTTCTTATGTCGGTCACGTTCGGTCAAGAACATATTGTCTGTCTTTTTCCGATTCAAATATATTTAATTGCTAATTATCACTTTTCTGAGTTATTTGTCATTTTATCATCCTACACTATTGCTAACGTTATATTTGGGTACAAGTAAGAATTGTGTAGAAAGAGAATTGGGGCCGTGCTTAGGGGATTGTCGAAACTAGACAATTCAGGGCTGTATAAACGTTTAAGTGTATTATACATTTTTGCACGTCATATCAACAACATGTATGTAAATATATACTTTTGTTTGCTTCACGCTTTGGTTATTTCACATGCATTTAAGTAGATAACATTTAACCTTTAAAGACTAATATTCCTTTCGATGAAAGTATTTTTGATCTGACTATTCGTTTATAATACCTGGCCTGTCAAGCGTCACGCCACATCTTATGCTACTTTTATTTCTCTTGAATACCTAATGTAAAATAAACGAAGATTTATAACCTTTTGACAAAACCTGAATAACTGATTCATCTTTGTAAACCTTGATAACCCATCGTTTAAAATTTAGAATGCAACAAATTGACACCACAGCGAATGTAGAGCTTATAAAATAAAGCAATGGATCATTGCGGGTTATTGCATTGGCGGATTATTTATGCACAGAATATCAGCAGTTCCAGTAAAAGTTCGGCCTTTTTGGTCAATGCCTTCATTAATATGATGAAAATATTAGTTTCAAAATCACAAGAATCAATTTCGCTATACAAATATATTCAACAACGTGAAGCGCTGAATGGTTCCATCGGGTTGGCCATGCCACTTGTTTCCTCGGCAAAGGTATCAAAACTATTTAAATTAACCGTATAAACAATATCGTCCTCATATTTTATATACATACTTTACAATTCTATCAAAACTGTTGATAAATATGTGCTGAAAGTATAATAAATACAACATTCAAGAACATATGGAGGATCTCCTGGCTGTCCTTACATTAGTCTTTGCACGCTTTACCGCCCTTAGCAAGCGTGGATATGCATCAATATTTCTCCTCTGCATCGATGCAGACATGCACACTGTTATCGACTTTTATGTGCAGTCACTTGGCGGCAAAATCAAAACTTTCTTGTAACTTTTGAGCGGGAAATTCAAGTTGCCTAGATGCGTTTTTTGATCCGTCTGCCTTTCATGAACCATCAACACTACAAAATTAATAATATTTTAATGAAATACCTAATAAAGCATGTACGGAGTATGACAGTTGGCAAAGATCAGCCCTTTATGCACCCTAGATGCATGATAGCTGCTCGCGTCGGAGTTTTTCTAAGACCACGTGTTCCGATCAAAGTGAAAACGATTCCAGCTCTTTCACACAATAAATGATCACACGCAATATTCAAACATGTATTAAACTCGTTGCACAAACAAAGAAATGGAATTGAAACGACTTAATTCAACAGATCACCATGTTTCAAATCTACCAATACAGCTGCCATGAGTGCGTAATACACGTTTTCGTCAACAGTTTCAAGATTTGCAATGCAGTTCTTTGTCTAATAGGCTTTTATCGAGACAAGATCTATACCAATAGTTGATGCAATGAGGCTTTAAAATGATTTCATAACGCAATATTCTTCTAACAAAGATTTGCAGCTGCACAGAGGGGTCTTTTTTAGCCTGGAAATAGCCGGCAGCACTGCATCTATGGCTCATATTTTTGCACCATTTAGACCTCCAGCTGCTTAATGTAATGAGAATCAGCTTGAAATAGATAAATAACGGTTCTGATTAACCGCTTTCATATGCACATCTCGACAATTTTGTAAGAGGAAGCGCCTTCCTGAGCTGACTATCAATTTCAGCGGTTCTTTCGCGAGTGTGCCTCACGTCAGCCATACAAGACTTTGCTGTGTTTTTGCCATATTCGAAGCACTTCTTAATTACAAGTCCTTATTGCTCCTTTTGAAATGGTTGTGCGTCTTATTGTAAAGCCTTTTAAGAAATTCCACGTGTTTGTCATGCGAAACATGCACCCCCTTAGACAGATGACGAACGGATTTCTAGGGAGCGGAACTGCAGGTTTGCCTAATCCTTGCGGAGCGGTTGGCACCAAGAACCGCCAACAATAACAGGGAAATTGGCCTCTGATCCTCCAAATGTTGCCTCAATACAAAACCGTTTTTTCATGAGTAGACTTAACCTTAAGGTCATTCGTGATTGTAAAACAGGAGCGACATTGAAACGGTACCACGATTCCTGACAGCGAACCGCTCCAGACCTATTAGCAGAACTAGAGTCATTATGAGCGGCATATTGCTAACTGCGTCTTAATAACTAGACCATAGAATACTGTAATTTGTAAAATAGAACGTTCATATAATTTTCGATCGTTTCTCGTAATTTCCGTCACATTATTTAAAGCATTTCTAAAGAATGTGGAAACAAAAAATTATAACACCCATTTACTTTAAACAGGTTTTCATACTTTTAAGGACCACCCACTGATGATTTACACTATGCACGTGGGTGGTATCTTTTGCCAAGAACTATTGTACCCAAAGTCAAAGTCGTATTTTCCCAGGTTAGTGCATCATTAAGGCATCATTTTTATGTTAATTCTTTTTTTCTCGTTTTTTTTTCTTTACAAATCCAATTGCAATGAGAAAAATGTCTCACAAAGGGACAACACTTTTGTTGCCAGTCACATTTGTCAAAAAACGCCAAGCACTTCATACGGAGGCTTCGCTCAGACTGAATGTAAAAGAATCATAATTCGAACATATAAACCGACTGAAACAGAAATCATCATACATACGGTTAAGGACAGATTGCATAGTTTATAAACAAGGCGCATTCTCATAGAATATATATTTGTGTCTGTATTAAAAGAATAACAGATTAGAAATATCGATAAAAATACGATGAAACAATGATCTTCATGACAACAAAAATACATTATGACCATCTGCCTCCTACGAGCAGACAAAACCACCCATATAAACGTTAACCGTATTATCGCAATCATATTTGTCATGTACCTTCACATCAAAGGAGCGGAGAACATCCAGTAACGGGATGGTGAGACAGCAGGGTTATACAATGTCTGAAGGACAGTGTTCTGTCAACTGAGGACCAACAGTCTCGTGACCGATGAGGTAATCAGGTGGCGGGGCACAGCAGGAACCCTCACATGATACCATTATAATGGTTCAGTCTTTTGAGGACCGCTACACTGAGGTTTTCACATATTGCTGGATATCATTTCAGGAACAACGTCTTAATGAGTGTGATGCCGAAAACAGTTACTTTAACACTGGTCGTCTGTTAGGTTGAATGACAATAGATTTCATCAATTGAACTGTTACTTTTTTGTTTTTGTTTATTTTATTGTTACTTTACAAAAGTGGCAAACATAGTACCAAGAACACAATTGGGTCCCAACTACATACATACAAATATTTAAGAAAGTACCTGTAATGTAATAACCGTAACCGTTATTGCGCAAAAATAGTTCCTGCAACAAACACCGCCGTTGTTCTTCCAAAATAATGTTTTCCACAATTATAATTGTAAGAAGACTCCTTAAAGACATTTATATGATTATTTTGTCTCATCTTTGTTTTTTAATATGTCTGATATTTCTGGTTTTGTGACCTTACGCAACAGTGAAACCTACTGTGACCTCATAAATCTCATATATTCGAAACCATTTACAGCACTAGCGAGTAGCAATATGTAGAGTTCATAGATATTGAAAAAAATATTTAAGATTGTGAACTTATGGGAAGAAAATTAAACAATGGTCTATGGCCATATGCACAATATATTGTAAAATTATAGATACAATACAAGATTGCATGTAGGTCAGCTTGTTGTAAGTGATTTGGACAGCTCTGTATGCATTTTTCTATCAGTTTACGTAAAACATGAAAACTCAAAGAAAACCCAATAATGCCCCATGAGGAACTACAGACATTTGCTTACGAAGATCTTCCCTTCGGTAAGTGTTAGCTTTGGAAGAATCGCTCTTCCAGACCTGATTTATTTCGTAAGGTATCCGATGTACAATTGTGTGAAGTTAAGTTGCCTGGTGACGTCATACTATTTAGGCATCATTCCAAACGTTTATATGTGTACAAGAACAATATGTAAAATATCATACCAATCAAAAATGAATTTTTTGGCCTTGAAAGATTGTTAGACTGGTCACATTCAATTTAAGTTGAAATGAGAAAAACAATTACAATATGCAGTTACTTTATGTATGTACTTATGGTAATCACCAAGCAAAACCATTCAAATAATACTTACATTTAACATTGACCATAAAAACGTGTTAAAATTCATAACAAATTTGATAGGGGACAATTGGTAAATGCTGCCCACCAGTTAGTTCAGCTCTGGGCCAAGAAGATATATTCCTTAAACTGGCATCTCCCGTTTTGGAGTCGATATGCTCAGCACATTTTCGTGATAACGTCAAATAGATGATTGTTGGCGATATAAGGATCGATATATACCAGCAGAATGAAGTACTTGTGAATGCGAAAACAAACTGGCTTTTAAAGTTCGTCAAAACTTAACGATATATGTAATCTAATTATAAAAGTGCCACATGAATGCATACCCTAATGAGCTATAGAATTGCATTACAATGATACAGTAAGGGAACTCCGACCTCGGCGATTTTGTTGATGATCAGGTTTTGAAACTGTGTTGTTAATGAAAATGATTTTGGAGGAGTTACAAAAAATGCTTCGTTCATTTTTATGTTTTGTGGTGAACCCCCCGAAAGTGAAATAGAATAGATGATAATATATATATATATATATATATATTGCCAAACAAACTGAAACATATAAGGCGTCCTATTTAATGCATTGAAGTTGAGTTTTCACATGTAAAGTAATTTTATCATGCTGTCCAAAATGCTCGAAATGGATATATTCTAACGAAACTAGTTTAATCGAATCCTTTCTGTTATTCACCATGTTTTGAAAATAAAAACATGCAATGGAGGAAATATATGTGTATAGATAATGGAAATGTGTTGACTAAAAGACCCTGTCTTATACAAATAGTCAAAACGTCCCCAGCAAATATCGGGGTTTATTTAATTAACTTTACACTTATTTACAAAAAACTTGCCGTAAAAATGTTCATATATTCTGGTACACAAAGGTTCATCAGTTACTGTAATAAACTAGCTTATTGTATTAAAAATATCAATTTACGTTACTTATTTGACATTATTGGTTACAGTTCAGGGCCACTTAAACGAAATTTTGGGTTCGATTTTTTATTGCCGGTGAACATAAAGGTAAAAAAGTTCAATCCTACAACCTTCCAACGCTTTCAGCGCTTTCATTTTTGTTTGTGGGAAAATAATTTCGGATTTTATAGACTTTTCTCTCTTGATTACATGAGATTCACATATCGGAATATGCTTACAAACATCAACATGTAAACGTATTCATTTATGTATACTAATAGAAATTTTGACAAAGTTATTGTAGTCTTATCGTGTTTTTTTCACCGATGATGCATTTTCGAAGAACGAATATATTAATAAGCTTACATGTGAAAAAAGCAGTCATGTTATTCAGATCTATATTCGTGATTTGTTGTCATTAAAACAACAGTATAAGTCACTTTCAAGTGTCCCTGAATTGCACAAGTTCTTGTAACAGCTTGTAAAATACGAATGGGCTTCATATAATAATATTTAAGTATAATAAAAATATATATGTAGTGTGTGTTCACAGCACTTTGACACCAGCATAAATATGTTTCTCTTTGCATAGTCCACTGGTTTATATACACTTTGTCATTTTATTTCCTTTATAGGGTTTATGTTGTGCCTGTGTATCGTGTTGCAGATTGTTCGTTCAGAGCCGCTTGTAAGATAGGCCTTATGGTGTCTGTAGTATTTACACAATGTGTTTAAGCCATATCCTTTGGTTCAGTTTGGTCCCATATTAGGGTCGATCTTCTAGAAATATATGATAGTAGAATCAGTAAAGTATATAGTAAAAAAACTGCCAAGAACGCCAACATTGTATAGTGGACATCCTTTGTAAACAACATGAATCGTGATGGCAAACCTGCTGTATAAGGCAAATCAAAGGAAGTGTTAAAATAAGGTCCGGGTTAAAGCTTCTCAAGACTCATGAATATGTTTTCCAAAATTAAACAAATTGAAATTTCAAATGATACAACAGGCGATGGAACTGCTCGCACGTTTACCGGTTTACCGGTTTGAGGGCCGATTTGTCGAAAATACTTAAGATATAACAGGATTAAGCTAAGCTCATTTATTTTGTTTCTTCTATAACTTGTGCAATATTTACTTTTTAGATTATTGAAGTTATCCGTTTGATTGTTACAAACAACTAGGGCAAACATGACCATGTATGGAAGCACAAGGCTAAACATTACCATATTAAGAGGCACCAGGTCAACCAATACCATGTTTAGAGGCACCAGGCCAAACATGAACACTTTTAGAGGCACCAGGCCAAACATGAACACTTTTAGAGGCACGGGACCAAACATGACCATGTTTAGAGGCACCAGGTCAACCAATACCATGTTTAGAGGCACCAGGCCATACATGAAAACTTTAAGAGGCACCAGGCCAAACATGACCATGTTTAGAGGCACAAGGCTAAACATGGCCGTGTTAAGAGGCACCAGGCTTCTCATGGCCATGTTTAGAGGCACAAGGCAAAACATGACCGTTTAAGAGGCACCAGGCCAAACATTACCTTGTTCGGAGACACCAGGCCAAATATGACCATGTTTAGAGGGACCTGGCCAAACATTACCATGTTTAGAGTCACCAAGCCAGACATGAACACGTTTAGAGGCACAGGACCAAACATGACCATGATTAGAAGCACCAGGCTAAACATGACCATGTTTTGAGGCACCAGGCCAAACATAACCTCGTTCATAGGCATCAGGGCATATATTACCATGTGCATAGGCACCTGGCCAACCATGACCATGTTAAGAGGCACCAGGTCAAACGGCCTTGTTTTGAGGCACCATGCTAAATATGGCCATGTTTAGAGGCCCCGGCCAATAGAGTCACCGGGCTGAACATGGCCATATTAAGAGGCACCAGGCCAAACATGACCATGTTTAGAGGCACACGGCCAATCATGCCCATGTTTAGAGGCACCAGGCTAAACATGACCAAACATGAACACGTTTAGAGGCACAAAGTCAAACATGACCGTATTAAGAAGCACCAGACTAAACATGACCATGTTTAGAGGCACCAGGCCAAACATGACCATGTTAAGAGGCACCAGGCCAAACATTGCTTTGTTCAGAGGCACCAGGCCAAACAATACCTTGTTCGGAGACACCAGGTCTAATATGACAATGTTTAGGAGCACCTGGCCAAAGATGATCATGTTTAGAGGCACGGACACAAACATGACCATGTTTAGAAGCACAAGGCTAAACATGACCATGTTTAAAGGCACCAGGCCAAACATGAACACGTTTAGAGGCACGGGACCAAACATGACCATGTTTAAAACCACAAGGCTAAACATGGGTATGTTTAGAGGCACCAGGCCAAACATTACCTTGTTTAAAGGCACCAGGGCAAACAAATATTACCATGTGCAGAGGCACCTGGCCATTATAACCATGTTTAGAGGCAGCAGGTCGAACATGACCTTGTTTTAATGCACCATGCTTAATATGGCCATGTTTAGAGGCACCAGGCCAATAGAGTCACCGGGCTGAACATGGCCAAATTAAGAGGCACCAGGCCAAACATGACCATGTTTAGAGGCACACGGCCAATCATGCCCATGTTTAGAGGCACCACGCTAAAAATGACCATGTTTAGAGGCACTAGGTCAAACGGCCTTGTTTTGAGGCACCATGCTAAATATATATGGCCATATTTAGAGGCACCCGGCCAATAGAGTCACTGGGCTGAACATGGCCATATTAAGAGGCACCAGGCCAAACATACCTATGTTTAGAGGCACACGGCCAATCATGCCCATGTTTAGAGGCACCAGGCTAAACATGACCAAACATGAACATGTTTAGAGGCACCAAGTCAAACATGACCACGTTAAGAAGCACCAGGTCAACCAATACCATGTTTAGAGGCACCAGGCCAAACATGAACACTTTTAGAGGCACCAGGCCAAACATGACCATGTTTAGAGGCACAAGGCTAAACATGACCGTGTTAAGAGGCACCAGGCTACTCATGGCCATGTTTAGAGGCACAAGGCCAAACATGACCGTTTAAGAGGCACCAGGCCAAACATTACCTTGTTTAGAGGCACCAGGCCAAACATTACCTTGTTCGGAGACACCAGGCCAAATATGACCATGTTTAGAGGGACCTGGCCAAACATTACCATGTTTAGAGTCACCAGGCCAGACATGAACACGTTTAGAGGCACGGGACCAAACATGACCATGATTAGAAGCACCAGGCTAAACATGACCATGTTTTGAGGCACCAGGCCAAACATTACCTCGTTCATAGGCATCAGGGCATATATTACCATGTGCATAGGCACCTGGCCAACCATGACCATGTTAAGAGGCACCAGGTCAAACGGCCTTGTTTTGAGGCACCATGCTAAATATGGCCATGTTTAGAGGCCCCCGGCCAATAGAGTCACCGGGCTGAACATGGCCATATTAAGAGGCACCAGGCCAAACATGACCATGTTTAGAGGCACACGGCCAATCATGCCCATGTTTAGAGGCACCAGGCTAAACATGACCAAACATGAACACGTTTAGAGGCACCAAGTCAAACATGACCGTGTTAAGAAGCACCAGACTAAACATGACCATGTTTAGAGGCACCAGGCCAAACATGACCATGTTAAGAGGCACCAGGCCAAACATTGCTTTGTTCAGAGGCACCAGGCCAAACATTACCTTGTTCGGAGACACCAGGTCTAATATGACAATGTTTAGGAGCACCTGGCCAAAGATGATCATGTTTAGAGGCACGGGAACAAACATGACCATGTTTAGAAGCACAAGGCTAAACATGACCATGTTTAAAGGCACCAGGCCAAACATGAACACGTTTAGAGGCACGGGACCAAACATGACCATGTTTAAAACCACCAGGCTAAACATGGGTATGTTTAGAGGCACCAGGCCAAACATTACCTTGTTTAAAGGCACCAGGGCAAATATTACCATGTGCAGAGGCACCTGGCCATTATAACCATGTTTAGAGGCAGCAGGTCGAACATGACCTTGTTTTAATGCACCATGCTTAATATGGCCATGTTTAGAGGCACCAGGCCAATAGAGTCACCGGGCTGAACATGGCCAAATTAAGAGGCACCAGGCCAAACATGGCCATGTTTAGAGGCACACGGCCAATCATGCCCATGTTTAGAGGCACCACGCTAAAAATGACCATGTTTAGAGGCACCAGGTCAAACGGCCTTGTTTTGAGGCACCATGCTAAATATATATGGCCATATTTAGAGGCACCCGGCCAATAGAGTCACCGGGCTGAACATGGCCATATTAAGAGGCACCAGGCCAAACATACCTATGTTTAGAGGCACGGGACCAAACATGACCATGTTTAGAAGCACAAGGCTAAACATGACCATGTTTAGAGGCACCAGGCCAAACATGAACATGTTTAGAGGCACGGGACCAAACATGACCATGTTTAGAACCACAAGGCTAAACATGGGTATGTTTAGAGGCACCAAGCCAAACATTACCTAGTTCAAAGGCACCAGGGCAAATATTACCATGTGCAGCGGCACCTGGCCATTGTAACCATGTTTAGAGGCAGCAGGTCGAACATGACCTTGTTTTAATGCACCATGCTTAATATGGCCATGTTTAGAGGCACCAGGCCAATAGAGTCACCGGGCTGAACATGGCCATATTATGAGGCACCAGGCCAAACATGACCATGTTTAGAGGCACACGGCCAATCATGCCCATGTTTAGAGGCACCAGGCTAAAAATGACCATGTTTAGAGGCACCAGGCCAAACATAACCATGTTTAGAGGCACACGGCCAATCATGGCAATGTTTAGAGGCACCAGGCTAAAAATGATTATGTTTAGAAGAACTAGGCTAAACATGACCATGTTTAGAGGCACCAGGACAAACATGACCATGTTTAGAGGCACCATGCTATATATGATCATGTTTAGAGGCACCAGGCCAAACATGACCACGTTTAGAGGCACCAGGCTATATATGACCATGTTTAGAGGCACCAGGCCAAACATGACCATGTTTAGAGGCACCAGGCTATATATGACCATGTTTAGAGGCACCAGGCCAAACATGAACATGTTTAGAGGCACCAGGCTATATATGACCATGTTTAGAGGCACACGGCCAATCATGGCCATGTTTATAGCCTCCTGGCTATATTTGACCATGTTTAGAGGCACACGGTCAATCATGGCCATGTTTAGAGGCACCAGACTATATATGACCATGTTTCGAGGCACCAGGCTATATATGACCATTATATGACCATGTTTAGAAGCACCAGGCTATATATGACCATGTTTAGAGGCACCAGGCCAAACATGACCATGTTTAGAGGCACCAGGCCAAACATGACCACGTTTAGAGGCACCAGGCTATATATGACCATGTTTAGAGGCACCAGGCCAAACATGACCATGTTTAGAGGCACCAGGCTATATATGACCATGTTTAGAGGCACCAGGCCAAACATGACCATGTGTAGAGGCACCAGGCCAAACATGACCACGTTTAGAGGCACCAGGCTATATATGACCATGTTTAGAGGCACCAGGCTATATATGACCATGTTAAGAGGCACCAGGCTGTATATGGCCATGTTTAGAGGCACCAGGCTATATATGACCATGTTTAGAGGCACCAGGCTATATATGACAACGTTTAGAGGCACCAGGCCAAACATGACCACGTTTAGAGGCCTCAGGCTATATATGACCATGTTTAGAGGCACCAGGCCAAACATGACCACGTTTAGAGGCACCAGGCTATATATGACCATATTTAGAGGCACCAGGCCAAACATGACCACGTTTAGAGGCACCAGGCTATATATGACCATGTTTAGAGCCACCAGGCCAAACATGACCACGTTAAGAGGCACCAGGCTATATATGACCATGTTTAGAGGCACCAGGCTATATATGACCATGTTTAGAGGCACCAGGCCAAACATGACCATGTTTAGAGGCACTAGGCTATATATGACCATGTTTAGAGGCACACGGCCAAACATGACCATGTTTAGAGGCACCAGGCTATATATGACCATGTTTAGAGGCACCATGCTAAACATGACCACGTTTAGAGGCACCAGGCTAAACATGGCCATGTTTAGAAACACCCGGTCGAACATAACCTTGTTTTGAGGCACCAGGCCGAACATGAACACGTTTAGAAGCACCAGGCAAAACATTACCTTGTTCATAGGCACCAGGCAAAACATAACCTAGTTTAGAGTCAGGCTAAACATGGCCATGTTAAAAGGCACCAGACCAAACAAGAACACGTTTAAAGGCACCAGACCAAACAGGACTTTGTTTAGAGGCACCAGACCAAACATGGCCTTGTTTAGAGGCACCAGGCTAAATATTACCTTGTTTAGAGGCACCAGGCCAATCATGTCCTTGTTAAGATTCACCAGGTCGACCATGACCTTGTTAAGATTCACCAGGTCGAGCATGACCTTGTTTAGATTCACCAGGTCGACCATGACCTTGTTTAGAGGCACCATACCAAACATGACATTGTTTAGAGGCACCAGGCCGATCATAACCTTGTTTCGAATAACAGCCAACGCTCGGGTTGGGATAAACCTATCTTACACGAGCGGCCATGGAAGATTCTTATAATCCCCTATGATATCGTTAGCATGTATTTTTCCAAAAAAGTGTAGAATGTTCTAGAAATTTGTATTTACCAAAAAATGCTTTAGAATTTGAGAGAATGTTCTTGAGGTAGAACATGTATAAGGGCAAACTTCTCTGATCAATGTTCTTTTGGTATTATTTATTATATTTGAAATATATTTAAATCCGGATCAGTGAAGAAACATTTTGGAACTTTTTGTCTTTCTTCTTTATTCCAAGTATTACTAATTTGAAATCAATGTTGTAACACGGTTAGTAAATAAATGTTGTTTTAAGTTTGTTGCTATTGAATTTGGTGATCTTAACAGACTTATCAAATTAACTGTGTTCTCCAACTACACGAAGCATTGTCTATTTTGTACAGTAAGTTGTACACAGTGTTTACGTCACAATATGTTATTGATTGGTATTTACAACTACTATGCGTGATAATATTTTCGTTCAGTTTTTCTACGGATTTTCTGTCTGTGTTTGTTTACATTTCCGTAAACTAGTGTTGCATATCTATACTGGGCTTGATGATATTTAGAGTGAGAAGAGAACAATTTAAACAACCACTATTTCTTATACATTCACCGTGTCCTACCGTCACCTATCCTCCCGAAGGCCAATACGCCAGCACGTACTACACATTTGAGGACTTTTAAAATATAACGCAGGTAAATTCGACATGTTTTAAGTGTTTTGGATTAGATCATTTATAAGATAAAGCTGGGGATGATCGCCTTATGATTCTCTACTTTCCGCCATACTTGATTTTCACGCTGCTTTCTAGACATTGTCTGAAGTGCCAATCTTATTAATAGTTTCAAGCCCTCTGACAAAAATGGTTGCTCCTATGTTGTTATATTGTACTCCATTGGAATATACATATACAACAGAAAACGCATTGACGGAGAACCGAAGGGTATGCTGGCACATGGGAGGACGTGAATATTAACAACGTTTCGCAGTATTTCCATACCGTCGTGTTTACAAAAGAAAATACTTTTAGCATGCACTGTCATTATTTGATCCCCGGAGATTAATCATCAATAACTCATATACGTTTATATAAAATAATGTTCAAACATTATCAGGCATTTATTGTCTTATTGCCTAATGCTGTCCGTCTTTTTGCAATGAAATATGATTTAGTTGCATATCTCAAATCTGCTCAGTATGAATGTCGCTTTAGAATTGCGTTGATATTATGTCAATAAGCCATGCCTATTAATAAGAAGTCATGGTCTTTACTGTCTTTTTTTCTGGAAACCCTTTATTGTATTATTTGAAAGGGTGTTAATTGCTGAATAAAGAGTCCAGTAGCCTCACCATTTTTAAAATATCATTTTAACTTTTCACCATTTTTACTGGCCCTTTTATAGCGTTTTTATTGAGCCCTATGTATTTTTTTTAAAACAAAACGCAACGTTTTATAAAAAAAATGTGTGAAAAGAGGTGGCAGCTTATGTAAATGGATTCTTGCTGATATATTGGGATTGGAAAAAAGACAGTGCTGCCAAAGAAGCCCGCCGTCAAATGACTCTGGTGTACATAATTCTCAGAACTACTTATTACTCGTTTGCAACATTTAGCAGTCAATTTAATTAGTCTTTTTTGTATGTTTGTTATTGAGAAAGTAATTGATGCCCCCGGAAATCAGTTAATAGTCAATCAGGGTTTCATTTGTTTTCCATAATTAAAACTTCCAGACCACGCGTAAGTATACGAAAACGGCACATTGCGATGTGAATATTCCATCCGACGACTGGCAACCGATCAGTTTATCTTCATAACTATTCTTCGGTTATGTCGTACTGACGTCCTTTGCTCAATAATACACATCTTGTAGTTATCCGTAACTAAGCACAGATAAATGAAATAATAAAAAAGAATTATTCCAAATAAAATTCTCATCACCACTGCCTTTGTCGTTTCTGGATAAACAAGCAAAGCTTGATGTTACCAACAGTTAAAGTAGCATTTCACTTTGACATCTTTGTCATTTACTAAGTCTGATAATCAACCTCTTCAAACATGCTGTTATAAATAAATGTATTCTAATGTATTTATGTCTTTAAATTAGCTTAAGACTTTCTGTATCTCTCCCAATCGTGTGTTAGATCTAAAACCTTTAACCTACACCTGATTAACGTTAATTTAAACTAATTAACATTAATCAGGTGTAGGTTAAAGGTTTCAGGTCTAACACACACTTTAAACTTTAAATCAGGCTTGGCACTGTGGTTTTAACTGTACTCTAAGTGGAGTATGAAAATGAATCAGGCAATAATCATGGAAACTTCAGGGTCAAGCCCAGTAGTCGAAATGTTAATGGAGACCCTGTTTAAAAGTACAAATTTAAGACCTATCAGTGACTAACTAAACAAGAGAAATGCATGTCACAAAACAACAAAGACAGAATATACATGCGTCCAAATATATTCATTTAGGACGTAGAATATATTCTTATGTAAATTTATATTTCAATGATTCTGTATATGAAATACGCAAGACAAATTTTATAACGCAAGAGCTACCAATTAACGCTCTAAAATTGAGCAGAGAATCTGACATCGACATTGAACCACTCTAGATGGTATTTTCGAAGAAGGTTCCTTTTCAATATGACGAACAAATGATAATGTGAAATAGGTTTGTCAGGCATGGAAATGCTGTTTGCTTCTTTTTATATAAAAGCCCTCCTATGTAATTGCGAAGCTTACGATCGTCAACCGATGGCTTTACACTGGAACGATTATGGTTTTATATCATAATATATTCAAATATAGTTTGTTATTCAAATGAGAAATGAAACACTGAAGCATTCTTACTAGGTTGGAGCTACCTAGAAAATACCCTGGTTTTGGTCAGATTAATTAAGACTGATATATAAATCCCTTCTGCCTGTTTTTCACGATTTTCAACTGAGAATTATTAAGAGATCATCTTCGACTACATCTTATAACTGAACCAGTCCAAAATTTCTTACAGATTTTGAGTAATAGTATACCTAACTCACGTTAAAGAAGTCTTCAAATTGGTATGACGCACTGGCTGTCCTCGTGTTGGAAGGTGAGGATAGGATACGATGATATGCACGTGAAAGTATTTTATTATTAGAATAAATAGTTACAAGAAGCACGTTATAACTTGTAAAGACAGTTTTATAGTTTTAGGGGAGGTAACACTGTATGCAATTTGTCTACATACATGTTCACATTGAGGCCACGTACGACAACATATCATAAGATTAAGAATTTCAGTTATATGCTATTGACATATGTACTTGCAAGTTCACTTCTTTTCTACCTCCTCATTATTAGAATGTGTTTCGAAATATATACAATTATTACTCAGTGGTACAGATTCGAAAACGTTATCATAAAAAGGACTAGAATTTGACACAATGTGCTGAGGAGAGGACCTCCAAACGCCCTTAACCACATCTGAACTACATAGGGCTCGGTTCTAGGGTGAAGCATACATGGTTAATTTTGCAAACATGCTTTTAAATTTGTACCCAACACCCTATAACAGTACAAATGTTTGTAGAAAATGAAATTATACTACAAACGAAGATGTTTTACCCATAAATACATCACACACTTCTTGTAGCTCGATTAAACAAACAGTGTTAACATTGTGTGTTCTAGATCTTAGAATCATTAAATTCAACTCGTTACATTTGTGGCATGTTGCAAAATGATGATTGCAATAAATGTATTTATTAGTTTATACCTTGCATTGGAAATCGTTGCTTTTTCTATAGATGACTACTTAGGTGGCACATTTCGTATTTTCATGGGAACTTACGAAACTGGTGGGGCGAGAATACGAAAATACGCCATGAGCTAGGAGAAAATTCGCCGGACTATTATTTCATATTTCTGTCCTGCCACATGGCGTATTTTCACATATGTTTTAAATTTTCGGTAACATAGAGGAACCGCATTAAATAGTTATTTTATTATAGCATATTTTGTTTCAGAACCGTTTGCATGTAGATTCAATTGATATGAAACAGTGCCAAACAAATGATTTTGCATCCAGACACATCGCTGTTAAGCTATTTCTGTGTGGTTTTATTGTCCATTCAGTTCATACATGTATTGATAATGATATTTTAATGTCACTGCTGTGTGTATGAGTTGTCTTACAATCATACTGAGCATGTCCCTCTAGATGCCATTGCATTATTGTCCTCGGTAACATAACAAATGTCAACACAGGCAAAACACTTGAGTGCTTATTTTGATTTCAGGGTTCAATTAGATCGTACAAGACAACATTACAATTTTGATCTACATAAGTATATGCTTTACCGCGGATTTGTTTCCCGAAACATATTGTCGATTCGCATTTATTGCGTATTTTACACAGAACATTGGTATTTGACCATTACAGACCGGAACAAAAACAATATATACTGGTAGGCTTAGGCGTTTTAATATTGAAATAATTACGTTATTCTTCGTTTCTTAATTTAAAACTCTATTCCATTACAAAGGTATGTTAATTCATAATTCAAATGAGTTAGAAATGTTTTTTCAAACCCTTTTTGTTTGTTTTCTGTATGTAGTTAAACTAAGGATAACGTAGCGAAATATCAGTGCAGGAACTACCAAAACATTTGTGTTTGGTTTTCTTTTTTCGATCAAGTCCAGATTAACCAAGATCCTATTTAAAGGTACAATAATACCATTGCTCAACAGACTCTGAACGGGAAACAGGTCTAAGCTTTTACTTTTATATCCAAACTTTGAATTAATGGCTTACTATTTATATGATTGATAATAAGTTCTCGTGGCTTGCATGTAGATACATCCTACTCGACCTTCGGTCCCGTGCAAAATGGACACAATGCAAGTAACTGGAATGACTCAGCCCTAACGATCAACCGACTCACATAACATTCCCTTTATATGACTATGTAGTGTAAGGTCTTTTCGGTGAAGATTTAACCTAGATTTGAGACACACAACAAATAAAACGCTTGGATTGGATAACATTTTAAAATAAAAGGAGAGTCACCGCATGGGTGTGTCTTGAAAATATTAACTTTTAATCAAGTCTATATTAACACTAAATGCCAGTGGAAACATATTCAATAGTTGTTCTTTGAAAGTTTTGGGATATTTTTTGGTCCAAAAACTTAAATGATTAACATAAATTGCATAGTGTTCAGAAAACTATTTCAAAATAGGTCGAACTTAATAGCCAATCGGAAGACCTCGGCCTAACTTCCAAAGCTTGCTGGTTACCGCCGAGTAGTTACGATTGTTTGACACCCTTATTATAGATTATTAACTAAATACTACATTACACATAAAAAAGTCCAAAAATGTAGAGTTTGGTTAAGATTTGATAAAGTTATGGCCTCTTAAACAGGGTCATGTCGGCAAATACATGGAAATTCAGGGTCGAGTCGTCACCATTTACAAAGATAATAAAATTAAAAAAAATATAAAAAAAATATTTTTTTGCCAATTTTCACAAGTTACAGTTACCACATCATATTCTTACTAAAATTTGATAAAAAAAAATTGATAAAAAAACAAAAAACAAAACAAAAAAAACGGACGGGGGCGTGGTGTGTCAAAACAACGCAACCTGCCCCTGTGGGTCAAGATGCTGGAAAACGAAAAGTGGTTTCTGTTCAATAACTTTCGTTTGAATTGATAGATAATGATCAAACTTGATATGTCGGAAGCTTTATTTCGATTGATTATATGATCAGTAGCATGAAGGTGACGGTCGCTGTAAGAAAACCTAGATTAACCGCTCCATTACTTTTGGCGATAAATGTGGCGATAAATTTAGTATACAGCGAATGTCAAGGTCATTGACAATTAAAACGAGTTTTACTCAATAACTTAGTTAAGAACAAGATGTTGTGAAGAAACTAAATGAGGCTTATATAAACAAACCCCTGAATAATTATAATAATGAAGTGCATTAATTGAATTTGGAATAAATCAAGCTGTGCAGGTATAATTTGGGGTGGGTAGGAACATGGATTAAGGTCACTGCTAGGATTAAAATACACAAATCTTAAATGCGCCAGATTTGCTTGATTGCAGAAACCAAAACCTGGTTTTGTCGCCTGGTCTGCTTAGTATGTGGTACTCCATTCCTTACCTACGTTGTAGTCAAGCTTCAAAAGATTATCACAGAATCTGTTATTGTGATATTTTGGTTAAATGGGTTAGAATTAATAAGTGTTTTACGTTAAATTAATGAGCAGACATTTTGAAAAAATCCTCGGTTGTCATTGGCCCACACTATATGCAAACACAAATATGTTTTAGGGTAACGCGATAGCAAGGTGAAAACCAATTAATACGCGACTATTTGTCAAAGAGGCACAAATAATTGGCATCCTATCAACGCACTCGTACGACCGCCTTTTCGAATTAATATTTCTGAATAGCAATATCTATTTCTAAAATAAGAGATTTATTAGTCAGTTTAGGGACAGTTCATTTCAGTTTGATTGTGACACTCGCTAAATAAGTTACTGGAATTCTTGATCTTGCGATATTTTGCCTTACGCTCGAAGATAAGGTGACCCCAATGAACACAACGTCTTTTAGACCGCCCCGATAGTCCAATGGTAGAGCGTTCGCTTTGAGTGCGGAAGGTCGGGGGTTCAAACTCTGGTCTCGCCAAACCAAAATACGTTAAAAATGGTACCAGTAGCTCCCTTGCAAGCGCTCGGCATTTAAAAGTATATTCTGGGATTAATTGGTGAACTCAGGACCCAGGAAAGTTGTATCCCGTGTGTCGGTGCTTTACACCGAACATGTTAAAGGGCCAAGAGCTGGGGTAGTGCACCTGGGGGCCGTTTCAGTAAATGATCTTAGTCGTAATTTTAATAATCCTAAATCTGCAGAATTGTCACAAATGTCAATAATTTTATTTTTTGATTTAATTAATTTCGTATTCATTCTTTTTTACATGGTTAAGTTCAATTCACTCAATTATAACAAAACTAAGATAATTTCAATGTACGACTAAGATCTTTATGGATACGGCTCTCTGGATCTCTTGTATCTTATTCTGTTCTTTGAAGTCTTCTAATGTCTGGATTTAAATTCGAATTGCTGTCACTTCTATCTCATGTCACTTATGGCATTTAAACACAATTTAAGCCGTGATGGCGTCACGGCGGGGTCTTCCCATAATGCAGCCAATGGGCACGGGCAGACCTTGATAAACTCACATAAACAACACAACGTCCATTATGACACCACGTCTATTATGATACGTAAATGTCAAAATTCAATTAAATAAACCGATGCAACGCGTTCGGTGGGTACTCAAATCTTAAATTTGTTCGTTCTATTTTTTTACATTTTAATAGTTAATTTTATTGCTATCACATCTGCATTTAAAATGAACAACTGTTTTGCGGTTGAATATTAAACGTTAATTTTACAATGATGACTCAACCCTGCAGATAATTGCATAAACCAAAACTGATAAATGATCATTTGGGCATCGTTATAAATTGTCTCGTTTTATTAAAAACAGCATCCCTTGAATGGAAAGAGACTCAGTTTTATTATAAAAAGTTTACAATCAGCAAACACTAACAGGTCAACTACTGGCTTATAATGTACACAGGTACAGAGTTCTTTCGCAATAGAATATCATTAAGAAATAATCCATTTTATAATATATACTATTTTCTTATACATGCAAAAACAAAAAATATATAGTTTTAAATATGTCGCACAAAGATTCAAAATAAACTTGCCACCCACGTCGGTGTGGTTTCAGCTTTCTGAAACACAGCATCATCATTTTCCTTTCTCGTCGTAAACATTACTAATTTGGATTTAAAGAATTAATTCAGACTGGACAGACTCGAATTTTAAATTACAATCATTGAGCCTAATTAGCTGTAATGGAATGGCTGTCATAAATTTTCTATCAATTTGTTTTACAAACTGGTCAGTCCTCCTTCTGCGGCCTGAGATGACCCTTTGCAATGGCAAGGTCATGACCTTGGCTAATTGGTGTCAACACTGAGGGGTCACTTACGGACACGAGCCTTTAATTTTCTCCAATAAATTAATCTAGAAATTTTGCACGAGGAAACCATCAGTTGACATAAATATTTCATTTTAATTTGAAGTATTTGTGATTTGGATTCTATAAAATACATGGCGTAAATAGCTTAATGTATATTATAGAAAAAAACCACTTGCATGGTAGTGAAATGTATAGATAAAGTAAATATATGATCGAAAGTCTCGCTTTATAACTTCCTCGAAAGGCTCGCTTTGTAACTTCTTCGAAAGGCTCGCTTTATAACTTTCTCGAAAGGCTCGCTTTGTAACATCTTCGAACGGCTCGCTTTTTAACTTCTTCGATAGGCTCGCTTTTTAACTTCTTCAAACGGCTCGCTTTGTAACTACTTCGAACGGCTCGCTTTGTAACAACTTCGAAGGGCTCGCTTTTTAACTTCTTCGAAAGGCTCGCTTTGTAACTACTTCGAAAGTCTCGTTTTTAAACTACCTCGAAAGGCTCGCTTTATAACTTCTTCGATAGGCTCTCTTTGTAACTACTTCGAAGGTCTCGCTTTTTAACTTCTTCGAAATGCTCGCTATATTACTACTCCGTTTTGTTTACTAAAAAGCAACGACTGTAAGATTCTTTTCATCACATTTCTCCAAAAGATTTTAGTTATTTCGGTAAAAATATTACTATGGCGAAATGGCATCTATGTAAAGTTATACTAGACAGCTGACTATTGCCGAACAAGTAAATACGTAAGGCATCTATGTAAAGTTATACTAGACAGCTGACTATTGCAGAACAAGTCAATACGTAAGGCATCTATGTAAAGTTATACTAGACAGCTGACTATACAGAACAAGTAAATACGTAAGGCATCTATGTAAAGTTATACTAGACAGCTGACTATTGCAGAACAAGTAAATACGTAAGGCATCTATGTAAAGTTATACTAGACAGCTGACTATTGCAGAACAAGTAAATACGTAAGGCATCTATGTAAAGTCATACTAGACAGCTGACTATTGCAGAACAAGTAAATACGTAAGGCATCTATGTAAAGTCATACTAGACAGCTGACTATTGCAGAACAAGTAAATACGTAAGGCATCTATGTAAAGTTATACTAAACAGCTGACTATTGCAGAACAAGTAAATACGTAAGGCATCTATGTAAAGTTATACTAGACAGCTGACTATTGCAGAACAAATAAATACGTAAGGCATCTATGTAAAGTTATACTAGACAGCTGACTATTGCAGAACAAGTAAATACGTAATGATTGCATGACACTCGTAACGAGCACCTTCATGGGGATATACGTATTTAATATTGATGAACTATTTTTCTCGACAGTTGTGATATATCTGTTTCATGGTACGAAGCTCGGTGTGTATTTCAGCAATGTACGGGGAAGGACGGAAAGTTAAAAAAAACCACACCAAATGTTCCGGTTCGGTACAAACCGTGTAATTTTCATTTCAACGCCGTAAATTCGAACTCTGTATTGTTCTTTTTATTAAATGTTTTCGGGCGACTCTAGTCACTTCCATCAATGAATGATGCGAAATTAAATTTTAATTTATAGCCCTCGTTTTTGGTTAAAACTGACCATGTCACCGCATTACAGACACGCAGACTGTGGACTGGCCCTTCGGGCAGTACTAAATCAGACATTTCTAATATTTTCCATTAAAATTGGCTATAAATCCACCTAAATCACGAATCTCAATCAAGTCTGTTTTTGTGTTAAAAATTATCCCATAACTTGTAAATTCAAATATCAACGGAGATTGAGTTTATGAATATTTAACATTGTTTTGTAACGTAACTTTGCTTTGAAATTAATAAAATTGCTAATGAAATGGCAATTTCAATCCAGCGGTCGCCAATAGAATGGTATAGCCCCTAGCCAAATAATACTTCAAGACAATCTGATGTTGATTCCCTTCTGTAACCATTGAAACGTCAATTCTCCAAAGCACAACCCGAAGGAACACACTCTCACTATATTAGACAATTAACGTTAAACTCCAAATGAAACCCTAATTTAGATTTCACGGATTTTTAACCTTTGTTGGTTATAACTACAGTAAATAATTTATTTCCAACCCGGCACGCGCCACAAATGGTTTCATTAAGGAGTCACAACCTTTGTTAGGTTTCTGAAATATGAGCTTTACTAAAAAGTTGAGGCCGTAACTGAAATACGCTGCATGCAAACCCAAGTATCTAATTAAACTACTACTGATATATACTTGATTTTAAAGGTAATATCTAACATTGTTTAAATGAAACCAGCAGTGTACCGCCGTTTCATTGAACAATTATTTCATCTATTTTCTAGAAAGAGTTTAGGGTAACAATTCTGGACCATTGAAATAATAGGTTTTAATCCAATTGTAACATTCTAACAAGTTAACTATTATAAATATATTACCGCTTTTTGACAGGCTAGATGAAGTTATGATATTTAAGCTGTACAATCACCTTCAGGGCAATATTTCGGTAGTTGTTTATACAAGGTCTCAGTTGTAACGCCATTAACACAAAGCGGTCATTTCATAAGGTGAAAATGTCAGTGCGTGGCTTTGTAAAAAAATATGTAATTTTAAAACACAAAATTAAGCAGAGTTAACTTAATTTTGTTTATTGTAATCGTTTCTTTTTTTTTCGTCATACTTATATGATAACATAGTTATCATTATTTTTCGTTCTTTCTTTATTCATTATTCTAGATAATTGAACTAATATATCAAGACAAAATCCAGAATTACGTTGTGTCTGGTAAATTAAAATAACGCACTTTAAATACTAAAACAATCGTTAAAATAATGGTAAAACAAAGTGGCTAACAGTTGGTAATAATTCTTTTAATTTCTCCCGTTCTGGACCAACTTTGATTCAGCTCCTAAAAGTGTGTTGTACTGGATCATGTATATTGGGCGGCGTTTTAATACCGCTCTGTTACTATTTTGATACCATTGTATTTTATTGTTACATTTATTACGTAGATATCCAGCCGTTTTCATGATTCCCGACACCTTAGTTGTTGACACTTGATTGAGACGTCAGTTTGGTGTATCGCTGTGTCATATCGAGATTCGACCGTTAACTTGTCGTCATAATCTCAGCTTTTCTCGCTTAGCCCGTATTGGATGACAGTCTCTAAAATTAAGCTCTAACACAAACTTAATTATACGATCGCAGAACAAATTCCTAAAGCGGAGTCAATTTGTGGTCGCTCCGCCCCCATATCGCACGCGAATGAATACACAGATCTTATTAGCCGAAGCTCTTTCGTGGCTCTTCAAAGTGGAGGACACAAAACGCCATAGTTGTCACCTATTGGCTGTCGCGTGCCACGTGATATCCCGCTGGGAGAATTTGCGGAATATTTGCTGGAATGAATAAAATATCCGTGGAAAAATAATCATCATTCTATCATTGTGCTTTTGATCGGAGGATCAAGTTTTTCACTAATAGGCTTAAATTTGATTTTTAAATGACAATTATATACTCTTTTACCTTTTATTGAACGTGTGTAGCTTTGGCTGCTAATTAGATACGATTGGTTTTAAGAAGACATTTTAACAATATTTGCAATTTCTATTAAAAGGATTAGTTTGAAAAAAGGAGAATTTAAACTCATGTTTATTTTAAAAGAAAATATTTAACAAAACTGGATAAAAGGGACATGTTTCAAAACATGATGACGCCGCAAATGTATCAAAGTTTATTTAGGACACTTCCGTTAGTTCCTCAGCCAGTGTCGACGTCGTCGGCTTCATTCTTAGTTGAAAATCTTCTCCGTGAAAGCCAGTCCGCACTTATATCCAGACCAGTTACAAGTTTACAGGCGGGTGTCATCGGGATTCCGGGTATAAACATTACCGGTGTGCCGGGGCTCTCCCTTGCGCGCGGACAGGAAACGTTAAACACGGCGACGACGTCATCATCAAGTAATAACGTGACGCCGTACTTGAAATTCGGCGTCAGTGCAATCCTTGGATCAGACAATAATGACAACAGATCTAGTAAGCATTTTATTGGTGTTTATATTTTCCGTTTGACCAAGGATTATGAATTTTCGTGAGTCATGAAACTGTCCATAAGATATATATACTCCGGAGTACTTTTGTTTAAGACGTAATGTAAGTTAATTATATATTATATTCATACGAAACTCCTTTACTAATGTATCAGGACATTACACTATTCGCACCTATTTCAGGCCCACCACGGGCGTACCACAGCAGTCCCGCACACATGCCCGTGAGCCCCGTGGCGTGCCCGAAGCCCTGCAGTCCGACCCTAGGGTGCCAGTCCTGCCTCCCCCGCCAACCAACACTTTACGAGCATCCATTCCATGGCATGTTCAGACACCCGTACTTTGCCGGTAAGTGATTTTGTGGCAGAATGCTGTTTTTTTAAATGGATTTTACGATAATCATAAACATCTTATTTTCTTTTCTTCAGTTTTTTTTTTCAAGTAAGAAGTGGTCATGTACACATTCCTCCCATTTAGGAGTTTACAGGCCAGTTGAAACATTTAAAGAATATTGTATTGTTTTGAGAAGTTTTTGTCGCTCCCATCCCCCGATTTGTTCTTATTTTGATAACGTGTCTGAAGTATTGTGACACATCTCGGTCACCGGGACCCAAGTATACCGCCGCTAGTATGTTCTATCTTGGTCATTTATCTTTCAACTGTTTATTCCATCACCTCCCCAAGCTATGTGATTTTATATGAATATCATCTTCGTTTCATAGCACATTCACAAAGTGCCACAAACTATTTTAATGAATCATATAATTGGGTATGTTCAGACTTAAAATTAAAAACTCATTTTTGAGGCTTAATTTCTGCTACTTTTATGGCTGTTATTGCGCTTCTTAAATGTTAAAATACAAATTAATTGTAAGCAGAAAGCGAGCGTTGTACAAGTAATTACAGCCAATCTTAAGTGATTTGGAAAAAAGAACAAGCTGACCTGTGGCTATCAGAAAATAAATCTAAGTAGAAAATGCCTTGAATATATTACTGTGTCTGTATCATGTACCACGGCCACTGAAATAACTCAAACATGATTTCATCACGTTGCAATATTACTTTTAAGAACAATATCTTTATTAAATAACACTTGATTATTAAGTCAAACATTAAGAACAACAACAGCAACAACAACAGCATATTATTTAATATAATACTATATCGTTATATTACAACGTAGGGCTTACGGCCGTAAGTAACTTTTCATTTTGCAATTTAATTGACATTTTATCATCATATCAATTAATTTGGCACCAACGCTGACAAAGAAAACATCCGAATTATCAAACAGTTATTGCAAAGTATTCTGTTTAGTAAAATGCAATAAAAAGCCATTAAATGTCATGATTTTAGTACCGTACTTACTTAAAGCATTAAATTGTATCTTTATTAATCATAAGTTGTTGCTGACCAGTTGTAAAGTATTGTGCCCGCGGTGTAAGTTTTAACATTCTTTTGTCTGATTATCAAATCTATACCCGTACGATGAACAGAATAATATGTGCACACTAGTTGTGTTGTTTCAAATATTATACACTTAACAGTGACTGTCATTGTAAACAATTCTCATTCACATTCAATACTTTCATCTCCAGAATATTTGTCAAAGCTGGTTTACATTTTATAATACAAGACTCTTAATCGAAATCGAGAAAACCGTTTTATATGGTTATCACAAAACCTAATGATCTTTTAAAATTGTCAATTGCATTTTAACTTTAATTTGCAAAGTTAAGATACCACCAATTATCCTTTCATGTTGACGTCGAAAGCTTTGAAGTTTAGCGACAACCATGTGTTCAAGCTCTTTTAAGGAAATATTAATGAAGTTAGTGTCAGAGGTAAACTAACCGACATAACGATCTAATGATTATTCATTGGACATTTTCAACTTAAAAGACCACTTGAGTCGGTCTAACATTTGAAAGACAACTGTTTGTTTTAAATTGCAGTGTACAGACTGATTTGCAATTAATATGACTTTAATACATGACTTCAGAGGCGAAATAGGAATTTCATTTAAAGATGTTAAATAATTGAACAACGGATCGTCATAAGACATCGAAAGGAAATAATATTTACAACCTTAAAAGGAATGGAATTCTGTGAGAAAGTCTGAAATGCCTATTTGCGTTTGGACACTAGAAATGTGAAAAGGGATGGACATCAAAAGGCTCGGTTCTGTCAAAACAATTAGAGAAATGTAATCATCGACACATGTTACCTGGCGATCGTTATCTTCCCTCTACACCAGAGCAGCACCTATAATATTTCGTCATAAAATCTTTATTATTATAAATAATGACCGTATTATTCAATTTTATTTCCAATAAATGAACTGCAACATCTTGCTGTTTTCAAATAACCAATTACATTATTGTCAGAGATATATTTACCTTCTATTCTGTCTCGATGTAACAGTCCTCTCGTTGCCGGTCGAGATGTACCATTTGGTTGTGTATTGCCTGCTCTTTGGGGAATCTATTAAAAAAAAGATTACTTTGATGATACGTCAATAACACAAGACAAACCCAATGAAACAAACAATAATTAGAGAATACCTAATTGGAAAATAATTAAGTCTTACATAATGAAATCGACACGCGACAACCCGCAAGATGTTACCTCTGAGTATACCAATCAAAGACCGGCGCGAGTTGATGTATTAATTGTAATGTATAGCTGGACTGCCTGTCGATTTAATAATTACCAAGATACAAATCTTTATTACCGCAATATTAGCCTAAGCCACACTGTCACAGGTTGCGACAAAAGCACTACGGTGATTTTTTCGATGAAATATTAATTAACAGGGCTGCTGATATTACACCGCGGTTACTGAAACTCGCTCAGCCCCGGCAATATTGCTGCATATTTTCTAGTATTTAAAAGAGTTAATTATGAATGGCAATAAAACTGCACAAACAACAGATACACGCTTTTAAAAATGATTTGTATTATGGGAAAGTATGTAAATTGGGAGCGCACGCAGAACATATCCAACTGCACACGTAATATACCCTGAACATAAATCTGGCAAAATCTATATCTGCCAGACATTTTCAACCATTTCGGAGTTACTCTTCCTTTTCCCTTTTTGCCACAAATGAACTGCGGAAACTTGGCTGTGCAAATATAAATAAGGTCACTCAAGAGTAGGTAATCTGTTACCCGCTCCATTTTGGTACTGTCATTGCTGGTAGGCATATCATACGAATGTTTCCATATGTGGCAACTATTCGAATACGAGTATTAATTTTGCATATGTCAGTATTTATATGAAATAGTACACGTTACAGGTTCGCCGCTGATGCCGATGCCGAACGCGTTCTCGTTCCTGAGCCAGATGCGGGGGAAGCCCCGGCGCGGGATGCTGCGGCGCGCAGTTTTCTCCGACATGCAGCGCAAGGGGCTCGAGAAAATGTTCCAGAAACAGAAGTACATCAGCAAACCTGACCGCAAAAAGCTGGCAACCAAATTGGGATTGAAGGATTCTCAGGTAAATGGATATCTGTTTTATATTTCATTGTTGTCCTAATATTATTTTCCCCGTCCAATTATATTGTTTCCATAAGGCTAGTTTTTTACATGCCTCTTGTAAAGGAATCCAGAAAAGTTTACAGTACTGATCGAACAAGTTTACTCGGAAGGCTTTAACTGTATTAAGCAGCGTGTTCAGTTTTGGGGGAAATTCTCAGTTCGGAAATTAAATGGCAACTCAGTGTGTGTTTATCTATTTGTCGCCTGAAAGAGCTATCGCCTATGAAAGCAGATTCCATAAAATCCCATTGGCTGCGCATAAGCTAATTATACGTCACTTCCAGAGCATCATATTGTTTCTTCTTTATTAAATATTGTCTACAATTGAATCGTATCCTCGCTAGTTTCAGAGGTTCTTGATTAAACAGGAACATCTGCAAGTGACAGGTTCTTGAAAATCTCAGCGGTGATCCCCCCTAATGGGAATATTTCT
Organism: Mya arenaria; assembly: GCF_026914265.1. Lineage (NCBI taxonomy): Eukaryota > Metazoa > Mollusca > Bivalvia > Myida > Myidae > Mya > Mya arenaria. The sequence goes on along the minus strand of NC_069125.1, from coordinate 66,423,641 downwards.
CGTTTATTTTCGCCTGTAATTGTTTTGTAATCGTCCGTTTATCTTCAATCGATTCCTTATGAAGATCCGTTTTAATAAATCCGGCGTTTCGGGCAATTTGTCGCTGATTAATTGGTTTCCGTCTTGGCTTTTGTCTTAATGTGTCAATTGAGACAGTTTCTGGAACGGAATATTGTTCTTTTGGCATAAGTCAATGAATCTGGACTGACCGTTATAATATTTATTAAATATTTCGGGAAAGAATTGTTCAAACTCGTTTATGCCGCATAGCTCATGTATTAAATACATATTAATTATAATCATAACTCATCTTTATTTTCAGGTAAAGATCTGGTTCCAAAACAGAAGAATGAAATGGCGGAACTCGAAGGAGAGAGAACTGTTGTCTTCCGGTGGTTCCCGTGACAACACTCTACCGAATAAGAACAACCCTAACCCAGATCTGAGCGACCTGAACAAACCCTCCAACAGTGACACAGACGACCATATAGATGCCACCTTCAGCTCGGCAGATGGCGCAGAGACGTTACCGGAGACCACGGGCTCGAGCCCATATGAACAAATGACTATGAACTCGCAAGAAATATTCCGACAAATGGACGAAGTGGACGATGATTTAGAATCATTGTCTGATAGTGGGGATGAGGAAATTGACGTCTCCTAGGTGAATGGAGATCTATGTTCGATAGGTCATCTTACATTTGACTACTGACAAAGATCGCCTAAAGCCAAGTGCAGCCGTCTGTTCGTGTCACTTGCTTATAGATATGCTTAAACTGGACACGTTTGGAAGGGGATCTTTCAACAAGCTTTATGTCAATAAATTTAGAAACATAACATGTGGTTGAAGATTATATATTCGGAGATGAGGAAGTTGGTTGACAACTTTCTATTGTTATTGTGATTATTATTTATTTTGCAATTATTTTATTGTTTTATCTTGCTGAACATAAATAAATGTGCTTCAACGCTCTTAACTTGAGTTGCTACTGTTATTTCCAATAAACCAAAATTATTAATTTAAAATTCATGTTAAACACCATGACAGGCCCGTTAAATTTCCACAACAAAGTGTTATTCAACCACACTTGATGGTAATTTAATTTCTTTACAGTCCCCGCCCCTTTTCAAATATCCCAGCGCTGGGGCAGACGGGGTCAAATATCGCAAACAGAGAGGGCCCAGCTTGTTTAAGTCTCCCTCTACCATGGGCGTCCCTCGAGGACGGTACTGTGGACAACGCTGACCGCTGGTCAGTCAGCTATTCAGGGCGATTTTCTATATGACCAAATCTGACCATATTCAGCCAGTTATAAATGTGGAACATAGGATAATGATATTTTGCCGAAAGCATCAAAGAGCTTTAAGGAATGTTTTATTGTAGCTTGGGTTTCTTTGGATGCCATCTGTAAACTGTACTGGAGTAATTTGTTATTAGCATAATCACGAACTATTCGAATAAATCAAGAGGTTTACAGAAATGATAAATACATGTTATTTTTGGGCAGCAAAGGAACCGTGTTTGTTCTTAGACATCAAAGATAGTTAAAAAAGCAAACTATTCTCTAAAATAGTTCTACTATCTTCTGTTCCTTGATCATGGACCTTATACGTTATACGCGAGGTTCAAAACACGAATTATTTCCTCCGTGAAATATTAACCGATTTCACACCAAATTGTCAAAGAAAAACCCTCTTTGTTACTTTCTGCAACATTTGGTCAGTTTTGCGCCTAAACTGTGCTTAAAAGCCCTTGATACACTTTAGGGACTCGCTTTTAGAATAACACCTTTAATTATGAACATTCTTATTCATTATCACGTCTGTCTACAAAGATGTGAAATACGGAATATAATGTGGGGACTTCGCTAGCCCCTAAATTAAGTGTCATCCTTACCAGGGCCGCTGCAAATGTAAATAAATACTGTCACTCATAAAAATGGCGACACTTAAAATAAAGCCAATTCGCACGTGCTTATAAAATAATTACGACTATTACAGTGCATACAAACTTAAACCAACACGTGTGGCTAAGGACCCTTAAATTCATCAGATTTTATTAAACATATTTATCTGTGTCTCATTGACAAGAAAGATATTAAAATGCTGACCCTCAAATCCCTTTATCGTGCAAATTTGAAGGGTCACTTCCACGCATGCGTCGAAACGCTGAAAGTATTAATTGGCAAGAGTTTCTTTGAGATATCAGTTTCCAGTCCTTTCAACAGGGTCTTCCAAATTTGTAGCCCCCTACAATGAAACTGTTCATCTTTTAACTGCTGGTTTTTGTTAAAAAAAAAGGAAATTTCAAGAGGAAGAAGACTAGGCTTCAAAGTTCTCCTAACAGATACTTCTAATTAAATTAAACTTGTATTAAGGCCTTGTTATATTGAATTAAAAATAGGTAGAAGTGCCAAGGCTTCTAAGATATACCGGGTGCTGTTTTCTACGTGAAAAAGAGTTGAAAGAACTATGGTTGTATCAACACACAAGACTTCCATTGGCTATCAAATATATACTGGTGGGTTTGGAGGTAACTGGAACAGTCGCGAGTAGGTATAATAGTTTGTATAACTCGGTAGGAAAATAAGACCCAAAATGAACAATTTCCATTTACGAATCAACAATGAAAATAATGATATACAGGTGTAATCACCGTCTAATGTTAAATGCATGATCTACAATACAATTTTGTTTTGTTTTCATTGATCAGTTCCGCGGTATTGCTACCCATAACCCTACTCTGAAACTCCATGAAAGGTTCATATACTAACAAATGATATAATTTTAATTGGAAATAAAATGTTTGTAATCATTTCTGCAAACATTTCAACAGGGTAGTGGTAATATAATACACTATTTCAAAATCTGCTTGCTAATTATTGATGTTCAATGCCCTTTTATTAACAACATTTCCTGTTTAATTCCTTGTATAAACTAACATGGAAAAAATCTTTCTAAAGTTGTCGACCACTTAGAAGTTGTAACGAAGCCTTAACAAATTCATAGTTGATAAAACATATCACTGCTTGGGAATACTTTAACGTAATCCAGCTTTAAATACAGTGATAAATATTATTTTATGGTCATAAAAAGGAATATAGTTCTGAAATGGTCTGATTTAAATGATAATATAACTCAAGTCCTATTTATACAAGCGTTCTAATTAAAATATTAGGAACCGCGAAAATCTCTAGAGTAAACTTTCTAACAAACATTCAATAAAAGAGGTCTTAAAGGCCGTCCTTCCGAAAAATAAATATACTTGTTGTTTATATCTTTTACAAATATTGATATTGTTGGCTATTGAAGCGCTTAACCTTGCGATAGGATGAACTTCAGTTATGGTATGGCTATTTCACACATTGTTAATGAAATTAGAAAGTTAGATCAAAATGAGAACATCGTTAAAAATGGAATAAACGATAATGACAATTAGACACTCACAAGAGTTTGAACTCATGGGTACTAGCCTGGTAGGCAGATGCTTTCAGCGTACGCTGTCCGTGTACGTTAAAACCGAATCAGTTGAATACTACCTAGATTACTATAATAGCCCTATTCATTGTGTCCGCGCCCGCTTGTGCGTCCGATCCGTGTCCGCTCAAAGCGACACATAAGCGGACTAAGGGTTGGCTTAAAATTCATATAGAAATAAGGTGTAAGAACACTTCACTCTATTGCATGAAGTAGAATTAAAAAGCAAAAAAGTAAAGAAAAAACGGAGACTGAAACTTTTAAGTGTCTGTTCAATTTAAACGTTTTTTCTTCATGGAAATGAACCATTTTTATGATTGTATAGCAAACCTGATCCGTTTATGTGAAAACAATTGTAACTATTGAAATAAGGTACCTGTTTATTTATATCAGTTGCTATTTATACTATAAAAATGTTGTTGTTTTTTGGTTAAAAAATGGGGGCACATGAAATATGGTTTCCGTTTTAAAATGCAGATGCGGACAGCGGCTACCCCTGGAACTCCGACCTAACACAGGGGTCTTGGATGTTGTATATTAGAGAAGATGAACTATAAACCAAGTTTCTCTTTTGAAGGACGTTGTGAAGAACCCAGTATTTTGGTTGTAATTGTCTAATAAACATGATTGAAACAACAAAATAATATTTATTATACATCGGATACCGAAAGTAGAATACATTTATTACAGGACATATGGTTTATTGAGAAGTTTCACTTGTTCTTGCATCTGAACTGCCTCAGGTCAAAACAAGTCTCTATGAAAGAAGGCATTAAAACAAATAGCCGACATACAGGGCTGTGCATACACGTTTGTCGTGGAAATGCCCGATGAAAAGTAAAGCCGGCCACTTGAATATACTGGTTCACAAGTACCGCGGCCTCAAGTGGCTCTTCATGATCATTTATTTCCTAAACTAATAAAATTTGATACCGTTTAATGTGCATCTCCGCCAGAGGGCACCACCACTTGTGGCTTCCATAATTCCTACTAATGGACTCAAATCTATTAAAGTAACGCGATACGGATAAGAAATTAAACAAACTTTATTGTATATTTTAAATCTAAACACTTTTTGGTTAAGACTTGTTTGAAAATAAAACCGAATTCATCTTTAATTATTAGACGTCGACAGATAACATTTGTTAAATGCAGTAAAGAATTGTTTTCTTAACAATGACTTTTATCAGTCCTTGTATTCTTTTGTAGTTAGGTATTATTTTCTTATGCATTTACTTTTCATGGGAAAATACAGAATAGAATACATAACGGTGATAGTTCCCACTCTTGCTTAAGTCAATCTCGCAATAAAATAAAATAAACCATGGATTTGTTAGATAAAGATCATGTATGAACCTTATCCATAGCAAATCTAGATATTCTGATATTAATGGACGACTTTAAATTATCAATATTTATTTATTTTCCTTTAATTCAATGGAATTAAGAGACTGCATTGCAACCTGTCTAAAAAGGCATCAAAATAGTCAAGATTGAGTTCTCACGGACTTTCGTAAGAAAGGGTCTAAAAAAATCAAGATCATTTAAGAAGCTAGAATGAAATATAATCATGTTCACACCCTGTACATGCACACATTTTAGATTATCGAAGCAATTGTGGACGATCCGAAACCTGGCCCATTTCTTGCTAAGGTTAGCTCAAACGTAATTACGACTTTCATATATTTTATATTGTTTTTACTGCAGAAAAAACTATATATATAGCAGGGGCAGCTACAGGAATTGATGTTAGAGGTGGCGTAACCTAGGGGAACAACCTTTTGACATTCGCGCCTCCTTCAGAATCGAAAGTTAATTAGTTGAAAATGTTTGCAGGGCAGTTTCGGAGTACTCTCCAAAAGAAAATTGCAACAATTTCTAGTCAAAAATGGTGCAATTTGAGCGTATTGTATTACCTATTTCTCCGATATTGATTTTAAAATAAATTTAACTTGGAAGATTTCGGGGAGGGGTAGGGGCACCGGCTGCGCCCAACCCCTGGATCCGCGAGTGAATAGTATGTGTTATGGGTATTCTGAAACTGTGTTAAGTGTGTACAATTCACAGGCTTGATGACTTAATATGTTATCTTAAGATTAAGTTACATAAGCAAAGTAAAAAAATATTATATATATCCTCATATTTTACAGGACGATACCAAGGATGTCAATTCTTCGGATATTTTCCGCACTAGAACCATCTTACAATCATTTACACAGGGGATATAAAAGGGAGGTTATCAAAGCTGATCATATTTGCTCTTATCGGAGGAGTAACAAAAACGAAGCGATTTGGCAAGGTTAATTTTAATCAATTTCAGGTCATGTTATATGTGTATAAAGTTAATAAATAAACGTAGATAACAATTACATAAAAACGGCACAAGATCATTTCAATGAAATAATGATAAATTCCTCAAATAAACTAACGTGTCACTGCATCGCCCATGTGAGTGAGGGCGGCGTCCCTGGGGACTGCCAGGCATACTTGTAGAACCGGCCACCCTTGAACCGCTGCACGAGCTCTCTCTGTCGCTTCCCGAGTCCGTCCAGGCGGAAACGCCGCACATACACATTGGCGCCAAGTGTCTGTAACACCTTCTGCAAATGGATCTTCACCGATTTGGTGTTGAATATGACTTTGTACCAGTTTGTCCACGTCCTGATTGTGCAAGCTTTACAAAACACCACCTGTCTCCGCTTGTGTGGGCCTCGTTGTACTGCCACCTCATACAGAGCTTTTCTGCCCAATGCGTCTCTTGGAAAAAGTCTTTTCTTTATCCAGAAAGGTGTAACAAGTGCTTTCGGATTGACTTTCTGAAACGTGCTACTGCCCGTTCGATCATTTCTTATGGCCAATTTCCATTGCGACCATCTTTGACACACTGTCCTTCCTTTTAAAAGAAATTTGGAGTCGGGTACTGTTTGTCTTTCTAACCCTTTTAACACAGCACTTTTCGTTTTACCGATTTTCTGTACACGAGGTTTACCTTGTAATGTTTTTTTCTGATTGATGGCTGGTGATTTAACGGTACGTTTTGGTTGCCTAATCCTCTTTACAGAAGCAGATGCCGTGATCACCACTGACGACGTGCTGGTGGATGTTATAGGACTGATGGGCGTTGGCGGTACCGCCACGGCAGACATGGTGGACAGGGTTGAGGCCGCAGTGACGAGGGAACCCGTCCGTGATGGGGCGGAATTTACCCTCCTGAGCGAGATATTGGAATTTCCCCGCCTGAGTGAGGCATTGGAGTTCCCTTTCTTAAGCGAGGCGTTGGAGTGACCCCTTCTTAGAGAGGCGCCAGAATCTCCTCTCCGGAGCACCCCGAACAACCCTTCCAAGTCCTTGTTAAGCCCCATTCTTGCCTCTCGTGCCCTAACCTCTGCCTCGTAGTTCTGAATGTAGACAAATTTAATCGATAATAGCTTCCAAAATGTAATGGGAGTCATTTACTATGAATAAAATGTATGAAAGACTCATCAATCGGCAATATTTATCTAAGTCAGCTCGAGTAATAATTCCATTATTCAAACTGCGGAAAGCCAATACTAGATTGAAATACTTACATCTAGATATTCAGCACCTCGCTCCCGATAGCAGATCGCCATGATGAAGTCTACGATATTGGACAGGTTGCTCAGCTGAAGATGTTCCCCGGATGTGACCATGGCCAGCTCCTCAAAGAACATCGCCGAGGCTTCCTCTTCAAAAGCCTGAACGCCGTATATCTTAATACCCTGTATGAACGAAGTGTCAACTATTTAAAAGGGTTTCGCCAACAAATAAAAAACATTTGAAATGTACCTTTAACAAACTTTTTGTATTATTAAATATTGTAAAGTAAAAATTAAGCTGAGACTTTTTAAGTAATGACACTATTCGGTCCTTTCTCATTCATAACATACAGATAAACCTACCATGCTGGCGAATTCCCGCGCTTCCTGTCGCCAGTCTATGTTGTCGGTGTTCAGATCATAGCCTGGCTCGTGCGGAACGGAGTCCCCGATCATCACGAGCGCTCGCTGCGAGCCCGCCATCCACTGCAGGCCCCGCACGAGCCGCATCATGTACTCATAGCACTCCTCCGGGTCGCCCCCGCCCGTACCGTCAACATTGTTGATAAAGTCCGTCAGTTCCGCAACGTTCGTGGTGAAGTCCACATGTTTCTCCAGGTAAAACACCTCGGCATCGCAGTAGTCTCCGTGGGCAAGAACAGCGATACGGATTGCGGGGATGTCCGCCTGAAGCCGCTGGATCATATCCTGCACGCGCCCCTTCACTTCGTCGATCACGCGAGACATGGAACCAGTTGTGTCAAAGCAAATGGCCAGCTCGAAGACACCCCCTGGTGGAAGTCCAGCCATGGTTCGTTGTTACCTGTATCTGTCAACATTAAAGCCGGTTTCGTTCAGTAGGGAATACGCACCCGTGATGCATACCAATTTACTGTACATAATACATGAATGGAGAGCCGCAATGCAACTTACCTAGGATTATGCTTTTAAAGCAAAGCTTTAATACTTATAGTCATGTACTCATATTTTAATTTACTTGAACATCGATACAACGAGATGTTTTGTTTAAGATATTATTACATGAATAACACCTCTAGTTTACATTTAGACCTACTCACTTTTTACGGTGAAGAAAGTACAAGAAAGCGATTGTGGTATCTTCTCACACTGATATTGTTGAGTTTTGTACCCGACATTTGATCTCGTTGTATTTATATACGATATTGTACGTTAAACGCGCATGCCTGTTTTATGTCTCAACATGTTTTAATGACATCATTTTATTTTTAGCCTAGTTATTTTTAAAAAGCGTGTCGAATGGGAGATAACCAAAACACTCCTTAAGAATCTTTAAAAACGGATTATTTCCCCTGAATGGAAAACAAACATTCACTCACATTTCACAGTAACATTTTATTCAATAAATACATTTTAATAAATAAAACTTAAAACACACAACAAAATAGAACAAAGTCAGTACATGTTTATATGATTATACTTAAGAATATGTTAACCTTTCACCGGATGACCCTTGTATAAAATCATTGTTACCTTTCTTTAAATGAACTTATAAATAAAACATTTTTTTCACTGAGTTGATTTAATTACTAAGATGCTTTTTGTAGTTCTCAACAAAGCCGTTACATAGTATACATAATTTATGAAATAAATATAGTATTTCAAGCATTTCCCTTTTCCTCAGTATTCGATTCAGCTAGCATTAAACGGTCTTTAATATCAAGATATACATGAAGCATATTTTCCTCACACATTAGGGTTAATTCCTTAGTTGCCTCTAAGCTAAACATATACATAAACGTGTTTAAAAGTAAAAAGCCTGCTTTTTTCATTGCTCTTTACAACCAGGCCAGAAACGTTTGTGTAAGACAGAAGCCGGATGTGAGTGTATCATGACTGTGTCAGTATCCCTGGAGCTCTGGTATATTGGCATACTGTAGTAGACAGTCCGGGTTGGCCAGTGCCCCCTTCTGTAGAACCTCTTGACCCGCGATCACACGCCGGACAGCCACCTCCACCTTCTTACCACTGATTGTGTACTGAAACGATGTGTACACCATTGAGATATAAATACAAAAATATTTCATTTGTTAGCACTTAGTATGTATGAAAAAAGGAGTTTTGCTTATTATACACGGTACTATCCCGTCTGTTGATAAAAACTTCTTTTATCTTTCGAATTGTGAATTAATCTGTTTTTTTATTTATGCATATTTAACATATCTAAGTTTAGGACTAGATAGAAGAAAGCAAGTGTCAGTAAAGCTGTGAGCAGCTAAATAACTTACTGGAATGTCCGTACAAGGAAGCACAAAGGCAGGGACATGTCGTGCTGACAGGTGTTTCCTGATACAGGTCTTTACGTTGTTAACCAGATCTGGAGTGAACGGAGCCCCTGGTGCCATCTTCAGGAACAGTATAACCCGCTCTTCTGAGAGATCCCTGCAGCGCTGAGCTACGCAGATGCTGTCCTGAATTTCTTTGAAGGATTCCACTGTGGGATATGATTAAGCATAAAAATTATATAGCTCTTTTATGTTCCATCAAAACAAGCAATAATTATACATCTGTACGAATATACTTACATACATATGTACTGTCATTCAATAATCTCAAGAGAATTTAACAGTAAATAATGAAGCCATGCTACAATGTACGGTATCATCAAGATGAATTGAATTCAAAATCTCACCTATATAGTATATTTCAGAGCTCCCAAAGCGCACACCATTTGGATTCAATGTACCATCACTGAAATAAGGCAACATTGTGGTAATAACTATCAACTTCATTAACATTTAAAGTATTAAACACTATATAACATTTTTTCACTTAGTTTGTAAACACATATTGTTAATTGAGTATTCAAGTTCCTGTAAAAAAAATTGTAAACACTTTCAAGATACAAGATCTGCAGTTAGAGTTCAACAACACTGTGAAAACTCCAATTTCAGTGATAAATTTTAACTTGTATTTGTGTCAGTCATAGTAGTCATGACCGATGGCAGCCAAATTTAAAGGTTTCTAACATAACAAGAGGCACATCAGTGCCTGTGCTTTCGTCAAGTTTCATAGAAATACAATCATCAATTTTTGAGAAGTTATTTAAAAAATTTTTTTACTTAAATAGCTCTGGCTGCCATGTTGTGCAGTGGACCGAAATGATTTGGGCAATTTGAGTAAAGGAGCACCAAACAAACATTTCTGTCAAGTTTTATCGAAAAAAGGTCATCGGTTTCGACGACAAGTCGTATAAAGTTTTTTTTATTTTTTAGCTCTGGCAGCCATGGTGTGCAGTGGACTGGAACCATTTAACAAATTTTGGTTAATGACCACCCAAGGAACATTTCTGTCAAGTTCCATCAAAATCTGATCATCGGTTAACATTTAATCTGAATAGATTATGAAGCAAATATCTAACCTGAACAAGAACTGACGAGATAGAATCGACTTGGTGTTTCACTTACACTTTTCGGCCATTTAAGTTACTAAAAATAGCTGTTTCATAAACTTTCAGAATGTCACTTAAACGAAAATTAATGTTCAGTCTATATATACTTTCCTATGTATAAATGTAAGGTTTTTAAATTGATCTTTTTGTGAGAACTTTATGCTTATATGTTTACTCATAAATTATTATTGTTTAAAAATTATTTAAAGATGCTATACGTGAAAAATTAAGACATTATTTTTTTTTCTATTAAAGGGAGGTAATTCAGTAGTAAAATGTAATCAAAGCTATTAAAGCATGGCATTTCTTTTCTAACCATGTTGATATTATTACAGTCTATTCAAGCAAGATGCCTTTTGTTTTTAGTACCCATAGGTTCTGAAAAACAAGGAGCACTATTCCCAACAGAAGGATGTCACTCCCTATCACTGCATGAGCATCATAATAAAGAAATGTTTACTCAAACTGCAAGCTGCTCAATTGAAATAGGTATTTACCTCAAGCATACAGTTTTATAATGTGGCAAAATAGTCGGACTACTAGATTGTCATTCGGACTAGTAAAATATGCCATTATGCTAGTCCAACTGGCTAGTAGGTTAAAATGTTTTTCGTGAAGACTGCGGACGAGAAGTCCTTAAAGGTTTTTCTATTTTTAACTCTCGCAGCCATGTTGTGCAGCGGACCAGAACCATTTGGGCAATTTTGGTTTAAGGGCATCCCGATGAACATTTATGTAAAGTTTCATCAAAATCTGATAATTGGTTTCTGAGAAGATGTAGTTTAACGTTTTTTTCTATTCTTAGCTCTGGTGCCCATGTTGTGCAGCAGACCAGAACTGTTTGGGCTATTTTGGTTAAGGACTACCCAAGTAACATTTCTGTCAAGTTTCATTGCAATACGATCATCGGTTTCTGAGGAGAAGTCATTTAAAGGTTTTTCTATTTTTACCTCTGGGGGCCATATTGTGCAGTGGACTGAAACCATTGAAGCAAATTTGATAAAGGACCATCCAAGGAACATTTCTGTTAAGTTTCATCAAAATCTGATCATCGGTTTCTGAGAAGATGTTCTTTAAAGGTTTTTCTATTTTTTTGCCCTGGCAGCCATGTTGTGCAGCGGACCGGAACCATTTGAGCAATTTTGGTTAAGGACCACCCAAGGAACAATTCTGTCAAGTTTCATCAAAATCTGCCAATCCGTTTCAGAGGAGATGTCGTTTAAAGATTTTGCTATTTTTAGCTGTGGCGGCCATATTGTGCAATGGACCAGAACCATTTGAGCAATTTTAATAAAGGACCACCCAAGGAACATTACTGTCAAGTTTAATCAAAATCTGCCGAACCGTTTCAGAGGAGATGTCGTTTAAAGATTTTGCTATTTTTAGCTCTGGCGGCCATATTGTGCAATGGACCGGAACCATTTGAGCAATTTTGGTAAAGGACCACCAAAGGAACATTCCTGTGAAGTTTTGTCAAAATCTGCTTATCAGTTTCAGAGGAGATGTCGTTTAAAGTAAAAGTTTACGCACGCACGCACGCACGCACTCACGACGGACAATCTGTGACGACATAAGCTCCATGGCCTTCGGCCAGTGGAGCTAAAAATGGTACATTTGAAAGACATCTTTATCAACTAAATCCCGAACCTTCTCCCCAGCATGATGAAGCCCCCTGTCTCGCTGTTGAACTTGCAGTAGTCACCATGGGCCCACACACCTGTAACACATACTTGATGTAACAAGTACATCTAGGTAAGCTTGTTTTTTATCATTCATGTGTTTTCGGTTTTGAATTTGTCTAGTATGCAATAAAACTAATGCACCTTAATCTTGATTTCAGGAACATGCAACTGAAGTTTGCAAACAAGGTTATCTCTTGTTAGAATAATTGTGTCAAAATAGGTTGTATAATTATATTTCAAACGTGGCAATGTATTGATTACCTGGGTAGGATTCAAAGTAAGCCTTCCTGTATTTGTCTCCATGGGGATCGTTCCAGAACTTGGTTGGCATGGAGGGGAAGGGAGTGAAACACACCAGTTCACCATCCTCATCATACACACGTTTACCTGCACAAAAGAATAGGGCTAACTGTCACCTAATAGCCAAAATAGTCTTTCGGTAGGTATTCTTGAAGGAAATTAAAAAAATAAACAGATCAATGTCCTTGCAATTGTCAGTATTGAATAAAATGTCTGTCAAAAACAAAACTGACACATGCTTGTTAAGAATTATTAATTTCTACTGATCTTACCATTTTCATCGAAGGTGGCCATATCACAACCAAGAAGCATCTGCTGTATTTCCCCCCTGTACACCGGGGCATCCCACGTATGACCCATAAAACAGGCTATAATGTCTGTACCACCTGAAAAGAGAAAGAACACTCAATATTATAATAGTTGTAGTTAAGTAGTGTAGTTAAAGCACTGGTAAATATATTTGAATAGACAAGTTAGGTCAAGTAAATCCATCAGCAGACTCTGAGAGCTGGCAACTATTTTATGATAACCATACATGCTTTCTTTTTGTCAAAATGAACACAGCTATTAGTTTGACATTTTAAGAATTTGTTTTATACTTGTCATGATGTCTCACCAGTAATTGACCCGAGCAGCAGGTCGCTCTTGATCTCCCTGTACACATAGTCGTAGCTGTTGGGCATGAGTGGGGAACCAGTTGACAGGATCATACGTAGACTCGACAACTTGTGGGTGGTGCCTGGGTAATAATGTTCACATTGAAATACAGAAGCACATCAAATATACTTAAGTATATATTTTGAAAGGAATATATGGTTGGAATACATGATAATCAGAATTTACTTGAATCCTAAACTGTTAACAGTGAGATTTTGGACAAATGTTTCCAGATTAGAGTTTATTTCAGAATATAATAGGCAATATGCCCATGCATACAAAATCCGAAAAAATACATTAATTCAGGGTATAACATAGTCTCAGCGCATAACATAGTCAATGGTCATTCAATCTTTAAATCATACTATTAAAAATTGGTTTAACAATCACAGAACCATAGCACAACATAAACATAGTGAGAGGATTAAATAAATATTATCCGTAATAAAAATATTAGTTCTTTCAGTTCTCAATTCTCAATTCCAAAGGTTTGAATACATACATTGGTAATCTTCTATTTTCATAAGTATTTTCAGAGGTGAATAATTCTAAAGAGGTACATGTTAATTTCAAACAAGAGATGTTTGTCAAACATTATGCCCCCTGAGCGCCAAGTTGCCAGAAATATTTGGACAATTGAATGAAATATGCATGGACTGAAATGACAGCTGATTTGTCATTGGATGCATATGAGGCAGGTCATCTACTGGTCATACCTAATCTTCATGTCAAGTTTGATGACCATAGGTCCGGGAATTGTTGAGTTATCACTCGGACAAGCTTTGGTCTTCCAACAGACCGACCGACATGTGCAAAGCAATTATATAACCCCTCTGCTTCGAAGGGGGGCATAATTAAACTAGATGTTCACTGAAAACTGATACTTCAACTCATGCATTTAGTGACATATAAATTTCTACTGTCTACTATATAAGAAAATAAAATATGGACAATCAGAAAACCTTTTTTCAGCTTACAGTCACACTGACCTTGACCTTTGACCCACTGACCTCAAAATCAATAGGGTTCATCTGCTGGTCATGACCAATAAGCCTACCTAGTATGAGGTCCCTGGGTCAAAGCGTTCTCAAGTTATTGATCGGAAACCGTTTTTCATGTTAAGGTCACACTGACCTTGACCTTTGACCTCAAAATCAATAGGGTTCATCTGCTGGTCATGACCAATACACCTACCAAGTATGAGGTTCCTGGGTCAAAGCGTTCTCAAGTTATTGATCGGAAACCGTTTTTCATGTAAAGGTCACACTGACCTTGACCTTTGACCCACTGACCTCAAAATCAATAGGGTTCATCTGCTGGTCATGACCAATAAGCCTACCTAGTATGAGGTCCCTGGGTCAAAGCGTTCTCAAGTTATTGATCGGAAACCGTTTTTCATGTTAAGGTCACACTGACCTTGACCTTTGACCCACTGACCTCAAAATCAATAGGGTTCATCTGCTGGTCATGACCAATACACCTACCAAGTATGAGGTTCCTGGGTCAAAGCGTTCTCAAGTTATTGATCGGAAACCGTTTTTCATGTAAAGGTCACACTGACCTTGACCTTTGACCCACTGACCTCAAAATCAATAGGGTTCATCTGCTGGTCATGACCAATACACATACCAAGTATGAGGTCCCTCGGTCAAAGCGTTCTCAAGTTATTGATCGGAAACCATTTGGTATTCCTACCGACCGACCGACCGACCGACCGACAGACAGACAGACCGACCGACCGACATGTGCAAAACAATATACCCCACTTTTTTCAAAAGGGGGCATAATAAATTAAGTTGTCCTTAAATACCTGGTCTGAGTCCTTTATTTTCCATCACAGCCAACCATTTTGCACTGGTGCCAAGGGCCGTTACACTGGAACAAAAATGGTCAGGATTTAGTTGGATGAAGACATATTTCATATAGAAATGAGCTTATATTCCTACAAAAAACTAGAATAATAATTTGACCAAAGCTTATTTATATATCCATTATGTACCCTTTATCACTGTTTGAATAGCGTATTCTCCTACCTGACATTGTCAACAATATCCCATAGGATGTTATCATGTGGTACAAGGGGAGATCCATCATACAGGACAATAGCAGCTCCCACCGCCAGCACAGACACCTGCCAGTTCCACATCATCCAACCTACCTGAGATACGGCAATTCTTACCATGATTTACATACTACATGCAGAGATTATAAGTATCTCCCATGGCCGAGAGTGCAAGAAATAATTGCGTATGGATATGCGATAATTCGTGGTTGTCATGGATATGCGCGCAGTGATTCAGACTATGTGAATAGTCAAATCGGTCGTTAAATAGTTCTAAGGAGAGTGAAGCATTATTTATTGAAATGTGCGTGAAAACTGTTTTATGGTGACATTTGAAGCGAGAAATAATTAATTAGCGTTCTAAATATTGTCACAAGACAAGATATCCATGATGTTACAGAGGTAATAACAATGTGGTGAGCATTAAAAATGAGTTCCATACGGGGATTTTATCTTCGCCCGTGGGCAATATAAGAATTTCTAGCATTGTTAAATTATTGGATCTACTTATAAAAATCTGAGGTGGGAGAAAAATACATCAAGATATTACCTCTACCTTTTACACAACAAATGAATGTGTACACAACTGATTTAATCCAAGGATGAATCAACCTATATTTTATTAAAATTAGAACACTTAATTAAGACTTTGTGCACAAAGACAATAATATTTCCGAATAATTTAGTGTCTTCATCACCGTAATTTAAGGAAACCTACAGGAAGTTGGTCCAAACTCATGTGAAAGAGAAGACTTCAGTGGTTTTTATTACCTTTTTGTGTTTTAAGATCTTATGTTTGAAGAAATTTTAGAGATAAGCCTGCATTTAGATATATCTGTACCAGCTGACTTGTTGGGAGTTTAAAAACAATTTGTTTTCTTCTCAGGTTTGCGTATTTTGAGTCTGATTTTTGTGAATAAAGTATACTTTTTAGGATTGTGAATGTGGCTGAATTTCGGCTCCATTTTCCATCACAAAAACAACATCACTACACTTATTAACAAGAGGCCCTAAAGGGCCTATGCTCTACTGGCTGGGTTTATGTGGTCAACATTACTGTTTTCGAAAAGAACCAACCTCTTATGGATATCTGAATACTGTACAAGTATCATCGAGATACACTCACAACTGATGACTCTATCATTTTCGCAAGCATTTTTTACACAATAGCGTTTTTTTATACAATCAAGGCCCATAATCTAATCATTTTAAGGCCCATAATCTAGGCATGCCTGGGCAGATCTAGCTGGTTTTCGAAAGGAACCGAGGTCTAATGGATATCCAAATACTGTACAAGTTCCATCCATATACAATCAAAACTGAAGACTGTATCGTGTTAACAAGCAATTGTTTATACAATAGCATTTTTTTTATCCTATCAAGGCCCATAATCTAGGCATGCATAGGCGGATCTGGCTGGTTTTCGAAAGGAACCATGCTCTAATGGATATCTAGATACTGTACAATCAAAACTGAAGTCTGTATCATGTTAACAAGGAACTGTTAACAAGTCACTGTTTTTTTAATACTATCAAGGCCTATATTCTAGGCATGCATGGTTTTATGCATGGTTTTCGAAAGGAACCGAGCTCTAATGGATATGTAGATACTGTACAAGTTTCATCCAGATACAATCAAAACTGAAGGCTGTATCGTGTTAACAAGGAATTGTTTACAGATGCACGGACGCACATACTACATACACATTACCATCGCATAAGCTCTTCTGGCCTTTGGCCAGTAGAGCTAAAAATGGACCTAACAAAATTTATTTATTAACTCTGAACTGCTACTCACTGTAGTGTAATACATCATGACATCGTCCCTTGTAAGGTCACCCTGTACCATGTGCTCCTCCAGGTGCTTCATTAGTGTACCCTTTAAACATCACATTGAGTAAGAAAATAGCAGTGTTAATCATGATAAATGGGAAAAATCTGCACCCAGCAACAGCTAGCAAATAGCAAGAACCAGACAAAAGTTAAAGAAATATCAGTACCTATACCATCAACTGAGTTTTAGTAACATGTTTTGTGTTTAAAAAACCTTTTTAAGAATCATTTAAGAAACGACCTATTGGAGCAGCAAATTTATTTCAAAGCCTGGACTTTTCACACTATCCACGGTCTTACTTTTATGCCATTGTCCATTTCTTACCCCAACAGAGTGGACCATACATTTAGGAGCCCCTGTGGTGCCCGAGGAGTACATGATGAACATGGGGTGACTGAATGGAACCTGCTCAAACCTCAGCACTGGGACCTGACCATCAACAATACCCGACTGCAGGAAATCTTCCAACATTATGCTGGAATGACAAAAGGTTGCTTCACTTTAATATACTGATCAGATTATTTTTTGACAGTCACAGGAATGAAATGTTAACGAATTTACCAAATGGCAGAACTTAAAAAGTGGGATAACATCTGTTATAAGTCAAAATCATTGAATTGTTTTTTATCATTTACCTGCTTTTAATGTTGCTGATTTTACAAGAAGCTGATGGTACAAATGGAATGACTATAACTTTTTCCAGTTCAGGTAAACCTGAAAGGTACATGCACAAGTGGATAGTTTGAAGATTTTAGCAGGATGTAACCATTATCTTTGGCAAAAGTTTGGTGAGATTATAATTACTAATATAAAACTGGTATCATCTGTTTGTTTTTCAGTTGTAATATGCTACTTACAACCTTTGAGCAAAGAAATACAATGCAACTCATCACAACAAGATAAAATTTATTACCCTGTACAACTTTCTCCAGTTTCTCGAGGTGGTCATAGACCTTGCCATTGTAGTGGACAGCGTTCACACTGAAGATCATCTTGGGCTGGATCTGGGAGAATCTGTCCAGCACGCCCTGATTAACAAGCCATTAGTTCTTAATTAGTCAGTTACTCATGAGTCTTTCACTATACTATATAACATGCATGCTAACAAAAGTTTGAGCTTTAAAAATTCATACTTTTCCAATATTTTCTTACATTAAAACCAGCCAATGTGTAGGTTTGAGGGACCAAACAAAGGGGTTAAACATTCTAATTCATTGAATAAACATGTGTTAAATACTGATAGTGATAATAAAACTGTACATACAACAACGCCAAAGTCAGGCGAGGTAGAGCTCCAGATTGCCCCAATACTGGCGGCAGCCAGCATCGCAATCACCGCCTCAGGACAGTTGGGGATGTACCCTGAAGGATTTAGAAATTGATAACGTGATTTAATTCTGTTCGATAAATACCTAATAATAAGGACATAAATTAATGTCACAGCCTCAAAGATTTTCTGTCAGATAAAGGATAAGTAAAACATACATTTACACTTAAAAGCTTAAGACAATCATGTAATTATCAAGAAAATGAAGACATATTTTCCTACCTACAACCCTATCACCAACTGTCACACCGAGTCTCCTCATTGCTGATGCATACACTGCCACCTTCTGTCCAAGTTCCTTGAATGTTATTGCCTCGATCTTTTCTCTTCCTTCACCTTATAAGGAACACATATTATGTTAATCATGAATAATTTTCACTACCATTCCTTTTGTCCCAATATTACAGTTTGATTTTATTTGCCATTTGAAACTCTTGATATCGATGAAAATAACAACAACAGTCACACAAAATCTCAGTTAATCAAAATATGTGTCATCTATCACACAACTCTTCTTAATGTTTGATCATTTACAAAACTAATATTCAGTATCCTTCATGACAATGTTAAAAGAACTTGCAAGTGATGCACCTACACGCATAATTACCTGTGGAATAAATGGCCACTTTGTCATCATCAAATCTAAGAAGATTTTCAGCGAAGTTCAGTTGACTCCCTATAAACCACTCAGGAATGTCCGTAATTTTCTTTGTTTTGTCCACAACCTTTAAAAAGAAGCAGATTTGCACAAGAGCTGAATTTAAAATAAAATAAAAACTTTTAGAATCCTGTATAAGGAGTCAAATTGTGATATTTAAATTGGTATAGAAAAGCTGGACTTGAATTTCAACATTGTGAATATATTAGATACTGAACAGTTTACCAAAAGCATACCTAGGGCTAACTTAGGCTAAGCCTTTAGAAGAACTAAAGGTATATGTATTCATAATGTACAAAAAAACACACCAAATAATTTAAGAAGTAAACAAAAATAAGGAAAATCAAGTTTAACATACAGAAGTGTACGACCGTGAGTGGACAACCCCTGTGAAGTCCCAAACCTCTGCCCAAAATTCAGCATAGTTTTCACAGGACCAGCGTTGAAAATCTCTGTAGTTCTCTAAAAACAGTATAATTTGATTTATATGTGCATTTGAACAGAATTGAATATACACTTGAAAGCTATTAAAGGAAAACCTAGTTATGTCCAAATGATTCATTGAACGCTAAAAATAATCTGTGTTTAGGGCAACAGTCTAAAAAATGATAGGTCTAAGAGATAAAAGTCATGTCAATTCAGTGAAATAAGGTTGACATTTCGGCATTTTGAAAATTAAATCTCAGCTTCTTTATGCCAAACACATATCAGATTAATTTATTTAGGGTAAAAACAATCTAGGGTCAGAGGGGTTTCCCTAGGAAGGGTAGTGTTCCTTTTGGCCTTACCTAATGATTGGACTTTGGATTGGTCATGTCAAGCCATTCCAGAGGTGCACTTGTCCCCAAGTTGATATATTGGTATGAGCACTAAAACATAGGTATTTTAATTCACTGAGATTCTCTCCCCCACCTCCCCCTTTTTTCTTTTTTTCTTTTTTTACTATATTCATTATATATATACATTATACACAAATCACTTATTTTTTGTGCTTTTATTTAATTGTAATAAATTATATTTTTTAAATTTATTTTTAACTTTTTTAACACTTCGTTTAAATAAAATTTTGATCAGATAATGAAACAGTTATTTTCTTTTTTTTCAGATAAACTTTTGATTAGGTAACAGAACATTTATATCTATAATAATATCGGCTGAGGGCATTAGTTCAGAATCTCATCCCCGACACCAAGGATCACTATTGACCAAAATAATCATGCAATAACTGTATAATATTTCCTACATTCATTAATGATTAAAAAGATAAAGTCATGAAGTTTAAACAAATTGGGTTTGACAAATGGGTACAGATAAAACTCAAGATTGCAATTGGAATTGATGCCTTATAGCCTTATTTTGGAGCATTTCTTGCCAAGCAACTACCTGAATAATGGACAGATGGACCTAGACAGCTCTCTCCGCTAGCACAGCATTGCATAGGACTTGGTTGATAGCACTTCTTGTTCACATAGAAAATCTCTCATTCTAAAACCTAAGATTTGATTTGGACTAGTACTTTGAATTTTATCTCAAAGGAATTTGGAGAAATAGAGCTTGTACTTGCTTGGATTCCTTTGCATTTGGGAGATACCTTCTTGCTGCATGTGCAGGCCAAATAGGTTGTTATTTCATTGCCATCTGAGCTTGTATCCTTAGCCACTTTTTGTTTATTAAAAGAAATTGAACCTTCAATGGTCTTCATTATTTCTGATTTTTATGGAATGTAAGAAGTACTTCTAAACATAATTAATTCCAAAAATACATATACAAAAACCGATTATTGGTTTTAAAAATCAGTGTTCAAGATTGCTTTGTTTGCAAATTCTTAGGCGAAGAGAGCAACTGAGGGACGGTATCTCAAGACTGGAAAAGCTTGATTGACTGGGATCAAAGACTTAAATTCATGTTTCTGTTTCGGGAATTGCCTTAAAGCTACACTCTCACAGATTGAACGTTTTGACAACATCTTTATTATTTGTCTTGGAATGAGCCAATTTTTGCGAAAAATGCATGGGAACCAGTGATATAAGACTGCTGACAAAAGATCAAATTGCAGATTTTCATAAGTTAAAAAATTGATGTTTTATGCAATTTTGTTAAACCGTCAGTGACGGTTTAAGCCATAAAACAACAATAACCCTGTTTGGGCAGTCTGACTTGATTTATTTGCAACTCACTGAATATTAACTAGATTTTAAAAGTCAGAGGTAAATATTCCTTGTGTTTCTCAATCAAAAACACTGACTACACTCTGAACCATGACGTATTTTATGCGTATTTTCCAAAAATCTTAAAATAGTAACAAATATCAAGTGTTTGCTTACATTGTTTCCATCATTGTTTTTGGCTGAAAATTTAAGGAATAAGACATTCTACCGCTTTTGAACCCAACCTCCCACTTGGGGAGACCTAAATATTCCTCTCTGTCATTGCCAAAGGTTCATACGTCTGCCAATGGTGTCTGCATTCAATCATTAATCAATGGAAAGCGTCTTTAGTCAAACCCCAACATCTTCAATTTTTCGAGTTCCAATTCTCATTTATAATTCATTCTGCATCCCTTTTAAATTAATTGTGAACTCTGCCTTTTCTTAAAGGGACTTGTGGACAACATTTGAATGTTTTTCCAATTATGTCATTATAACAAGGAAAGTCGATGGAAGCCGTCCAATGAAAACGCTTCGTGTATTTAAGTCATAGCCGAGTGGCGGTCAAGGTCAAAATTTCAAGTAGGTGATTCGAAGTGAAAGCAGAAATACTGCAACAAAAAACGTTCGATTTGGATAAATACGCGTCTTACTCAACGAGTTTTTAACGGTAGGAATGATATTTTAAGCTTGTCTTTGTAATGCACACGGAAAGTTTGCATGTCAGTCTGTTTTTAACTTGTTTTAGGGGTGAAAAATCAGTTGTTTTTCAACCTCCCAGTTCTTTCGTAATGGCGAATTTCAGTTTCGGGTCAGTGCATTTTGTCTGAATATGCCGTAAAGGTCAATCTTACTAGCATAAAAGTTATATTTTTTATGTAAATGGGAATCTTACCTTATCAGAACAGTAAAAATTATTAGATTATCTCAATTTTTTTAGGAACTATGCTCTATTGATTAGGTCCGTTTGGAATTAATGAATTTTTGCACATGTTCACCTTATATTTATTTATATATTATACTAATTTTCTTTCATGAAAAATTGTGGAATAATTTTTTTAAATGACATGTATTCACTATCTTGACCGAAATGAATAAATAATAGAAAAAAAATATAAAAAAAGGATGTATTACTGCAATGTGATGCGCACCTGTGGCTTAAACTGTTAATAACGGTTTTAAAAAATGCATAAAACATCAATTTATGAACTTAAATGTTAAAATCTGTGATCTCATTGTTTGTCAGCAGTCTCATGTAACTGTTTTCCATGGATTTTCGCAAGAATTGGCTCGTTCCAAGACAAAAAATTAAAAAGTTGTCATATCATTCAATCTGTGAGAGTGCAGCTTTAAACAAAGCATAAACAAGAGTAAAAACTAATTTTAATTATAATACCCTCATTTCCTTTTTCAATATAGGGGCACAATGATCAATTGAGCATGTTTTATGCATCATCTATTACACAAATCATTCATTTTGAAAATGTTTCCATACCAAGACAAGTTCCATATTTGGCATTGATAAGTTTTCTAAGCTTTGTAGACCTTGTCAGTCTACCAACGTCCGGCTTCCACATTGTCATTGGGTCATTTCTTTCCCCAGCATCCATATTAGAGTGGAATGCTTATACTTAGCTTTAAAAACTAATATTTAAGAAACCCAAACAACAACAAACACTTGTAAACGGATGCCGGTAGTGCCTCGGAACAGCTGTAACACGGAAACAGTTGCGCTTGAAAAAAGTGTGCTGTTTTTTTAAACCCTTTTGTTTATAAGCATTAATGTTTAAATTTCATAGTACTCGAGTTATGTTAAAAATAATGATATAGAACATTTAAACATCACTTCTTCTAATTAAGTTTGAAGCTTAAATATAATAGGATTTATATAAATACGTCGAAAGTAGTTCCATATCTGTTTTTTTGCAGTCATATCGTCCTGACTGAAACGGTATCCAGATGTTTCTTCCCAGACATTTCCCATCCTCGACGCTTCTCTACCATACTAGTATATATAGGCTTAACGATAATGCATTGATTAGTATAGTAACAAATGTCTTATATCTAAATGTAGCGGAGAGCTCTGTCATCCATTTTTTTCGCAATTGCCTTCTACTGGATTAACTGAAATGGTTTCAGTTGGGACAAATTTTACGGTAAATAATATATCACCATATTGGTCCGAGATTTTAATTAATAGCCGATCTTGTTTAAAGAGGAAGCTTGTATTTTTAGAGCCAGGTTCATGGATATCGCTTACTTAACAGCTTAATATCAACATGTTCACTGTATTGATGAGTATTAGTTTTTAGAAATAAGTACATGTATGCATTTGAAGTAAGGGGTGATTCCCTCTGGCCGATACGGTCTTCTATGATTTTTCATGTCGGAGACATTTTACGATGCGAACACAAACCTATACTATATAAGACTTATGTTTGTCACGTAAGCTTTACACAGACCGATGACAGGTTACAACAAACAAAGCCAATGTAAACGAAATACCGCGCATTAGGCGTCTAAACATTGAAGCTGGCGCATTCCCCTTTTTTCATACAATCCAAGAACTTTCATTTTATTATTTTCATCTCACCAGCCCTAATCTGGAGCCTTGATATACTATAATATCCATTGCCTCACCAAGATAAAGCTATACATATATGAAAGCAAACATAGGATGCATGAATTATGAAAAAAATGATCGGGAACAGGATTATAAAGAAGAACAATTCGACGTGACATGTTAAATATCTTTATCAAAAGTACAAAATAACAAAGCAAGAACAACAAGCAAATACAAATATGACAAAGACAAACAGTTTCACAAGTCAGGCCCGGTATATTCGTTATCTTATTGCAAGCGCAACAACCCGTGGTAACATAAACATCCTAAAGCGCACCCATGTTCGTCGATCGAAAATAACATTTCAAACATCATATCTGTACTGAAATAATTTCCAAGAAGTATTTCAACGGAACAACATTGTAATTCATCTCAGATTGATTTGAGAGTCGTCTTGATATGGTATTAATACTCAGGTGATAACAGACCCAGACGTTGTACTGTCGTGTTTCTTGCAGGGCCCATCATAAACTTTGACTATTGGGTTAAAATCTCCTTTGCTGCAACAGAGGGAATAAACGTATCAATGAAAACAGTATTCGGGAAATGGAGATCAGTTAATTGTTTTTTTTATGTTTCTGGTTAGTTTGGCACCAGACGAATGAAATATAATTTGAATAGAAGAGCGCGGCTTTAATTGTATATATTATAATATTATGCAATTAATTAAGAAGGTGCACATAGTACAGACTTTCGTAATTGTGCGTGTTTTGATATTCTAAAAATCAACCCAGACACACAACGGAACATATTTATTCTTATGAAAATGCTATTAGAATGGAGGTATTACATACAGACAAATATTCTCAGTGCTTTGCCTTTCTAGTAGACAGGAGTTGTTGTAAGTAATCTGGTTTGTCCCGCACACCGGACTGTGCTCAACGTGTGTACAGTTGGGCATTTCACACAGGATAAAGCATTGCACGTCCATTCCTGAGAAAACGGAGAAAAAAGATGGGAACATATTTCTTTTTTGACAAGAATTTTAAAATATATGTTCATAGTGATGTATTCATCTACAGCCATGTTCGGTAAAAGCCTTTATATATATATATTGCCATGTAATAAATGCATCTGTTGCCCTTCCAGCATCATGTCATAGCCGAAACATTTAATGAATACGATTGATAAAAAAATCTGAATTATCTTGTGGTCGCTGTCACATATATATATATATATATATATTTTACGCCTTATCAATGTTTAGTGAAACTGAGAATTTCACACTACCTTAAATTCATGGTATTTTTATATTCAATTATGCACTATATTTATTAGTATTGTGATTATAATAACAATAATAATAATAATAATAATAATAATAATAATAATAATAATAATAATAATAATAATAATAATAGTAATAGTAATAATAATAATAATAATAATAATGAAATAAATGGTAACAAAAACAAAATAACATTTTATTTAATAGTTTATAACTTACTTGCAGCAAAGAATATTGTGACAAGTACCAATCCTTTCAAAATCATCTTTCACGAATACTGCAGTTGGAAGACATATTTGCTTATTATACGAAGTAATGTTCCTTCTTATCTTAACTGTTAAAACTCCTCCTTTGCACGTCAATCAGAAAGACCCACCCCTAATACTAGTCACACGATATATGAACTGATAAAACGTTCACTTCACCCTTTTATAATAGTTCTACCCGAAGCATTGTGACAGTGGAAAAATTATCTTTGAGTTTCTAAAATCTTTTATTTATTTTTAATTTATGTCCATGTTTATTTTCTCAATGAAAATGCTCTCGGCTATATAGTTAAACAACATTTTTTTCAGATATTCACCAAACACCTTTTGCATGATTTACCCGTGTTATTGAGAAATAAAACAGCGTTCTCAGTCAGTCCTTTTAATTCTATGTGGACTGTTAAAAGTCATGTTGTCATTGTTTTTAAGAAAACAAGAGCATTAACATTCTCCTTATCCTTTCCATAGAAACAAACTGACATTCATGTTTAAAATCTTAATTATAAGATTGTATTCTGCAAATACACATGCATAAAAAAGGGTTATATCTCTTTCCACCATATTCTATAAATACTTATTAAACTCATATGATTAAGATACCCAAAGAACAGCTATGGTCTTGTATACCTTCTTCAAGCCTTTGACCGTCTTTATTTAACCAACACATAAGGTAGTAATCTGTAGGTCCCATTAGCTACAATACGTGTATACCAATATTAAATATTGATGCTTAAATACAGTCGAGTCCCGTTGGCTCGAACCCCTAGGCACCGGAGAATATACCTTGAGCCTCGGAAAAATCGAGTCATGCGGGATTGCTTACGTTAAGTATTAAGAAATCGGTCCTTAACATTCAGTTCGAGCCAACGAGCATTCGAGCCAAGCGAGTTCGACCCAACGGGATTCGACTATAGGTACCCCTCATAATATGTGTATCAGTTGAAAGGGGTTTAATTGCTGATAAAAATCATATTGATAAAATGACGAAAACTTTAAAAAGTACATTGTGTGTATGCTATGTTTTTGAGAGACATAATTAAATCTTATTTTTGTAACTGAAAATGAACATTATTGGTCTATTTTTTTAATGCAACATGGCCAAAAATATTATTAAGAAACATCATTTTTGCCTCACTGCTTATATTTTCTTTAACTGATCCGAAAATTAGACCAACATATCATATGATATAACCTGGCACTAACATCACCTATATAGTTAAACAGCTGGATAAAACCAAATATTCTTTAAAAAATCCCCAAATACTGTTTCCCTTATGACGTTTGATAATAAAAAAAACCCATGGAACTATAGGATTCTTCTTTATGGGAGTGGTTATTAAGTATTTACGCCACCCTAAACGCTTTCGTGGGATAATTTCGAAGATCAACGAAAACAGACGCACGTTTCGTACGAAAAATATTATGAAACGCAAAATATCTGGAAATAACGCCGTACACTTCGAATTGTACAACGGATAAAACAGTCCTCAAGAGCCAGGGCATATACATGAATTTACAAAAAAGAAGAAAGTTGTTTTTCACCCTGAAGTAAAAGTTTTTATATTGTTGATTTTAACATGACAGTAACAATTTCTTAGTAACAATTTCTTATTGTCCCTAAAGTTTCCATTGTCCATGTCTATCTTGTAAATTCTTGATGCAACGCCTTTGACCCGTACGGAAACATTTGACATAGTACGTATTTGCTCATTGGGCGATTTTTCTTGTATCATATTAAACTAACGCCTCACCTGAGTTATCACTGTTTTGTTTTTATGCCATGAAACCCGTCAAGTGCATTCGCTCAATCTCATATACACCTTGGCATTTGCTAAGTAATAATTCAGATAATGCTGCAGATGCTTCGGCTAGGCCAAAGACCATGATACGTTAATAAATCGTAACTGGTTACTTATGATTCTCTTAAACATTTTTAGATATTAGTTTTGTTTCATGAACATATGGTCGGTTAACTTCGATATTTTTGCTTCGTTCACTCAATGACATATACTTGACGTTTCGTTGTTATTTGCTAGTAATACAATTATACCTTATTAATCATTAGACAACGTGTTTCAAAATATAACTCATGTTATTGTATCATACCGAAATGCTTATGTTTGTTGACATATTAAACATGCTGTTTTCCATTCATCAGCTAAAGTGGCAATTATGTAAAAGGAAAAGAACGCTTTTTAACGAATGACATTTATTAAACTTGAACACATTGCACCAACATAATCATATATTGCAACAAAATTATGTTTATACACAATTAATATACAGCAAAGCATACATGTATTGTATATATACAAAGATCACTATACAGTTTTAACAGTGTTGTCTCCATATCTCTCAACGTTAAAAACACAATTGAGGGTCCGGTT
This sequence comes from Mya arenaria, assembly GCF_026914265.1. Lineage (NCBI taxonomy): Eukaryota > Metazoa > Mollusca > Bivalvia > Myida > Myidae > Mya > Mya arenaria. The sequence continues at coordinate 66,396,007 of NC_069125.1, read as the reverse complement.
GTTTATTTTTGTTGTGAACATTTCATGATCGAACATCTGTTATATTATTGCACTCATTGTAGTCAAATTACCGTTAAACGGAACTCTTCATGATTGTTTACCCACTCGGGACTTTCAACGCAGAGGTGAAGTCAGCTTTAGTATTTGCTAACTAACACGGGGTTGCCACTGCGATTAACCATGTCTGGTATCTGATTCCAAAACGTTGTGGAGTTTTGAATCGTGTCACACTCTTCCCCAACAGCTCCTTAGCTCATCAACGCCCTCTCTCTGGCATTTAGATGGCGAAGTATTCATCGGTCAAGAAAGAATGACCTGTCATTGGGGGTGTCGGAAGTGTCTGAGCGGTCCTTGCAATGACCAGGGTGAACCATTACCAGGGGACTGAAGTCGCCACTACTGTAAAGAGAAAGCATGGACATTAGTCTCTCAAAAAATATAACTCATGTTATTTTAATTTAGATAATATCCTAATGCAGACTAATCTTTAATATGTCATTAATAAGTTTGTTTGTCAAAAGTCTTGACAGAAGAGTAACTGCATTATGCATCCATGTAATACCTTTATAGCCCCTATTTAAAAAAAAACATCATTCTTCGAATGTGCAAATTACATAGTCTTTGATGATCTCATTAAATTGTTTTAACGACTGTAATATGTAATGGCATATCGTCTTACAGTGTGCAGTATTTCTTCTGATTCTCCACTCTCAGTTCACAGTCGTTGTCATATGTTTTGGAGTTGGAGCAACAGATGGGCTTGTAGTCCTCGTCCGTACAGTTTATCTTCTCGGCGCATTTGATCTCCTGCAGCCAGAACCGCTTCTCCCGTACTGGTATACTGAACACGCCTGAAATAGCAAATGATGAAGAATTGTAATAAAGAAACGTTAAACCATATTTATTGAGAATTGAGTATATTTACCTAACATAAAATCATAAAAGTTTATTTTTTATTTTTGTCTTTATTTTGCATGCACTGAAAATAGCTACAAATGCAAATGTGCAACTACAAGATAAACAAATAAATTGCATTGCTTACCAACAATAAACATCGTAACCAAAGGAATAACCAAAATGAATTTCTCCATGTTCAATGTTTTAAGTTTTCGCTTACGTTCTTAGCAATGTAGGTGCAAATGAAATATGGAACAATCTTCCAACCGACAATGCTTTATATCTGTCCCAACACTACACCCTGCAGCTTATCAAACCTCAAAACTGTGGTCTACAAGTGGTTTTGACATAAAAATTGACCATTTTGATTATAATAAGATCCGATTATTATTTTATCTAACTAAGTGGCCCAAAAGGGGTTAGTCCTTCATTGATTGACGTCATAGACTTTTCAATTACATCAATAAGTTGGCCAAATTAGATATCCACCTTTTAATGTTCTGTTTGAGATCAAGATTTAACCAGATGTCGACGTACACACCCTGGGAAGATGGTGATAAATTCGGTTTAAAGCCACAAAACATCTGTGATCATTCAATATATGGTTTTTGTTGACATTGTTATCGTTTATATTTTGATTAAATCAGTCACTTGTGTCATTGCGCAAACTGGCGATTTTTGCAGTCTTTTTCTGTGCTTATCTCAATTAATGTGCGTCGAATGTAAATAAAGGTGCCCTTGTTTTTGTTATCCTTTGGGAAATGAATAATAGTTTTAATGTCAACGACATAATGCTTGAACCCACGTACTACATTGCCTTATGATAAAAAACAAGAGTTGAGCGAGTAGGGATGACTGTGTTTTGCAAGGCTTTACCTGAAGCATGATGGATTTATATTTTTTATATATATATCATGACGTAAATGTTTAAAAACAAACTAGTTTTTTTTGTTTCAGATCAGTATTCAAAATTCAAAGTACTTTGACAGAGGACATTCTCGTGCTGAAAAAAGCACTGCATTAATAATAATCCTTAACATGTTAATTTTATCTGAATTGATTCTTATACCTAAAACAAAATGATGTAAACATCCATACGATCATAATACTTTACGTATTCACTTTATGTTACAAATATCACCTGCAAATGAATGAATAAACTGTTTGCACTCACCCAAAGAAGAGTACAATTATAAAGAGGCCATCCATGCAGCATAGATGGAAAAGCACTGAAATTTTGCATATATAGTCAAATGGAATCACTGTGCATAAGGGGGAAATTGTCACAAAGCACAAAAAGGTATACGTGTATGTGATATGGTTTTGTATTTCTTCGAAATATCTACAAGTTGAGAACAACTATATACATGCCATGCCTTCCGGAAGAGAAATGAATAAAGATTTGTTATGTCAATCTGCAAACAGTTTATTACACCCATGTTCACAACATCGCGTACAACACATTTTTACTTAAAGCATCTGTACAATGCAGTAGATAATCTACCTCCACATAAAAGATACAGATAATATCTTTGAACCAATATCATTATGAACTAATGCATTTCATCATGTCAACTCTTATTTCGTTTGTGTTTCTGATTTCGTCCAGTTTTTGCTTTGTTTTTGTCACCGTTGTCAGATCTATTTTTATAATAATTCTGAATTGTTTTACCAACGTTTTTGTACACCATATATTTATCTTTGTTCACGTAGTTTAATACATCGACTGCCTACGTGGTCTTTTGTGTATGCAAATGTTGTAAGACACCTCCAGTGATTTTGAACGATCGCTCAAATCCTTTGATAGACATATTAATGTTGAATGTGGATGTGTTTTTTGAGTGAGTCTTTTTGTTTTGTTTTGCTTGTGGCAAATCTAGACTGTCTAAAATGTTTTTGCTACTTAATGCCCTCTGTGATTTCATTTGAAACAGATTAATTTCCTTACTTAAATTACAGCCAGAGTACAGTTTTTTGTCTGTGGTCTATCTTTTAAAATAACACTAATGAGCTACGGTGACAGACCAGTAACTATGGCTATAAACGACTGTTTTAGATAGATCTGTTAAATGCAGTTCTTAAAACTTTATCTACAGCTTCATTAAATTATTTAGTGATCAATGTGTCTAATGCACTGGTCAGTAAAGTCTTCTTTTCAAACACGGTTTTACCCAAGTTCAGTGCTTCGCCCCGTTCATTTGTTCTATATAGACATGTACAGCAAAACAATTAACAATCATCTTGTCTGAAACTGCTTCCCTACACATTTCATTTAAATAGTACCGGTGGTGTTTCCGTTAGCACCGTATCTGGAATTCTTGTTTTAAAAAATACTTCATGATAGAACAAACATGTTAAAACTAGTTTGTGTTAAGCCAAAAGGTTTTTGTTGCCTCTGCTGTATATTTAAATAATTTCCAAAAATGAGAAGATCTGAGCAGAAAACACATGTCAATTTATTTTTGTATGGGAGCAGTGATTTGATTATTGTCGCATCTAATCAGTTATAGGTCAAGTACCTAAGTTGTTCAACTTGTGTCACTACAAATTGTCATGGTTTGTCCCCCCGCCAATGCTCATTTTTCTTTGCATAGAACCAAATCACAAGTCAACCTAAAGTACACAACTTTATTCAAGGAGTTTATGCCATGTTTTAGCAAGAGAGCACTAGGCATCTTTATAGATTTGCAAAGGAAATTGCTTTTAAAATTATAATATAAAATATAAATTCTTTAAAAAATTCTTGTTTAAAACAACCGTTTGAAACTACAACCTTGGTAGTCATCTACTCATAGTCAACGATGCCCAGCCATAGCTCATTTGTTTATATGTGGACTTCACTAGAACTGTTCTTATAATGTTTTGTTAGGGTAGCTGCATTTCTCTGCCTAAAACATTTATTGCAAATCGACGATCGATGGTCCACTACCGAGCTTGTTACAACCATGCACAAAAGTAATGGTCAAAGCAAAAAGTTCATCTCTCATGTATGCAATCTCTGGGCCTCTGTACCATTTCTAAATAGATTATCTATAGGTCATCTGATTTCGTACTTTAAACTTTTAAAATATAGTACAACACACTTGTATCCCATTTAGTATGTGTCCATGATGCATTGTATTCGCCAGTGCTGTTGAGCGGGCGGTTTAATGGGTTATCAGTATAAAGCTTGTTATCAACTATTATTAGTAGAATAACCGAGACGAATACAAATATAGACTGACAGATTGGTGGCTTGCATCAGGCTGTCTGGCCATAGCTAATTTAAAGTGATTGCTCTGTTTACAGACGTATTATCCTTTAATCATTGTTTTCTGGTCCAGTTTTAAAATGGGATTTAGGATCGACATTAAATCGTTGATTTACATGATTTAATATAATGATGAGTAACGGCGTGAATCATTTGGTGTATTATTTTTTTATCTTTTGTCACGGACACCTTTTGATGGACTTGGTGTTCCCTTAAAATTAAGCTATTGCTTTCCCTCAACACACACCAACATACTGTTAATATATACATACATACATATATATATATATATATATATATATATATATATATATATATATATATGTATGTATGTATATATTAACAGTATTGTGTATTATATGTCGACTTGTGAATAGAAAAATGAGCATATATAAAAATTTAAACTGAAATAATAATTGTTAACGTCATTTTTTCATTAAACGTGATTCCTCCGAGGTTTGTATCAGTTTATAAAACTATGTTAGACATTATTCATCTTATCAATAATTTATTTTAACCACCGCAGCATTCTACCAAGATAAAATTAATCCTGTTAAACATCTAATGTAATCAACTCTCCTACAAGGCGAAAAAATACACCCAAAAATATCGAGCCAACTGAAATGCTCTTTTAAAGAGTTTTGCTGGTATGGTGACGCCTGATTACGCCTTATAAATCAGATTCGTTGTGCATGAAGAAGTGATATATTGTACATTGAAACTTGTTTCCTTTTGTTGGTTATGTATTTAAAAGACTTTTAACAAGTGTGTTCATTTGAAGTTACGAATATTAACAAGAGCGTCGCTAGGCGGGTCCATTCAGTATACGGGCAATCGTTGTTTTCTGGTCTAGTTTTAAGATGTGATTTAGGATCGACATTAAGTCGTTGATAAACATGAATTAATATTATAATGAGTAACATTGTGAGTCAGTTGGTGTTGTTTTCTTATCTTTTGTCACGGACACCTTTTGAATGACGTTGTGTACCTAAATTTTAAGCTATTGCTTTCCCTAAACACGCATAAATAAGCGATAAAACCGCCCGCTTAACAGCACTGGCGAATATAATGCAACATGGACACATACTGAATGGGATACAAATGTCTTAGTTACGTACTATATCATATAAGACATTTATCGTATAAATCGTTTTTTTTTTAAACTCCGCAACATTCTCCCGAGTTAAAAAATAATCCTTGTAAAAAGCAATGTATTTAAAAGACTTTTAACAAGTGTTATCGTTGGAAGTAAAAAACAAACAATGTATTAACAAGAGCGTCGGTAGGTGGGTCCATTCAGTACGCAATCAAGGAAATAAAAATGTATCAAGCTTAACCCTTTTTTTCAGTGTTTTGTTTTTATCATTAAAGTCAAATGAGTTATACATGATAATGCATTAAAACTGCATTGACCGTGTTGTGCGCCTTTAAAACGACGAATGCTAGTTCCTTGAATGTCCATAATAAACTGATTTAAGAAGACGATAACCAAAGTGTGTTGAGCTCATCTACAAAGACTACTTGTTGGAAATTAGCAATGCGTATTCATAACAGTTTTAGATTGAGAAACTCAGATAGTTTATATTTAAAGCTGCACTCTCACAGATCGACCGTTTAGACAACATTTTTGCATTAGAATGACCCAATTATTGCTTAAATGTCTGAAAACCAGCGATACAAGGCTGCTGACTAAAGATCAGATCGAAGTTTTTCATATAAACGTTCGAAACAAAATGTTTCATGGCAAAAAGCGTTTCTAACGATATAAGAAAAAATGAAATTTTTGGCAGTTTTTCAAACAATTGTGGGTTATTTATATGACTGAACGGAAGGCATGGATACCAAAATCAGATTATTGTGAGACAAAAATAAATTAAAAATCAAAAGTCTCAATCTGTGAAAGTGCAGCTTTAATAGCTTTATATCAAATGTAACAATTCTACTGGTAACCTGATTTTCTCCTCATTGTGAGTATATTGTATATATGGTGTGTTGTGATGTCCATGTATAATGTGTGATTTTGTTAATAACTTAAAACTTACATAAGTACATGTACTCGACCGCTGTGTTCTCTGGACGGACATGTGTTTACACACCGAACTCGACGTGATACAGGACGTCAGAAAAGCGTCCTATCGCAATAACCTCGCCCAAATCTGCTGTGTGTATACGTTGGATGCGTTCTGAGGCTTCGCATGATTGTTCTTCGAGAATCTATTACAAGGCACCTTTTTGCGACGTTTGCTTTAGCAACGCATGTAAGATGTGCGCACAAACGTATGCAGCTAGTTACGTGTTTCAGTATGCCATGAGGACACACACGTATTCATAGTAAACACAGTTTTAAATTAATACAATCCACCCTACAGGCACAAGTCATGCAACCAAACTTGTATTCCTGCTCTGGTTAGCGGAACACATATAAAGGCCCGAGTCAATGAGATGCACACAACACCACAAGACAACCCATACAGTGTGTGTACATTCTACTTGATAAATTACGTCATAAATGCTACGTAGGAAGGCGCATATTTTGCTTCAAATGAAGACTTTAAACAAGGTTAGAATACAACACACATTCTCAACCAATGAAATTGCAAACAGGCAACCATTAAGTAGTAGACTTAATCACTAAGAATTTCAATTTTCGCGGGTGTTTAAAGATCCGCCTATTGCCAATCATCCGACACACACTCCCTGCGTCAGCTTTTGCGTCGGCAATTATCAGCCAATAAGGTTGTATTCTAAGTCTGTTAGATGACATGAAGTGAATTCTTAATGAATAAAAAGGACTAGTTTGCTACGCTCACTCCGCCCATTCTTAATCATTAATAATTCACTTCATGTCATCTAACCATTACATAACTTTACTATTTCTTCACCATTTTTAATTAAACAGCGCAGTCTACGCCACTTACGGAGTCCCACCTTCGAACTTTCACTTTCGTTAGTCACCATTCGAAGCAAAAGGTTGCCTTCCGACACAACATTTATGTCGTAATTAATTTATCACGTGGTATACACACACTGATATATATACTACACGAAAAAAAAGTCATTAAAGGCATTAAACGAGGACGAGTTCCATCTTTTGTTTAACTAAATGTATACAATTTAACTGCCGTAAGATAACCTGTTTACATAAACGTTCGCACATTGTTTTGTGTTAATCACTTAGTTTTCGCGATAATTATCTAGCTATCTAGTTGATATTCGCAATTTTTTTTCGGTACGATAAATATCATAAGACTTAAAACTGGCTTGAAAGTGCCCAGAACTGCCACCTGTTTTAGCTAATCAACAGAAATTACCGGTTAATTAGTTATGGTTTGCAATTCCACTTAGTAAGTAACAGAACAACTGGTTAAAGATGCACTCTTATTCCCACGTAAGATTTACCACAATTAAAACTTTTGTTTTAAAATTCCAAATTTGATGAATAAATGTCGAAAACAATGATTCTCATGAAGGATACTGAGTTGAATTTGAAAGAAATGAGCATTAAACACGGCATTTCTACCATATAAAACTATAGAAGACCACAGTAAATATTTTAGCATTCACCAATCATTTAATATTTTAGCGCTTTCTGCTATTAAGTACACAGTTACAATCTTGTTATCAGTAATTAATATTTTTCCATAAATGCATTATTTAGTAAGTAGTTTAAGGTGTATCAGTCAAAATTAATGTTTGTTATACATGTGTATGCATTGATTTTGAATAAGAGTGTCCCTTTAACGTGATAAGATTTTATCAATGGGATGACAGTTTGTCCCCAAATAGGTGACGTTTTATTTGCTGTACTTAATTTTTTAATCAACACTATACCAACGTCATTGGTCTTTCTTTAAAAAGTGTTATACACATAGTTTGTTTCAATTATTTGTGGGACTTATGCGTTTCATAAATCCAGACATTTTAATAGAATTTGCTCTGGAAGTAGTATAGTATTGTTGGCAGTTCGTAAGAAAATACTTATATAAAAGACCAAGTATATACAAGATAATTACAAACAAATAACTACATGAACCATCATATTGTTTCTTACGCAAACAAATGATCATGGATAGGAGTAAACGATAAAAACAACTGGAAGTAAGAGCTTTTACAAACACTGCGGTATTATACGTTACCATTTATTTGCAGGTCTGTATGACAATCATATGATGATTTTCAAACACATTTCCAAATGAACAATGACCTATTCCATGATCAATCGAACTAAAAACGGAGAAAACTTGATTTCGTAAACATTTTATTGATGACAATAATATAAAACAATATAATATTGTAAAGAACAATCGGTAAAAATACCAAAAAAAAAATATCACAAAATCCCATTATTAAGAAATTTTAAAACCCCAAACTCTGCTTGAATGCAAAACATGGTAATATAAAAGGGTATAAATGTTTGGCATTTATTTTTATGAAGAAGTTTGCTCTGCACTTACACAGTCCATTGTTGTGTAAGCACATCTATAATATTGATCCATGATCAAATAATTAAAATTTGAATATTGGTGTTTTCGGTAAACGAAGACAAAAACGAATATTTTAAATATATTCCTGGACATATAAAATATGGTTCATGACAATGAGACCTTTAAAGTTATTATATTGGACTAAAACTTATTCTTGATCATGTAGAAACTGCTCCTCCGATTCCTGTAATACTCCACTAACACTGGCCAGTTCAACCTGTAACAAATACACACTTGTTTAATTGTTACTATGGATAATTTTAACTTTAACTGCACAGTTTGCACTAACAAGAATTTATTCTTCCTTGCGAGAAGAGATACGTGGAATATATTGTTTTGAAAAGAGATTATATGAATTGAATTATGTCGCTTTAATTCGAACTTTTATAAAATTAAATAAGCTTTAATATAATCATACTTTTTTCCATAATAAGCTGTAAAAATATAAACAAATGAACTAGTTTTATTGTTAATGAAGCATTATATCTGTATGCACATTTCAAAACGTATGATGCACATATCAAACTAATATCACCTTCGGAATGGGGTACTGTGTTGGTTCAGGTGCATTGTTTCTGTCAAAGTCCTTCATTGTTCCACACTTTGCAATATCATCCACCCACACCCCCTCATAAAGCTGTCCATTGGTTAGGTAATAAAATTTACCAGGTCCATTTTTCTTGTCATCTCTCCAAGAACCTTCATATCTGTTTTCATTTGCTGTAAGAAACAAACAGGAGTCAATATAGAACACTTTTATTGGTATTATATTAATGAGTGTAACTTCCTTCTATTTAAGACCTTTTTTATTCCATCACATGTTACTTAACTGAAATGGGTATATATTTTTTTCATTTATAATACAATTTGTTAGTTGTTAAATTTGCTAAAAATATGAACTGTTCATACTTTGTACCATACATCCACTATTACAGCTGCATCTTCAATGATTACCAATATTCAATTTTGCATATTTAATGATCAATTAATAGCATTTCTTGATAACAATAAGTATTTAGACTTACGTAATCTGAGCATGCCTTGACCATTGCGCTTGTCATCATACCACTCGCCTTCATAAATTGTGCCATCTTTATAATACATTCTTCCCCAACCACTTCGCTTGTCCCCATACCACTCCCCTTCATAGTACTCTTCATCTGTGTAGAAGTTGGTTCCATAGCCCTGTCATGCAGTGTAGTTAATACTAAATTGCTTAGTCATAAAAACATGTACATGGTATATGTATTCATACAATAATAAATGTAAATAGCTAAATTGTAGTTTAACAAAACAAAGTCTCTTTTCTTCAATTCCTTTAGTATTTGATAACTATTTGAACAGTGTCAGCAAAGATTAGAAATGCAACAAGTGAATACGGTATGTCAGGGGTGTAGAAATTAATTCAAGTAGCAGGGAATATCCTAAAAGTAGGCGGGGGGGGGGGGTCTGGGTGTCCTCCCCCTGTTAGGGTCAAGGGGGCAACGCCCCTTGTGGGATGAATTTAAGCCTTTTTAACCAAACATTCTAGTTTTCTGGTGCATGTTTATTTTGTAACAGGGAACCTTAACATAAATGTACTATAATATGATACTGAAACTGAGTACTATTCCCCCCCCCCCCCCCACCAGTGAGGGCTAACTAATGAACCAAACTACTGTCAAATTCAGATTCAGGATAATATTATAACATTCCAGACCACATGCCTTGACATTTGCTAGCTATTCCCTCCTAATAATAATATAATTTCTTCTCTATCAATTATATACTTTCAGCCACTGAATCACTATTAACCTCTGAAAATTAAACATCTAACTTCATTTTCTGTGGTTCTAGATATTTCACCTGCAGCTAACTTATTCCATTTTAATAACCAAAAGAAATATCTGGACATAATGTATGTTTCCTTATAACCTCTTCCTAATCTCATTCACATAACATTTACAATTATTTTAAAATACACTGGACAACTTTTTTACATAAACATTTTTTAAATGTGAATTTAAATTTGATTTTCATCCTATAATTTTCAAATATAACATGTGAAGACATCAATTTACAAAAAAATATTTCCTTTAAATATATTTTTAATTTGCATTTGCATGACTGATTTATTAACAGGAAACCTGCACATGCATCTGGCGCATGAAAATTTCCAGCATGTTTTTATGACTTTTGTACACTGTTTTCCATAATACAAGGAAATATTGTTATTATATTTTTTCTGGAATATGTAATAAAGATTAATATTTTTAGTGATTGTAAAATCTATTATATCAGTGAACTTTAAGTGCTAAATGATGAGTGCTGGCAAACAGGAAGTTGATGAGCTTAATCCCATTAACCACACCTGTGCAGAATTGTCACCACAAGGGTCATTACTTATGCAATTACGGAAAAAAAACATGTTAAACTTGATGTCAGATGTTTGCCAAATTAACTGCACAAATAGTTCCACTATTATCATTCCGTTCATTTTTTTATTATGATGCATTTAATATACTCTAAATTTAAACTAAAATACTGTGTGTAATTGCACTGTATTATAGAGAAAAATAAAAACCATATATAATAATAATCATTTTTTAAATTCAACATTATTCCAGGCACTGCTTAATGAAAAATATTTGTCTATAATGAGTACTTTAAAGCGTGGTCTAATGTATGTTTTGAAATTATGTATGAGGAAGAAGTCCAATAGAGCATAAGTACTTAAATATTTGATACTAACATGACGCATATCATTTTTCCATCCTCCTGAATATTCTTTCACAAACTGCCCTTTATGTTTGGTGTCTGGTCGACTGTATGTTCCAAATCCATTTCGTTTTCCCTTTTTCCAATCTCCATCATATATACAGGCACTTTCTTTCCATTTGTATGTACCTTTACCTGAAAATGGAGTTAAAGTTTCATATCACCAATGTAAATTAAAACATCTAGTTTAAATTCATATCATACATTTATGATCAATGAATGACCAGCTGCGTGACAACTAAAAATACATGTAGCTCATAAATAAAAGTTAAGCTATGTTTTTTTTTTATATATACTAAAAAATCAATAAATAAACACCAGATTGTCTTCATGGCCCTTTGAATGAACCTTAATACCCAACTAGTTGAATGATAGCAAAAACTGCCAAAAATGTTTGATGAACACCACTTTATGTAAACATTTAAGCCTATCTTGATCTGATATCAAGTCGGATCAAGTCAAGTAAATTTTTCAACGTCGGATTATGTAACAAATATAATATAAAATATGATATGAAAAGTAATCATACCGTCTTTTAAATTATTCAGCCATTCTCCTGTGTACTGGTCACCATTAACTGAATAAACCGTATTACGAATGCCCTTTTTCTGAGCTTTATAATCGTTTTCCTTCCACAAAGGCTGCTTCGCCTTTGGTTCTTTTAACATAGGCATTTTAACGTTCGAAAAGCTTTTTATTTAATATTTTGTCTATCGATAATAACAACACTTTTTGTAAACATTGAAACCGGAAGTGTATGACAGTACGCTATCCCTATGACAACAAGGTAAAGCTCGTCACATTTTGTTAGTCAAAACGGTTAGTTTGGTTTTGGCCATTATCAGAGGTATTGGCGCAAAAGTTGTGGGAACTATACTATATACATCATATTCTTTCAAATGAGATGTACATTTATACCCATTTATAAATCTAATGACGTTGTTTTGAGCAGTTTTTAACTGATTTGTTAGTTGTTTAGTAAGACCATTCTTAATACGGTTTATTCAGTTAATGGTGACTAGTACACAGCTAGCATATAGTCAAAATGACATTTGCTAAGCGAGTTTTTGTGAATATTCAAGTTTAAAAAATCTTTGTTTAAACAAGAACATGATCCTAAATTTTCATTTTCCTGATTGCACGTTAAAATTTTGAATTAGCAGAAATATCATTATTCCACACCACGTCAAGGTATTGCACAGGAGAGTATGAGACTAAAGTATGGTCATTGCATTTGATAAAAGAGTTTTTGACTTTAGCAAGTTTACGTTTTGATCCAAAAAGAATTTATTCAGTTCAACCACAAGTTTTATGTAAACTTATTGTCTTAAAGACATTCATGACAACTTTCCAGTTCGTTTCCAAGAGTTTCTGTTATACAATTTGGACCCTTATGTGAAAAAGTATAGCACTGTCATCTGCAAAACAACGTTAGGACAAGATTTGCTCGAGAACTTCCTTGACAGGGGCGACTGAGTTTATAACTGATAAAACATTTCTTTCAAAGTAAACCATGATTCCTGCACAGATATGGCAGTAACATGTTATGTGAACATAAGAAATGCATGCTACAACTTTAATTTGCATTTTATTTGTCTCATAACTGAATGAACTTCTTATGTGGCACACTTGCACAGACTTAACGCATCCCGTGCGAATATGTGAATGTCAATTAAAGAATATCTCACTATGCATTGAGACACCTGTTGCCACTTTCACCTATACCACAGTGAAGCCTAGGCCTCACCCTAGGTTATGGTATAGGTTAATGGACTGTGATTTTAGGTTGGCTCTGGTTTTCTGATACAACAACAACAACAACAACAACAACAACAACAACATTTATTTAGCATTAAATGTACAACATTCATAGCCAAAATGCTTCACATATTATCAAACGTGAAAGGTCATAAGAGAGAATTACAAATTGGATGTTATATTAAGATTGTTTTATGAATTAATATTATCATACATATATATTTATTATATGTTACTCTAAACGTGATCGTAAAAGAAAAGCATGGTATACAAATTTAGCAAGAGAATTTAGCTTTTTCTTTGTATTTGCTGACATCAAATCTATAAATTTTTGTTTTGTGGGCCAATGACAAAAAAAAATGTTTTAAAATATTCCTTTCGCAGGTTATTATAATGCGGGCATACTAACAAAAAATGATATTCATTTTCTATGACATTCATGTTGCAATATGTACAAATTCTATCTGTTCTAGGTATATTAAAATGCCTTCCCTTTTCAATAAGTAAGTCGTGGGATGAGACTCTAAATTTAGTTAATGATATCCTATATTTATCTATCTGTATAAGATCTAGATAATTTTCATGTAATAATTCTTTTTTATACCAACTATATGTAGCCAATCTGTTGGATCCATTCACATCTGCACTCCACGATTGAATAAATATATCAATTATCCTCTGTTTAATTAGTTGTAAAGGTATAACTTGTATATCTTGTTCGATCCAGACGTCAGACATTCCAATTTCATCTAATATTGTTTTCACTTGAAAAGCCCAGTTTAATCCATTAAATGTGTTATTAGAATTTGCTTCGGTTTTAAGCATTGTGTATATATTTTTCACTAATGAGTTATCATTGCTTTTTAATATTTTAACCCAGTACCGTATCATATTTATTTTTCTCTGAACTTCCATAGGATGTCTTCCTAATTCACCATATAACGCTGATAAATTTGTACTTTTTCTTACTTTAAGAACCTTTCTCATAAATTTACAATGAATAATTTCTATATCTTTTGCAGGATAATATCCGAAAATTTCGGATCCATAGTTTAATATTGATCCTACCAGACTATCAAACAACTTGCATTGCTCTTTTGTATTTAGTTTTAATTGATTGACTGCGATGAATAAATTATGCAAAGCATATAATGAGTGTTGAGCGGTGTGTTTCTGCGTTCTGTTCCAGTTTCCATTCTTAAATAAAGTTATGCCTAAATATTTGAATGATTCTACTATATCTAGATTAGTATTATTGAATGTAAATGTATATTTTGTTTTTCTTCCCCTCTCAAATATCATTATTTTAGTCTTTGGTATATTTACTTTTAAATCCTAAAGGCCGCAATATAATTGTATATCATTAAGCATTGATTGTAGCGCTATAGGCGTATTGGCAAAAATAACTGCACCATCTGCAAAAAATAGTAAGTATATTTTGATATCATTGATACTGCATAGCCCATCTATATTATGATTAATTAAGTATGTCATTGACGAAAAATAAAAACATCAAACTTGAACTGGGATCCCCCTGTTTTACTCCAATATTTGAGGTAAAAAAGGGGGACGCCGTTTCCTTATATCGAACGCAGGCTTTTACAGTATTATACATGGCCTGATTAGCTTTTACGAACAATGAGCTAACATTTTGGGTTATAAGTTTATGAAATAAATGAGATCTTGAGATTTTATCGAAACATTTCTCGTAATCGATAAAACAACAATATAATTTCATTTTTGATGCAAGAGTTTTAGCGATTATTGAATGAAGTATAAATACACAGTCAATTGTGGACTTTCCTTTCTGGAATCCGAATTGATTTTGAATTATTTTTTCATTAGTGTTACTCCATTTAGTGAGCCTATTTAATAATATCGTTGAATAAATTTAGCTATAATATTAATGAGTGTGATTCCTCGATAATTTTTTGCTTCTTCTACATTCCCGCCTTTGAAAATAGGGACGATAATACCCTCCCCAAAACATGTTGGGTACTCCCCCTTTGCAAATATATAGTTATAAAGTTTAAGCAGAAACGGTGCAATATGAGGAAATATATGCTTATATATCTCTGCGGGGATATTATCTAGACCACTACTTTTATTATTGTTTTGGGAAAATACTGCATCTTTTAGCTCAACAACGGTTATTTCTTTATCAAGGTATTCATCAACAATATCATCTCGTAGGACATTATCATCGTTACTAACGGGGGTGCTATATAAATCCCGAAATTTTTCGAAAAGATCAGAAATATTTAGATTTTCCGCATCTTGGGGGCGTTTCTTATACTGGTTCTTCACCCTTTTCCAGAATTCCCTTGGTTTAGTTTTGCTTAATTTTTCTAATGTTTCCTTTTCCTTGGCTAAGTATTTATTTTTATTCTTGCGTTTAACCTTATTATAATTAGATTTTGATGCAATATAATTATGGCGCAATTCATCACTCGATTTATTCCGTATGAATTTATTCCTTGCCTTTTTAAATGTAGATCGTGCATCATAGCATTCTGCACTGAACCATACTTTCTTGTTCGGATGTGGCATTTTATCTGTATTTAGGCTGATACCTTAGGAAGTATAGGTGAGAGTGGTTACCTTTCTCACTTTTAAGGTATCACCGCTATTAACTTTTTTAATTTTCATGGAAAATTCCTAGCGTATTAGCCTATGAGTATAGAAAACCTAGAGCCTGCCTAAAATCGCAGTCCATTGACCTATACCATGATCTAGGTTGAGGCATAGGCTACACTGTGGTGGTATAGGTGAGAGTGGTCCCCTTTCCCGTTTATACGGTATCACCGCTTCAAATAATAGAACTTTTGCTTAAAATGTCTTAGGGTCTTAGGGTATTATCCTATAAGTATCAAAAACTCAGAGCCTAGCTTAAATCGCAGTCCAGTGACCTATGTCATGACCGTCTATGCCTAGGCTACACTGTGGTTTGGGTGTCAGTGGTCCTCTTTCTCATGTTTAAGGTATCACCGCTTTAAACTTATGAGTTTTTGATGGAAAATTCCTAGGGTATTAGCCTATAAGTATCAAAAACCAAGAGCCTGTTTTAAATTATGCTTATTATTTTAAAAACAGTGTTACTATGGCAAAACAACCCGTAGGGTATATACTGTTGGTAGCAATACGCGGCGCTCTTGTTAAGTGTGATCTAAAAATCAATATCAATGCATGAACATGTATTTAACAGATGTTGTCTACGTTCAAAATGCAAATGATTATTATTATTATACATGTGCGGGATCAGTATTTACGGTAATGATCTTTAAATGAGGTAAAGCAACATTGTAAGCTTCACGTTCTACAGGCGGTATTAGATGTTGGATGAAAATAATTCACTTTTTTATGGAGTTTTATTATTACGAAATTAAGTGTGGCAAATCACTAGGAATGTTTAAACTAACATACTGACAGCTGGAACCCATCAACAAATGATATCCGTGAAGTTGTCAGCCTAGCAGCATGGCAGGGTAAATTAGCAGCATGACAGCATATAGCAGCTTGGCTGCGTGAGCTCAGCAGCATAACAGCTTGGCAGCCTGGCAGCGTGAACAAAGCAGCATAGAAGCGTAGCATCGTGAATTTAGCAGCCTAAGAGCATGGCAGCGTAAATTAGCAGCATGGTAGCATAGCAGTCTGGCAGCGTAAACTGAGCATTATAACAGCCTGGCAGCGTAAACATAGCAGCATGGCAGCCTGGCAGCGTGAACATAGCAGCATAGCAGCGTGGCAGAGTGAAGTTAGCAGCCTAACAGCATGGCAGTCTGGCAGCGTGAAGTAAGCAGCCTAAAATCATGGAAGTCTGGCAGCGTGAATAAGCAGCCTAACAGCGTGGCAGTATGGCAGCGTAAAGTTAGCAGCCTAACAGCGTGGCAGTCTGGCAGTTTGAAGTTAGAAGCTTATCAGCTGATAGGATGGCAGCTAGGCAACGTGAACTTATCAGCTTGGCAGTCTGGCAGCATACAATTGGAAGTCTTACTGCGTGACAAACTGGCAGCCTAACAGCGTGGCAGCTTAGCTACGTAAACAAAGCAGACTAACAGCATGCCATTAGCACTCTGGCGTTCTTGCAGCTTAAGATTGGTAGCATAATATTCTGACGCACAGGCACTGTGAAGTCAGCAACATTACATAAATTTAGATATTCATGTTTTCAAAAGAAGAAGAAATCTTCCATTGATTGCATTGATCATGATCAGGTTAACGGTTTAAGGAAATGGTCAGACAATTGTTCGTGGTCATTTGTTATTAAAACTCGTAGTGATGTATGTTTTCCTAAGACCGGCATTCGAGCTTATAAAGCACATTGATATGAATCTCTAAAAGTAATTTTCCCTGTAGCCTTTCGGCAATCACACCGATTTTAACAGCATATTAAGCAATAAAACTACATATAGTTATGAAAATATTGATTTTGTAGATGTTTTAAAAGTATACATTTTAGTATTTCGAGTCATTTATAGGAGTGTTTTTCAAAAGAACTATTGTGAAGGAATTTTCATTTTGTATGTTTTTTAGGGTTTAAAAACATGAATATCTGAATTTATATTATGTTGATGACTTTACAGTTCATAAAATTATATATAAGAGAGTAACCGATATGTATTTGTACAAAACCGGATTTCTGAATAAACTGTGAGCAAGAGCCAATGTATAAATGCCAAAGTTTGATTAACTGTCTTTCTATAATAATGATTGTTTTCTTAATTATATAAAATTCCATTGTTGAGAATATGAGTATCAGCGTAAATATTAAAGTAGAGGGAGACAGAAGACATAAGGAAATGTAATTTATGCAATATGCTCGAAGAGCAACATAATTTTGTTCTATTAGAAAAACATACATAGATAAATATTATTATGTACGACCAAATGGGATAACATTTTTATAGAATTGTTCACTTCTTAAAATACCAGTGTAAATTGATTACTAGCAAGGCGTTGGAATTGAGAAAATAGTTTTTTACGGATACATATTTGTATTCTACTCACGCTTGATATGATTATTGTAATTATTGCAGTATGAACCTATGGTTGATAAAAAACAGTTTGTATTCGTATAACACGGTTTCTGGCTTACCATTGACTATTTAATAACATATGATTCATCGTTTATTTACCCAGAAGAAATTGCCCTTAAGTATTTTGAAATGGACTATATTATATGCCGATTTTCTTGGTGTTTTGTTATTGTAACAATGTTTCAATTAGCGGTTTTCCGCTGTCGATAACTCTCATGCATTGTGTTTATAATTCATAACATCTGATGGATAGGTCGTAGGCTAAATTAAGCCTGGCTCGTATAAAGATGAAAAAACGAATATTTGTGACAATATGCATGACCTACTTAAGTATACTCGATCGATTTTTGTTACATAGGCTGACTTTTTTTGCCTTTGTCGAATTGACAAAAACTTTTTTGCACTGCCTAAACCTATCATCTAACCAAAGCAGATGTTAAACAATACGGCTCATTCGAAAGTAGTCAGCATTTAAAGAGAGGAAATAAAAAGTACGGGCATAGCCCTTCATCAGTATTTAACGAATCACGGTTATGTTCTACAGTATGGACAGCCATTTAGGACATTACTGAAGAAATGAGCTGAACTAGACGCCAACGCGCGCCATTACACGCATTTGCAATTATACTTACAATTATAGCAGTCTGTTTCGTTTCAGCCTTTTGGCATCTCTGTGCGAAGGCATTTTATACATCATGTCCCACCAATAGTTCAGCTGATGTGGGATTGTGCTTATACAATGTCTAGTATGAAGAAGAGTGGTCGACCATTTCAACATACTATGTATATGTAAAAGTGGACTGTTATGGATTTTTATTCCCATGTTCTCTGAGATGCTTTAACATATTTCCACGAACTTCACATTCTGTCTGACCGACTTACTCTGTACTTGCTTATTCATTTCACGTAAAACAATATATTACATTTCTGCGTCGACAGTTCACCGTAAGGGATTCTTTTGTTCGTGACATTAAAATACATAATTGGACATAACAGCGCACTTTGGACAACTACCCTGGCACATGCCTTGGCGCTGTTGATTGTGTCCTTTAATTTTGCTATGCCCTTACGAATCACAAAGTGTTTTTTTAATCGAGGTTCTTTTGGTACTCATCCCATTTTTTCGGAATGAGGTAGTTCTGTCAATATCATGAATATACGATGTGCGAGCTGGTAAGCACGAGAGGGATCCTAGTCGTGTTATCTGCCCCATTGGCTGTTTACTCTTTGTATATCGTCAGCCCGATGCTTTATCTTTCGAGGACGTTCCTACTATTTCCACGTTTCCGGAGCTGACTCCTTCCAAGTCATTCCTGTTTCAGAGGAAGTCGGTAGTATAGAAACGGTTGGAGTAATTACTCTGGTATACATTTTTGAAGAATTAGAAATATACCTTTTGAAGGAATAGAATTATAACTTTAACAAATGTATAATTATTTCCACCATTACTTTAAAATGGTATGCATTGTATTCAAAGGTACAATAGCTAAACACCTAATAGTCCAAGAGAAGCAACTCGCGTAAAATAAGAAGTCTGAGGTGTCGTAAAGCTTTTTTAAGGAATTATGTTTTAGTTAAGTAACGTTTACACAGAAATACTGTTTAGAGGACATTTGTGCCAGACTTCAGAAACTGTTTCCTATCATTATTGAAAAAATGACTGTAGTCTGTTTATCATATAAAACAGTGGTTAAAGTATTCAGCATACCGACTTACTAAAGAAATCTAGAATACTTAGATTTAAAATCAACCAGTGCCGGTACGATATTTCACGAAATCATTTTCGTTACTGATAGGGTGGCAATCCAAATCACAAATATTTGTACTTTGTAAAAAATAGCATACACTTAATAAGATGCTGAGTTGGTTTGAGGAAACGGAAATTTGATTAATTGTGTAGATTTATAATATATGATTGTGCTAACCTTGACATTTTTCACTTTAATTTTGAACGTTGAAAAAAAAACAGACCTAAAAAAATAAATTATGAACAGCAATGCAGTAAAAAGGATGGATAACGAATCTTAAGGGCCAGCAGTTGATATCAGATGATACTTTTGCTGTGCTTCTATGTTAGACAACTAGACAGCTAGCAAATGTGATTGATCGTAGAACTATTTGCATTAGTAAATTATATAACATGTATATGTATATATACAATATGAAACTATGCGGTAAAATATATGAGGTACCAGATATATGCTGTAGAAAATAAAAATATATAAGAAAACAACAGTTAAGGAAAAACTACACTTTACACAATTTACAACCAAAAAAGAGGAAATAAATGAAATGTGATTGTATTGCAGTATGGAACAAAACAAAGCATCAGACTGTCGGTTCGTCAGGTATGTACACAATAATTTTAATTTAGTTGATGTATTTACTATGAAAAAGGACGCGTTCAGATACTTTGTTTGTTTGAAAAAAGAACATTAATTTTAATTTCTTAATGTTAACTTTAATTTTTATTCGGACTAACATCGTTACTGTATATAACACCAATAATATGTTTAACAACATGAAAAACACATAACAATATGACTATTAAAATAACATGATTGAAAACCGCATATGAAAATAACAAAACCGTATGAAAAACTCGGAATAGAAATAGATAATACAAATCAAACAAAAACAGCATCGACAACACCAGAGAGCTCCGAGGACAATGACGTTGTCAACATTGAATGCTATATTGTAAGTCTATTGGATCACTTGTACAGACAGACGTATGGTTATACCAGAACATTGAAGATAACTTGGCAAATAAGTCTATAATTGGATATTAAACTGAACAATACAATGTTACACTGAACTTTTGCAGCAATTTAATTTACAACCCTTACATGTATATGAGGTACTTATAGAAAACATGTTAGATTTTTTAGAGCTAAGTTATCTTATAAACTGTCTGTTATCAAGGAATCTTAATATAAAAATCACATTACAGTTATTGATCTTGTCCTTTGACTTATAGGTTATTGTTCTTTTTCAGAGTTTCTTCCGCCGCAATATGTGTTAATCAGTTACCCACTTGTAATGGTTCATGTCCTTCTATTAAGGTGAAGTGACGAGCAGTTTTATAACTTTTATAGCATATCTTTTCAGAAAGCGTATTCATTTATTTGTAAAACCTTTACGGGTATAACATTGTCTATGTTGCAGATGATACCGATTGAGATGATTATTCAGGTAATTTTCCCGGCTGGGTTTCGTATTCCCACATTGATTGTCATCACTGTTGTCATGTTTGTCCTCTCACTGCCGACTTGCACAGGCGTAAGTGTTTAACAATAAAATAGTCTTCCTACAATAACTATTAAATTATTTCCGCTTTTTTGTGTCCTTTTTATGAAATTAATATACTTTTTATCTTTTTTTTTTCAGGCGGGGGTATACATTTTCCAGTTGATAGACTGGTACGCCGGATCATGGACGGGTACAATCGTTGCTTTAATCGAGAATATATCTATTTCTTGGGTATACGGTATGTTCAATATTTATGATAATTTAAAACATTGTATTTTTCTGTGCACCTCAAATTAGCACCACACACACGTATTTAGCTCCATAATCTGACATACATGTGTGAACTTATGATTTATCAAGATGAAGATGCATTATTTTATACATGATAAGCCAGGAACAGTGTAACGGGTTTCCCTTGTTCGTTGCTTCGTAGGAGATAGTTATCTGATCAATCCATTAAAACATTCCTGAGAGGAAAGGACTCATGCCCATGTGCATAACATACCACAGGATCAATGGAGGATCTTAAATCTAACGTTTGCATAGTAAAATCAAAGTGAAAGCACTGATGGACTAGGGCTTCATTCAGGGGAATGTTGACAACCATGTTCTAAGCATTGAAAAAATCGGCTCAAATCACAAGGGGTCACTGTTTAATGGGCTAGCTTAAACTTGAGACTAAAACTGCTTGCAAGCTGCAAAGGAAATTTGAAAAATGTAGTTCAGTGTGTGTAGAGTGAGGGGGGGGGGGGGGTAAAGCGTTAAATCAGATAAAGTCATAGTTCTTTTGAAATTCTCAAAGTCATTAAATAAGACTTGTACAAATTAATTTACGTGGTTGGCACACATACTTCTTTAATTTGATCAAATCCTTTTATATCAAAGGACTGTTATTTGCAGTTTCAGAGAAGATTTTCAATGATGTAATTATATACTATATAGAAAACCTGTCACCTCTTTTTCAGGGGAGCTTTAAATCACAGGGCCATACTTTGAACAATCTTTGTAAAAGACTTCTACATTGTACACCTATGTCAGACTGGATACACATTGCTATTAGGAAGTAGTTTTTATTTAAAAAGTGAAGAATTATTTTCTCCCTCTTAATTTGTGCTTGGTATTCAATTCATATAACATGTTACCATGATAACTTAGTGTTGTTGATAAATATTAGTCACTGCCTTCTGTCTTATGCTATTCATATTACTGCTGCAGACTTTTGTACATAGCAAAGCAAGTTGAGTAGACTAAGATGAGATGAATATCGTTTTTAAAGTATGAAATATTGAAATGTCTTTTACATACTTTGACCATCATATTTTATAACATGGTCAGCAGTTCATCACACTGCTAGTGAGAATGGAATACCAAACATAATTTTATTCTTTATTTTATACCCATCATCAATCCACATGCATTTACATATCACAAAATACTTTAACCCATATTCGGCTCCAGTGCAATACGGCCATATACCACTCTTGTGACGTCCCGTCATAACAAGTATGTTGCGCAATATTAAATTGACGTCATTAAACCAATGAGTGCATCCTAAAAATGAAATTTATTATGCAAAGATGTGGCTTCTAAGTGATCTAATCAGTAATGTATATAATAAAAGGATTATTAGTACTGCGTTTTGATCCGGATATGGCGGAATGTCATATTTGATTCTGGTAGTTTTTTGTAGATTTTGATTTTACTCGGCTTATGCCTTGTGAAATCCGAATATGCAAAAATCTACTTGAGTCGAACACAACCTCCTGGATCAAGTACAGTACTTATAACCCTATTATGTACAAAACATGTTACCCCTTGGACAGAGCATCTTTAACCCACAGGCCCATTTTAACTTTGAACAATCATTGAAAAAGACAACTACATACATGTACAAGATGCTTAAGGAAGTAGTTTGGAAAAGTCAATAAATGCAGCAGTTGGCCATTCTTGTATTGTCCTCTGTCACTGTCCTGATAGCTCCCTATTTCAATAGATGCAAAAGGTTGTAGGTTCATGATTCTCCTGGTCCAATATGTCATACAGAAAGAAGATGTTGAATGTAGAATCAAGAAGCTTTCTTTTCAGGCACTCCAAATTGAATATTACTGTAACATTTGGAGTGCCAAGAATTTGTTGGATTCCTAGGCAACAGGTATCAGGTGTTGCAGTACATTTGGCAAATACTTTTCACCCGTCCTTGTAAATCTAAAAAAAGCTTTTATTTCGCAAAAGTAGTTCATATAACTATATTAAGGTTGCTAAATCAGAGTTTGAATAATTCTGAAAACTAGATGTGCCTTTAATTGGAGCAATTTGAACTCCAACTCATAATGTCAATTAAGCTGGTTATGCAATACTGCAGTTCCTTGGTGTGGGGATTGCTTTATTTACTTGAATAAACAAACAGTTCTTGCGTTGGAAAGTACAATGTATTAACATGCATTTTATTGCCCCGACTCCATCCAAGCCTTAAATCTTAGATCAACATGTACTTGGGGCTATGTGTAATATCAATGAGAACTATAAATTCTGTTCAATTTAGTGCTACTTATGATATTTCATTCCACATACAAAAACACTAACATGTACTTTAAAACCAATATCCTATGCTATGGTAAAACATTTGCCAAGTTGGTAATTTGAAAAGACAAGAAATTATATCTGGTCAGGGTTTGACATAGTCTTTCTAGACAGCTTGACTTGTTTTGCAGTTACTTTGAAAATCTTCAAAAGCTAAACTTAACAAGACTTGAGCAAAGAACTCACAATACCAAAAGGGGTTTTAAAGACTTACAAGATCATTCTCACATCACCTATACCATTAGTTCTCATCTACAAACTTAAGTCAACATAATAATTAATGTTTTACATAAATATTGCAATGAATAAAACATATTGCAATAAGTGCTAATAACATAGCAATCGAGTATGCTCATTATAGGCTTAAACATGAGATTTCAACATTTTCCTGATAAACAATAAATAATGTTACTTAACAATTTTCTCATTTTTTACACAAGCTGAAAAATGGACTCTTTTTTGAATACTTTACATATTTCATGGCTTTCACCATTCAAACTAACATTTCGCTTGTTATTTCAATATTCTTTGATTGTGTAAACATTCATAAATGATGGTTAAAATTAACATTCATGCTAATCATGCCTACCAAAAGCACCTGAGTGACCAATCAGTATCCAATTTTGGCAGGGCTTATTGGTGGTTCATTGAAATCAACCATGACCTCCCGCAATCTGCACTGATCAACAGTAGTTAATGAATTGTTTCAATTGTTATTTTCATAAACTTAAAAAACAACTGAAGTGAATAAAATTTATTCCTCATCACTGAGAGAAAGTTTAGAAAAATGAACGAAGCCGAGTTACATCTAGTAGGATATCAAATCCTACAAATGTATTTATCGTTTTATTTAACCATATTTAGTAAATGTTAAATTTTTGAAAGTCTAAAATGTTTCATTTGTTTGTATATCAAAGAACATTTGTGTGTATAATTTTTATGATATTTTGTGATTCATTTAATTTCATTCTTGTTTCATTTAGTGTTCAATCCCAAGCTTTCTTGTTTACATTTAAGTGCAAGAAAAGTCACTTAATTATGATCTGAATACATTCATTATAATGTAAGGTCACATAAAGGATATATTGTGCCTTTTAAAAATAACATTTTTTTATCTGTTTAAAATTATGTCAAAAGTAGTGCATTGCAATTTTATTACGGTATGAGTTTAAAGCTGCACTCTCATTTTGACAACTTTTTTTTATTTTTTGTCTTGGAACGAGCCAATTTTTGCGAAAATCCATGGAAACCAGTTATATAAGACTGCTGCCCAAAATTTAGTTGGCAGATTTTTATATTAAAGTTACAAAATTGATGTTTTAAGCATTATTCTTAAACTGTTAGCAACGGTTTAAACCATAAAACATTAATTTTCGAACGGAAATATGACAAACTACGACCTTATTGTTTGTCAGCAATCTGATATCATTGGTTTGAAGATGTTTACGCAAAAATTTGCTCTTTCCAAGACAAAAAAAAGTTGTAAAAACGGTAAATCTGTGAGAGGGTAGCTTTAAATTATGACAGGAATAATTCAAGGGAATTATTTTTTGTGATTTCTAGCATTAAAATTGTCTGAATCGCATGGAAATTTATAAATTATGTAAGGTATTCTCACATTGGTCACACTTTTGAACTTTGTGCTGTCTTTTTTTGTTTGTCTCAAATTAATACAGCATTGGCTTTACTTGTTGTTTATGAAAGGGACTGTACACCATGTTGGCACCAAAAAAGTTTTTTTTACCTGTAACGAATCTGAGGACACTTGTTTAATAAAATATTTTACTCTTTGATATCGTTATTGTAAATAAAATACCAAAATGAAAAAAAAATGCAGTGAAGTGTTGTATCCACTATGTTATGAAGACTTACTTTTACCGGGAGGAATTTTCCAGATATATACCTAACTCGCTAATATCATGTAAGACATACCTAGTAATATTTTTTTAATGGAAAAACACGAAATAACTGCTATTGATAAATCATTTGTAAACTATGGGGATCATCAGTTAGTAAGTTTTAATGCATTAATTGTACACATCGATACCAAGTTTATGTCAATTTTCTTTAAATTTTTGCTTTTTCATCAGTAACTGAGTACAGCCCCTTTAAACTGTACCTTATAATGTCTGTGACTTATCAAATATTTAATAGTAATGGTCTACTACCAAGATTTGTTTTAGTTATCCATGTTTGAAACTGCATTGTGTATGCGATTGGAAAGGTAATCTTGAAAGCTCACTTAGTATATTTTTTACAAATAACATACACCCTGCAAGGTACTCATATTTGGATGATACATACAGATTTGCACAGTCCCCACCAAATGCCCCGCACCCAAGGGACATTAGGTTAAGCCCCATCCACACTGTATTTTCCGGGTAGACCTGGCACTGCGGGGCCACCTGAAAAGTAAAAACATGGCCAATTTCGCCGGCTATCCCCGGTATATCCCCGGATGTGGGAGCCGTGGTTACAATTGACTGGTGCACAATGATCCATAGTGATCCAATCTCATGCCAAGATGATTTCTGGTCTGACAACGCGAGGTTAGTTATTCTTAAGCATAAAAAAGCCTGGACAGCATTTGAGAAAGACTGTTGTGAGGTTAAATCTTCATTACTTTACTATTCCACAACATTGGGTGATAAGGGAACTTTATTGAATATTTTGATTTTAATTTTGTTCCCTAAACGCCACAAGTCAACTGATTAATTAATACAAAATTCAATTCTATCTCCACAATATTCGGCACTGCATTGTTAAATAAAACTCAAAAATTACACTTGTAAATTATTTAACCAAATACCTTTCCCATTTTTGATTTTCATTCTTGGCTAGAAAACAAAAAGTGAGCACGAAGCGTCTTCAGAAAAAGAACTTGTAAAGTATGCACCAGTCAATTGTAACCACGCTCCCCCCCCCCCGACTTTCCGTCAAGTCAATCCCCGGTAAAATCCCTGCCCTGCGAGAACGAACTGGTGGTAACATCCCGTGAATAACCCCGCACCCCGGGGATCTAAGGTAAGAGCAATTCCCTGATATATTTTGAGGGAAGACAAAACCACCGCAATCACCCGGCATTGCGAGGACACTAGTTCTGGCGTCCATAACTTTATTTATATTTATTTTTTTGATGTTTACAACACGTCCAAAAAGGTAATATATAATGTGTTCGCTGAAGTTCTTTAGCTACGAGGACACCTGAAAGGTAAAAACACAGCCCCTTTCCCTAATATATCCCCGAGGGGGCCGTGGTAACAATTGACTGGTGCATTATAAGAGAGGAAATCAAAATTGAGCATGCAAGATTGTTATCAATGGCGATGGTTTATCACAATGTCATGTACTTACACTGAGAGTGGCTCCAAGACCTTTCTATGCACATAGGTAAACAATCATCTTATTCACAGATGCTGTGCACATATTCATACATTTGGCTTCAATTAAAATGAAACTTCATAAATAAGTATGCGCATATTTGATATTTTTTATCTCCATTTTGCAAAATTGAAATCACATGATTTTTTCAAACGAACTTGTTATTGCTTGAAAATTGGCGTGTCAAATTAAAAATGCTACCCACGGTAAGATGAAAATAAACCCGTTTGATGGTGATTATCATTCAATGGCGGCTTTATTGATAAATTTCCTTAATAAAACACTATGATATTCACATAATCAGCATCCAGAAGTAGTGATAACATACATGCCTGAATCATTCGGACGCTCTGATCAGAGTAAATTTTAAGGTCAATAAGTAGACTGGTGCCCTGATTTACTTTTCCTCAAAAATATAATGTTATATACAGGTACGCGGCATAAGGCTTTTAGTTTACATTAATAGTATTTGAACATAAATACCAAAAATCATGTTGTATTTAAGTGCTAAGTGCTAAGTGCCATGCGATGATTAGTTAAAAAACTTTGTATCGAAAAGAAATATCACAGAAACATGCAAATTATGTCGAAAAAAAAAACAGGGACCGACTTCGGACTACCAACATTGTAAACAAAGGATAACAATACTTTTTTAAACCAACTTTCCTGGTTGTTTTCTACTTAGACTGCACGCTTTATTCGCTTTACGTATGAATTTATAAGACATTTTGAATGCGCGACGGGCACCGCGGTTAGCTGATACTGGTTTCTTTTCGGATAAAAGAGAAAGAGGGTACCAGTCTAAACGTTATAACAAACTACCAAACAATTTTATGCCTCTTTTTGTAAATGAACTGAAAATATCATGAATTGAAAATTTCAACATTGCATGTTACTCGAGAAGTATGCAAGCTAAGTTAATGAAACTTGGTTTGTCGTAAGAAGGACATTGTGAGTTTATGCATGTCATTTTATTTTCGGTGAATTCGTGTGGTAGCTATGGCAACATACATAATGTGAACGTCTTTCAATCCATTCGGAAAATATTCATCCTGATGTAACTCAAGAAGTATGCAAACCAGGATATGAAATTTTGTGTTCAATTGGTTAGGGGCCAACAAAAAATTATTCTTATTATTTAAAAACAGTGTTACTATGGCAAAAAAAACCCTGTAGGGTATATACTGTTGGTAGCAATACGCGGCGCTCTTGTTAAGTGTGATCTAAAAAACCCATATCAATGCATGAACATGTATTTAACAGATGTTGTCTACGTTCAAAATGCAAATGACTATTATAATACATGTAGTTAGAATATTCAATAACTTGGGGATAAAATTGTGCGGGATCAAGATTTACGGTAATGATCTTTAAAGGAGGTAAAACAACATTGTAAGATTCACGTTCTACAGGCGGTATTAGATGTTGGATGAAAATAATTCATATTGAGGATTTAAAGGAACTATTTCATGGTTTGTAAAATGCACTTTTTATGGATTTTTTATTAAAATATTACGTGTGGCAAATCACTAGGAATGTTAAAACTAACAAACTGACGGCTGGATTCCATCAACAAATGATGTCCGTGAAGATGGGAGCCTAGCAGGATGGAAGGGTAAATTAGCAGCATGGCAGCATATAGCAGCTTGGCAGCGTGAACTGAGCAGCATAACAGCTTGGCAGACTGGCAGCGTGAATATAGCAGCCTAACAGCATGGCAGCGTAAATTAGCAGCATGGTAGCATAGCAGTATGGCAGCGTGAACTTAGCATTAAAACAGCTTGGCAACATGGCAGCGTGAACATAGCAGAATAGCAGCTTGATAGCCTAGCAGCGTGAACATAGCAGAATAGCAGCGTGGCAGAGTGAAGTTAGCAGCCTAACAGCATGGCAGTCTTGCAGTAGAATAAGCAGCCTAACAACGTGGCAGCGCTAAGTTAGCTGCCTAACAGCGTGGCAGTCCGATAGTTTGAAGTTAGAAGCTTAACAGCGTGGCAGTCTAGCAGCATGAAGTTAGCATATGACAGCCTGGCAGCATGAACATAGCAGTCCGGCAGCCTGGCAGCGTGAAGTAAGCAGTCTTACAGCGTGGCAGTCTGGCAGCATTTAGTTGCCAGGCATATAGTTGAAAGCAAGGCAGCGTGAACTAATTAGCTTGGCAGATTGGCAGCATAAAATTGAAAGTCTTACAGCGTGACAGCCTGGCAGCGTGCAATCAGCAGCCTAACAGCGTGGAAGGCTGGCTGCGTAAACAAAGCAGCCTAACAGCATGCCATTAACACTCTGGCGTTCTTGCAGCTTAAGGTTGGCAGCATAATATTCTGACGCTCAGGCACTGTGAAGTCAGCAACATAACATAAATTCAGATATTCATGATTCATTTTTCAAAACAAAAAGAAATCTTCCATTGCATTGATAATTATCAGGTTGACGGTTTTAGGAAATGGTCAGACAATTGTTTGTGGTCATTTGTTATTAAAACTCATAGTGCTGTATGTTTTCCTAAGATCGGCATTCGAGCTTATAAAGCACATTGAGATCAATCTCTGAAAAATATTTTTCCCTGTAGCCTTTCGGCAAACACACCGATTTTAACAGCATATTAAGCATTATAACTATATATAGTTCTGAAAATATTGATTATGTAGATGTTTTCAAAGTGTACATTTTAGTATATTGCGTCATTTATAGACGTGTTTTTCAAAAGAACTAAAATGAAGGAATTTTCATTTTTTATGTTTTGTTATGGGTTTGAAAACAGGAATATCTGAAATTATATTATGTTGCTGACTTCACAGTGCCCTGTTCGTCAGAATGTTGTTCTGCCAACCTTATGCTGCAAGAATGTGAGAGTGGTAATTTCACGTTGTTAGGCTGATGAGCTTTTATGCTGCTTTGTTTAAGCTGCCAGGCTGCCACGCTGTTAGGCTGCTGATTTCACGCTGTAAGTCTGTCACACTGTAAGACTGCAAATGAAACTGTCACTCTGTTAGACTGTCAACTTAACGCTGCTAAGCTGTCATGCTGCTAAGTTCAAGCTGCCTGGCTGCTAGGCTGTCATGCTGCTAACTTCATGCTGCCAGAGTCCACGCTGTTTGGCTGCTTCATTCATGCTGCTGGACTGCTACGCTGTAAGGCTGCTAACTTCACGCTGCCAGGCTGCTGGGCTGCTTTCTTCACGCTGCCAGGCAGCCAGGCTGCTGGACTGCTAACTTCACGCTGCAACGCTGTTAAGCTGTTATCTTCACGCTGTGTCGCTTCCAGGCTGCTGGACTGCTAACTTTACGCTGCAACGCTGCTGGGCTGCTATCGTCATGCTGCCACGCTGTTAGGCTGTTAACTTCACGCTGCCTGGCTGACATACTGCTAACTTCACGGACATCAACAAATGTTGATATATGCTCAAAATATATTGTCTTTGAAGTGCACGATTTTGAAAAGCGTTAGTATCGCGATTCAGCAAAATACTGCTGCGTGAGGTTGACTGACATTATCACGTGATGCTACCAATGTATTCCATCAAGGTTAAAACATCCGTCAGCTTATGTACTAGTCCTTGTGGGCGAGTGAATATGGTATCAGTTGTTTATTTGACGGTACCAGCGTGGGTTCGCTCCCCATCACCACAACCAGGATTTTTAATATTTTAATTCTTGCTTTTTTTCTGAAATATCGCTGTCATAAAGTAAAATCATTTTAATATAAGTGTTAACAGATACATTTCCGGAATAACTAATTTTTGGTGCCAAAACATGAGCGAGGCCTTTAAGATATGCTGAATGAGTTTATGTTAAAATATGTTGCGATTTAAATGAAAATCCTAATTTCAAATCATTGACTTATAAGTGAAACTCGTACATCAGCCTTAGGATGTATCAAACTGTCGGAGACGATTTTTATTTATGTTTCCCATATTAAAGACAACAAAATTTGGATGTTTTTTTTTATATAAAACATAGTTAACGGAGCTAAATGATTCCACTAGAGCTTGAAATTAAATTTAAATCTTATTTTTCCGATGATAATATGGTTAAAATACAGAAATGCTTTGTCAAGAATATCTGCATATAGATTAGAGGTAGAAGCCGGCAGATGGTACAAACTAGTTACATTACCACAAGGTGACAGAACATGTTTTAATGTTATGTATAAGAAGACGAATTTCACGTTACTTACAAGGATTGATTATTATTTTTTGTGCGGCTATGCAGTATGAACGCTCGGCCGCGATTTTGCATGTGCATAAACCACGTTTTTGAAGAGAGCGCACTCTGTCTTATTGTTGGCAGTCTGAATTAAGTCAGAAGAGATACAGACACAAACGCATTTAGAAAAAGAACGTAAAGAATCGTTACGAAACACCTTAGGCTCTCTCCTTCATTTTATGAAAAAAGAAGTTGATAGTACATTTCTGCTCTTTGATAAGGTAGCAGGAAAAACTGTAATGGGCTTCGAAAAGCACTGAAAAAACTCTTGAAGAGTTTTTTTAATTGGTAAAACTCGTGCAATGTACTCTCAGCTTTACGTTGAACAAAGTTCGGATTTTGACACAGTTTAAGGGCTCATTCTTAATTTGAGATGATACCTGAGGCTGGGGCTTCTAGACAGGAACTTGAAATGTAGGATGGAAATTGGTCAGATCCATGTGGACCTCGCTAGAAACAAACTATTAAAAGTTTCGGCAGCTTATGTCAGTTGTATGGTGGCATATAACTGCCGTAAGATAACCTGTTAACGTTCGCGATTTGTTTCGTGTTAACCACTTAATTTTCGCGATAATTATCTAGCTAACTAGTTAATATTTGCGTTACTTTTTTGGTAAGATATATATCATAAGACTAAAAAAAGGCTTGAAAGTGCCCAGAACTGCCACCTATTACCTTTATAAACTGTACAACATTAACCGGTTATCTAGTATTCCACTTAATAAGTAACATACTAACTGGTTACGCATGGAGGGCGTAAACATTTTTTTCATGTTTATATGTTCAAAGAATACCTAGACAGAGAAAGCTCTTTTATCAAACCAGTGTCAGGAGAAATATGTATAATTTTGATATCATTGATAAGTCTGACCACGATGTCCTTGCGTATCGAGGACATTAGTCTGACCACGATGTCCTTGCGTATCGAGGACATTAGTCTGACCACGATGTCCTTGCGTATCGAGGACATTAGTCTGACCACGATGTCCTTGCGTATCAAGGACATTAGTCTGACCACGATGTCCTTGCGTATCGAGGACATTAGTCTGACCACGATGTCCTTGCGTATCGAGGACATCAAACAAGTAAAACAGCATCAATAGATATCATTGATAAGTCTGACCACGATGTCCTTGCGTATCGAGGACATTAGTCTGACCACGATGTTCTTGCGTATCGAGGACATTAGTCTGACCACGATGTCCTTGCGTATCGAGGACATAAGTCTGACCACGATGTCCTTGCGTATCGAGGACATAAGTCTGACCACGATGTCCTTGCGCATCGAGGACATCAAACAAGTAAAACAGCATCAATAGATATCATTGATAAGTCTGACCACGATGTCCTTGTGTATCGAGGACATAAGTCTGACCACGATGTCCTTGCGTATCGAGGACATAAGTCTGACCACGATGTCCTTGCGTATCG
The DNA here is from genome assembly GCF_026914265.1 of Mya arenaria. Taxonomy (NCBI): domain Eukaryota; kingdom Metazoa; phylum Mollusca; class Bivalvia; order Myida; family Myidae; genus Mya; species Mya arenaria. The sequence goes on along the minus strand of NC_069125.1, from coordinate 66,362,976 downwards.
AGGACATAAGTCTGACCACGATGTCCTTGCGCATCGAGGACATCAAACAAGTAAAACAGCATCAATAGATATCATTGATAAGTCTGACCACGATGTCCTTGCGTATCGAGGACATAAGTCTGACCACGATGTCCTTGCGTATCGAGGACATAAGTCTGACCACAATGTCCTTGCGTATCGATGACATAAGTCTTACCACGATGTCCTTGCGTATCGAGGATATAAGTCTGACCACGATGTCCTTGCGCATCGAGGACATCAAACAAGTAAAACAGCATCAATAGATATCATTGATAAGTCTGACCACGATGTCCTTGCGTATCGAGGATATAAGTCTGACCACGATGTCCTTGCGTATCGAGGACATAAGTCTGACCACGATGTCCTTGCGTATCGAGGACATTAGTCTGACCACGATGTCCTTGCGTATCGAGGACATTAGTCTGACCACGATGTCCTTGCGTATCGAGGACATTGGTCTGACCACGGTGTCCTTGCGTATCGAGGACATTAGTCTGACCACGATGTCCTTGCGTATCGAGGACATTAGTCTGACCACGATGTCTTTGCGTATCGAGGACATAAGTCTGACCACGATGTCCTTGCGTATCGAGGACATAAGTCTGACCACGATGTCCTTGCGCATCGAGGACATCAAACAAGTAAAACAGCATCAATAGATATCATTGATAAGTCTGACCACGATGTCCTTGCGTATCGAGGACATAAGTCTGACCACGATGTCCTTGCGTATCGAGGACATAAGTCTGACCACGATGTCCTTGCGTATCGAGGACATAAGTCTGACCACGATGTCCTTGCGCATCGAGGACATCAAACAAGTAAAACAGCATCAATAGATATCATTGATAAGTCTGACCACGATGTCCTTGCGTATCGAGGACATAAGTCTGACCACGATGTCCTTGCGTATCGAGGACATAAGTCTGACCACAATGTCCTTGCGTATCGATGACATAAGTCTTACCACGATGTCCTTGCGTATCGAGGATATAAGTCTGACCACGATGTCCTTGCGCATCGAGGACATCAAACAAGTAAAACAGCATCAACAGATATCATTGATAAGTCTGACCACGATGTCCTTGCGTATCGAGGATATAAGTCTGACCACGATGTCCTTGCGTATCGAGGACATAAGTCTGACCACGATGTCCTTGCGTATCGAGGACATTAGTCTGACCACGATGTCCTTGCGTATCGAGGACATTAGTCTGACCACGATGTCCTTGCGTATCGAGGACATTAGTCTGACCACGGTGTCCTTGCGTATCGAGGACATTAGTCTGACCACGATGTCCTTGCGTATCGAGGACATTAGTCTGACCACGATGTCCTTGCGTGTCGAGGACATAAGTCTGACCACGATGTCCTTGCGTATCGAGGACATTAAACAAGTAAAACAGCATCAATAGAAATGAATCAGTTAAAAGAGCAATACTTTAGAGACATAGTAAACAATATTCTGGATAATCTTTTTAATGTACAGGTCAGAGCAGTTACAGCTCTCCATGTATGCCAAAAGTAAATGGGACAAACCGTATTCACATATTACAGTGAATCTTTTGACCAAAACGCATCATACCGAAAACTGATGATTGCATTGACAAAGTAGGGAAAGCGAAATATGTGACGAAATTTGAACTTCTCAACGGAATTCCTCTTACCGACCGAGCTTAGGAGAAATCAGTATTTGTAACACCTGATGGTTTATACAAGTACAAGGTTATACCAATCGGAATGAAGAATTCGCCAGCTTCATTTCAGCCGCGTGTTGATATGGTTATCTCGAGAATTCATGGTTGATTGTTTGAGATAAACTGTGCATAAACAAATTAGGGAAAGCGAAATTCATATGTATGTTACCAAATTTTATCTTCTCGAAGGAGTTCTATATACAGATCGAAAATTCATCTATTAGCTATCAACACTGCTGCCTGAGTCCTGGATCATCTGCGAGCTCGATTTTTAAAATAATAGCAAAAGAAACGAAAACAAAAAGTTTCTAGGGGGAAATGTAGTTCCTTCTGGAGTTTCCGTAACCGATCTAACGTTTATTACGTCTTTACTTTAAGCAGTGCAAAAGTCTATAAATGAATAGCATGCACAAATTGATAAAAACAAATAATTCGATAAATGCCAATTAGGTGCAAATATCGGATTGCTGAAAAGAAAGTGAATAAAACAAATAGCCGGCAGAAATCGGCAGCATTTTGTCAGGATCTTGAAAGAAGTCATAGGGATAACCCGTAGTTCCTAGGAAAAGTAGGACATCTTAGATGCCAGTCTGCGCGGAAAACCTGCTGTTAAATGATATTTCAATATTTTGGATACTGGCAATGGATGGTTAAATGGGAGTTAATGTCTTAACAAGTTAAAAACAACTTTAAATACTAGTATGAAGACTGAATTAGTGATGAAAAAGGCCTTAAATTAGAATGAAAACATGAAGACATTTCTATGTTGATTCAACCTTTACTGTTATAGGGAGTATAATATTACTTTTGATAAACTGTTAGTAAATAAATTTTGTTTAAAGTTGTTACTAGTTTATCTCGTTTATCTCTGTTTGTTACGCTTGGATAATCGTAACAATATCAGTAGTATATGGTATACATTTAACTAATGCATATGGTACTATTCAGGGCAATGGCATCTGCAGATACTCCATGTGTGCCGTCCATCGAAGGCCAGACGCAATCCAAGGTTCTGAAGTTTTCTTCAACCCTGAGTACGTACGTCACGCTGCTTGGCTATTCGCTTGGATTCACAGATATCTGGAGGTTTCCTTTCTTAACCTACAGGAATGGCGGCGGTAAAACTCTTCTTTTTGTAAACTAACTCTTTGCTTTACCACCCGTTAACCTTGTGCCAATGTTATTATTTTAGATAAATAATTATTTATCTTAACAAAATGTTCTTTCAGGAGCGTTTTTAATCCCTTTTATCGTTATGGCATGTGCCTGTGGCGTTCCTATTTATTTTATGGAATACTCAATTTCGAAGTTTTCTGGAAAAGGCCCTTTAAAGGTTTGGGACATTTGCCCGCTGTTTCGTGGTAAGACATTTGTAAATGACTATACAATAAAACTATATAATTGAATATTTCGAATACGAATCAGTGATTCGTCATCATCGCCTTGGCGCGAATGTGCAACCGGACTTTGACCGACAATAACCAAAACTGAAGGTGACTTTAATTCATCGCACACTAACTAAACTACGGGGTTTATAAACAAGACAGGTAACCAACATTGTTGCAACTAGTCTAATTTATTTGTTAATTCATTACATACGTGTGTTGTTTGCTGTTGAAAAATTCTTTCTCCAACCGTGGCAAATCCCTCAAGCGTGGCAATTTTATTCCCATCAAGTCTAATTTATATCTAGGAGAGCACGTAGGCGGAGCAAATTATAAACGTCACTCGAGTTAGGTTTAGGGTTAAGGTTAGTTGGGCTTATGAAAGGTAATGGTACAAAGTCGCTGCCTTATTTAACTATGTTAGTTGGCGGACCATTTTCGCCCCGGTGGGAGAAAAAGCATCTACCATAGCCGCTCGTGTAAGATAGGTTCATCCCGACCCTCGCGCAGGGTGTTTTGCGGAAACTCGGTAAACCTCGTTTCCGCAAAACACCCTACGCTCGGGTCGGAATGAACCTATCTTACACTCTCGGCCATGGAAGATACTTATAATCTGAGGTGGGAGAAAATCATTTGCCACAGTTGTAAGGCTGGGTATATCTCTGAGGCTTACATATACAATCTAGAATCCGTTTCCACATATTTTGTCGTGAAACCGACGCTCATAATATATACTTATTTATTATGTAAACGTCAAGAATGTGTCTGAACCTTCTTCAATCGTTTCCATAGGCGTTGGGATCTCGATCTCCATAGCATATGCAATGTACATGATTGGGACAAGCATTCTGAGGTGCTGGCTTTTCGTGTTCATCTTCTCCACGTTTCAAAGTCCTATACCGTACACTACATGCGACAATAAATGGAACAGCGACACATGTAGATGGTACAACCTTACAAAAGCCACCAGCCAAAATGATTGGCAGAATCTAGATTCAAGCAATCATTCAAGTCATAGCATGAACGTTACTACGTCAACAGAAGTTGCCATAGCGTTCACAAGAATGTCGTCTGTGGAGGAATTTTGGCAGTGAGAATAAAATGCCCTTGTCTTTGAAAACTCAGACAATGCGAATGTCCGTCGGACAGTCGGACATGTCCGGTATATTTCAATTTTGACCGACGAAACTTTTGTTTTGATCGGTCACAATGTCCGGTGAAAAATTAAAGTCAGCACCGTTTAATTTTCGGAAAATTTACTTTCAGTTTCTAAATAAATGTTCAGAGTTATTTTTATATCATGATTATTCAGCGTGTTAATCCGTGTTTCACTATTTGTAAACCCCGTTTCGACATGTTTCCGTAAAAGCCGATAAAACGCGTAAGGTTCCGATTTCAGCTGGTACTCTAATACTTTTATTTTACGGAAATGTTCGGAAATTACAAAATTCCGTATGTAGTGGTTCCCGGCAATCGTGTTAATTTAAATATGATGATTAATATACCGAGCTGACTATCTTTCCACTCTGTTTAACATTGCGAATAACAAGAACTCTACTTTCGTTTTTGCATAAATGTTGTGCCTGAGTTTGACTGGTAGTACAATTCGTTACATTTTATAACCCTATTGTATCTTTAATTTAAAGATGAATTAAAAGGGTAAGACCTAGCTGTTTCATGGGTAGACGAACCAGATATGAGTTTTTTTGGGAGGCAAGGGAAGAAAAAAATTATGACATTTATAAGATCCGAATATTGATTTTTTTTTTACATTATGTTTGGCTTTTTTTGTAATTTATTATAGTACTGTAGGACAAATCTAACCAAAAAGATCTAAACCTGTTCAAATGGGGAATTACAAAACTTATTTAAAAAAGAGGCTTAAAATCAAGGTTTAAGCTGATGTTACTGAATACTGTTTGTAACATTGCGACAGGTAAAAATTTGGTGCGACAGGTAAACTTTCAGTGTTTACCTGTCGCAATGTCCTGTGAAGAAGGAAAAGTTTTCGCGTTGTCTGAAAACTATTAAATTGTATTTTCCATTGCGTCTTTATTTCTTAGAAATGTATTCGAATCAAAGTAATGAATAATATCTTTGGAAATATGTTTTAGGTATGAAGTATTGCAGTTGTCGAGCGGTATCAGTGATACAACAAACTTCATGTGGAAATATGTTATTTTAATGATAGCATTAAGGGTTATTGTCATGGCAGCTACTATCAAAAGTATAAAGACCATGGAAAGGGTAAATTTGTTGATTATACTTATAAATAATTGAAATATTTTACGAGGTGTCTTTGCTTATAAATCATATTTTTAAATGATTCTTTTTTCGCAATTCGTGCAAAAGTCTGTCTTAAAAATATGTAAAAACATGTTTTTAGCGCTTTGCGTTCGTTTCAAATAAAGCAACTGTGGTAGCGTTAAGTGGAGTTTCAATGTTTGAATCGTTTTACATAATTTATGTTATACATGCATAGCACCGACGAAAGTACATTACTTCTCACTATTAAAGCAAAAATGGTTATACAAATTTACCGATAATTATCCCTGGAAGTATTTTACCACACATAACGCAATACGTCAAACCAAACTGTAAGTAACAACTACTGTCGATGTTGACGCCATGTTATTCATTTCTGCCAATGTAAACATACATATATTCTTATGGGACTGTGTTCAATTGTACTTTTGTGGAGAAGTTTTGCCAGGACAACATTATTTGCAGTATGCAGTTGATATATATGTAAAGATTTTAAAGAACAATCCATTACATATTGGTTTTGAATGTTCTTTCGTAGACTTGCCATTACTGTTCATTCTACTCATTTTGTACAGCTTTTTCAGCAAACTAATTGCTGAATGATGCTTCAAGCTCCAAACTGTATATCGCCAATGTCATTGAACATGCTTTGCTTCTTCTGTAACTGTCATATTTGTTCAGTATGTGCATTTGCTACGTAATGTCATGGTTAAAATTAGTGTGAAATGATTACTCTTGAGCTCATATTTCTTTTGTGTTTAATAATTTCATTTACCTAAAAAATATTTCAGACAAAAATGTAACGATTGGCACATTATAAATGAGTACGATCCAGCCTGTATATAGGGTTGGATGCTGTTTTACAACTAAACCATCGGTGTATTTTTCTGATTCCAGGTGTTTATAGTGACTCTTACGTTTCCCATTCTGTTTGCAATTGGTCTGTTCATCCGGTCACTCTTGTTGCCCGGGGCAGTGGATGGGATATACTATTTCTTTTACCCCGATTATAAGGCTTTGTTGACACCGAGGGTACACATGCACGTTATGTATTTATTACATTGTTGTTTAATATACTAGTTCACTAAATGAGTTAATGTGATGCTATTTATCCAGTGTTGTCCTTTCTAACAAGAACACGAAATACATATTATTTTCAAGAATACGCTTTAAATATGCAACAAAATCTGTTTTATTAATTGCACATCTTTAAGGTTTGGATTGAAGCCACATTGATGGTGTTCTACACATTGACTTTTGGATGGGGAGGAATTATGCTGCTTGGGTCGCATTCTGAGTTTCGACAGAGTTCCTACAAGTGAGAAGAGTTTCGCGTGTTTTTAATACAAGAGACAAGTCTATTATTTATTTCAATATAGGAAAAGAGGTAACTCAGTATCGCAAAATGCACCATATCGGGCTAGGAATTGTTACAATTCTCTTATGGGAATAGCCACAAACCCCCTTGTAAACACTTTGGACCGAATTAATTTCGGTTCTTAGGGAAGGGCGCAAGTCAAAAGGCTACGCCCAAAAGATACGACCCCTCTAACGTCAAATCTTGGATCTTAACCCGGATACACACAGCTATAAAACTTACGGTTATATGACGTTGTGGTAAAGAAGGGAAGCAACCAATACGTTTTTATTGCTTTACATCTTGAATATATATCATAATAATGTCTCATTATCCATCTTTGAATATTTTTCTTATATATTTTTTTCTTGTATATTCCACCTAACCCATTATCATCATTATTATTTTGTTTTAAACATGTTATAATGTGCATATTGTGTATTGCATTGTTTTGTTAGATGCTTAAAATGAGCCTTGACTAATGCGGGTTTAACGGATTCAGTGGTGGATCCAGGACTTTCTAAATGGGGGGGATGCACAACTAATTATAAACATATTTAACTTTTTTTTTAATGCATTATTTTAATCATATAATGACATGGCATAAACATTTGTCTTCACTGTCAATGATGTTTGGCAGATCAATTGAATTAAATAGATAGCATTTACTGATCTAAGATAAACCTTTCAAAAACAACAAAGATAACTTGCCGGTTTGAGGAATCGAACCAGGGTCGACGGATTTACAGGCTAAGTCGTTAACCACTCGTCCATCTGCTACACGCATATATATATATACCGTAGAATAATTTAATGATATATAAACTTACAGTATATACTCAACGATGCTGTAGGTACTTCGGATGTAATTGTCATTTAAGTTAAATGAAGTAAAAACAACTTGACAACAAATTCCAAAAAGGGTTTCAAATAAATTATTATATACCAATTTACAAAGGCTCTAGCATAATTCCGAGAACTAGACGATAATAAAGGCCGAAATGGAAAGTTTCAAGGCGGCAACTTTTTGAACTTAAACTTTTGTTAAATGTCTTATGCAAACACATATCTTGTTGACACACAATGATATATTTAAAAGCAATGACGAACATATAATGTGCACATGTTAACAGTTTAAAACAACTTATATTTCTGGTATGTGATATATTCTAAAAACAGTAAACTTACGCGTATAACTGCAGCCATATTTGTCTACTTTTGATCAGTTGTCTATGTTAAATGCGACGCCGATTTTTCATTATCGAATGTTCGGGCCCCGATGTCATTTTCAAGAGACTTTTTCGTGTCTTATACTATATTATACTCGATAATCAGGTTCAATTGTTTATTTGCACAAATGCTTATCTAAAATTGTGACAAAACAACTTATTTGTACAGTTAAATCAATAAAAATGTGCCCCCGAAAACACATTACTTGCCGGCCCGCTGTGGGGTGGGGGTGGCACGGGCTCTCTGTGCCCCCCCCCACACACACACTCCCGGTAGATCCACCAATGGGATTATAGTTCTTCACTGTCTGAGAACGCGATGTAATGACGAAATGGATTGTATTCATACTTGGCCTGTACCCCTCCTTAGACTTCAAGTTAAACATCATTTTCAGGCCATTTAAAATATTCATTTCCCAAAGTCAAAGTACTCCCGGGGGTATGAGAGTATGCCGGGCTACGCGCCTGCAAGACAAGGATTGATAATTGATTTAACTCTTCACAGGAACTTTTAATTAACATTGTGACTTCATCAATACATCATAGAAACGACTTCGAACAAGAGTGTTTTCAACAGTAAACTTCACTGTGTAAAATTTCCCGTAGGCACAAAATCGTTTCAAGGATTTTGTTATGAAACGGCACCTTTATCCAACCTACAAATATTGAAAAAGGCCGTAAAACAATTCCGTTGTCACAGCAAGATATTTTTTTCGTTTAATATTCGTACGTTACAAATCCATATCAGCGTTGCATTTCAAAGACAACTATTCCATTGAACGATTTGTTGTAGAACATCAATCATCTGTTCGCTTCTGGATATTGTTATTGCCGCTTTCAATGGGCTTGTGGTGTTTTCCGTACTTGGCAACATGGCTCATACCTACGGTTTACACGTTACGGAAGTTATTAATGCTGGTACGTTTCGCTTGTCCGCATAACAGTCGAGGTGTTGTCAAATTTTGTTTTCATTTTGAAAAAGTTGGTACATAAATATGAACATATGTATTATTTAATTCTTAGAATTGCATTTGTGAATTATATGGTGTATTACATATTTTATTCAATATACAATTTCTAGGTTTTTCAACGGGTATGGTCACGTACATTACGGCTTTAAGCGCATTGCCTTTTCCACAGCTTTGGATTTTTCTCTTCATAGTGTCGGGCATCTTGGCAAGCTTGGACAGTCAGGTAAAAATGCTTTAGACAGCAAGGTAATGAAACATTGATAACAATATAAAAATATGATTCAAACAATTCATCAACATGTTGCAGCTAGTTTGTTTGGCAGTTGTCAATCGGCATTAAGCTTTAGATCCCAATAAGCATAAGGGACCGTTTTCAATATTTATTTACTTATATCAGCGTTGTATATCGATACTACACCATGCACCCAGTTCACCGATACAGCAATCTCCTACGTAACGATTTCCCGACGTGCAGAAAAGATTTCTGCGACCTCGTATGGAAATTTCAAGATTTCAGTATTTTTAAAACATATTATACACGTATTTATGCCATATGTTAGTAAATGTAAATTACATATCGATGTTTTCAAAGTTAAAAACAAAACAAAAAAGAAATCTGCATAGCTTTTAAGAATTATGGCTGTGATTAATGTACGGCAAACGAAAGTAACCGCTGTATGGAGTTTGAAATCGAAGCACAGCCTAGACGATGTTGTTTCGTTTACAGATGGTCCCGGTTGACATGGCTGTTCAAATGATTTGTGATATGTTCCCAAATATGACATTTAAACTAAGGATGATTGTCCTTTGCACGGTGTCCTTTCTGATTTTCCTGTTCTCTTTACCAACGTGCACTGGGGTAAGATTTCATCGGATGTATAATTTATATCCAGTATAAAAAATTCTTGCATGTATTTAAAATAATATTTAACACACAAATATATTTGTTATTATTGTTGTGCTTAGCTGTGACTTCGTCGTATTTTGTTTAAATTATCATTAAGAGATAACGATTTCCAAGGTCTCTGTTTCAGTTATTAGCTTGAGTTTTATAAAGGTGTTTATTAATACTTTTCAGGCAGGTGCCTACATTTTTTTGCTGGTAGATTGGTACGCTGGCTCTTGGACCGGACCAATTATGGTGTTGATCGAACTCCTAGCCGTGTCTTGGATTTACGGTAAGTAAACACCCTGGTTTGAACGACGACGCCGACAACGAAACTGACAGCGGAGCCTATATTCATTTACGTCTAACGTCTGGAGCCTGAGTTTAATGCTCAAACTCAGAAAGTCGATACTTAAATTTTACTATATTTCATTTGATTTTTTTTTTCGACAAAAGTTCTGTTTATACATATAAATGAAGCTATTACACTAAGCATTTCAAGTAAATGTGTGTAATTAGTATGTTTCATGTCTTTGAAATCAAGTGCAAAATCTTTATTCTGCCGAATGTAGTCCTATTCTCTCTGTAAATTGTGTTCCTTTCAAAGGGTTGGATCGGTTAAGTGCTGACGTTGAGCTAATGACTGGCACGCGCTTACCTGCTGTGTATCGATGGGGACTTGCATTCAGTTCGCCTGCAATAGTTCTGGTAATTATCAGCAATTATCTGTTCGGCATAAGCGTTTGCGTCGGCGTCCGGTCAAAGTTTTAGGGCAAGCTTCAATTTTCACTTATAACTCCATTACCCTTCATTCCATTTACTTAATAATTTTGAGATTTCATAACTCCATATTATCCTTAATATAAGTTATGGTCCTGAATTGACTTTGGAACTTAGGTATAAAGTTCTAGGGCACATGTCTGGTTATAGTTTATAGGCAAGTTTGGATTTTCACTACTTACTTCTATAACATCATTAAATTGACATAATACTTCACACCCTTGATTGACTTTTTCTTTTCTTTTTTATTGGTTTTGACATGCACTTTTTAGCTCACCAGAGCTCAAGGTGAGCTATTGTGATCGATCATTGTCCGGCGTCCGTCCGTCCGTCAACAATTGCTTAAAAAACATCTCCTCTGAAACTACCACTCCAAATTCAATGAAACTTTACAGGTAGCTTCCTTGGGTGACCATGTACAACAATACAACAAGGGGTCACGATTGATCAACAACAACAACAACAATAAAATGGCTGACTTCCTGATTTGCTTTAAAAAACATATCCTCTGAAGCTACCAGTCCAAATTCAATGAAACTTTACTGAAAGCTTCCTGGGGTGACCCTCTACAAAAATAACAAGGGGTCACGATTGATCAACAAGAACAAGAACAGCAACAACAACAAAATGGCTAACTTCTTGTTTTTCTTTAAAAAAAACCCATCTCCTCTGGAAATACCATTCCAAATTGAATGGAACTTTACAGGAAGCCTCCTTGGGTGACCCTCTACTAAAATACAACAAGGGGTCACGATTGATCAACAACAACAATAACAGCAATAACAACAAAATGGCCTACTTCCTGTTTTGCTTTAAAAAACATTTCCTCTGAAACTTCCAGTCCAAATTCAATGAAACTTTACAGAAAGCTTCATTGAGACCTTATACAAAAATACAACAAGGAGTCACGATTGATCAACAACAACAACAACAACAACATAAACAAAATGGACAACTTCCAGTTTTGCTTTAAAAATCATCGCCTCTGAAACTACCAGTCCAAATTCAATGAAACTTTACAGGAAGCTTCCTTGGTTGACCCTCTACGAAAATACAACAAGAGGTCACGATTGATAAACAACAAAAATAACAACAACAAAATGGCCAACTTCCTTGTTTGCTTAAAAAACCCATCTTCTCTAATACTACCAGTCCAAATTCAATGAAACATTACAGGAAGCTTCCTTAGGTAACCTTCTACGAAAATACAACAAGGGTCACGATTGATCAACAGCAACAACAATCTGGCCAACTTTCTGTTTTGCTTTAAGAATCATCTTCTCTGAAACTACCAGGCCAAATTCACTGACACTGGCATTGAGATTGATCAACAACAACAACAACAAAATGACCGACTTACTGTTTTGCTTTGAAAAATCTCTGAAACTACCAGGCCAAATTCACTTTACAGGTAGCTTTATTACATGAACCTTTACAAATATAAAACAAGGCATCGTCATCAGTAAAGATAATTTCATGTTTAAATTGCAACATTTCTATTAATGCTTTATCACAGAGTTGTGGCCCTTTGCTAAGGTGAGCGTTTTAGGGCCATCATGGCCCTCTTGTTATGTTTATTAACCATAGTGAAACCCGGTCATATGAAATGGTGTACGCTGTTGTTGGGTAGGCCTGGCATGAGGGCGGTTTCAAACTCACCTATGATATGGAATAAATTTATTTAGGTTTGACAAATGGTGACAACTTGGTAAAAAGAAAGAGCATTATGGAGACTTTTCATGGGATTGCGTTAAAGGCCCCTAGGATCAAGGCCAAGGTCACTGTTACTAATAAAACGAAAAGTGGTCGGTACTGAATAACTTCAATAACGTTTGACATATTGCAAACCAAGCAAATATGAAAGGTTTAAAGATAGCTTTCATGGGATTGTATTTGGGGGTCAGAGAGTCAAAATCAAGGTCAAGGTCAGTGAAACTAAAAAAATAATGATTAGTACTGAATCACTTAAATAATAGTTAATGTTCACATATTGTGACCAAACTTGGTATAAAGAAAGAGTCTATGGAGACCTTTTATTGGATTGCATTTGGGGCTAATAGGGTCAAGGTCAAGGTTACTGTTGCTAAAAATAGATAAAAAAAATGAACTGAAAAATGTAGGATGTGTTTAAGGAGGCTTAACATTGGGTTGCATTTAGGGTTCCTAGGGTGAAGTTCAAAATAAATAAAAAAACGACAAAATTAAATCTCACAAAGACGGCTGAAGCTCTTCTGTCAATCATTGAAAACCTGGTTCTGTCGCATTGCTGTGTTTCTTGTCTTTATATTTTATTTTAAATATTTTTATTGTTTTTGACAGGCACATGTTCCATTATTATTGTCTTCATTTCTAAGACAAAGCGGCGTATAGTCGAACGCGTTATCCTTTTACAGCTCTTGTTTATAGTACTGGTGACCATAATTTTAATAATATAATGATTTCATACGCGTTATAAAATTCTGATTATACTTTAGGTGATATTTTTAATGAGTTGTGTAAAGTACGTTCCCCCTAACTACGGGTCGTATCATTACCCTGGTTACGCACAAGTCCTGGGTTGGGGAATGGTGGTGATCATCGTGGCCCCGATACTCGGATTAGCCGTTCTCAACATCTACCGGGCCAATGGCACCTTAACGCAGGTATAAACACTATTTGCCGAAATGAATATAATTAATAAACATAATTACTTGTCTAAATGCCGCTAATTATTCAAAATTACCTTATAATTTGATCATTATGCATGTCTGTGATAGGATAGTTTGTCTTGTTCAGTTGGATAACTGTTCTTAAAATAAACCATTTCTCTTCTTATGTCAAACTTAGAGAGAAAGTTGAAAGAGTATAATTTTTTTATGAGGAATATCTTTCAGCGAGTTAAGTCTCAGCTCAGACCAACAGAGTCATGGGGTCCTTCCTCGGTTGGTCATGCTAACAATTACCTAGAACACAAAAAGCAGTACGCTAATAGAACACTTCGTGATCTGATGTGCTATAATGTGCTTGGAAGATACCCAAAGAATTCGGACATGATGTCACATGTTCCCCAAGAGCTCAGTCTTTTGAGCGAGGAAAATAATATGCTATAATAAAATGCTCCATTGTTTAATTGCATTATAAATTTAACACAAACTTGTTCGGTTTACATTGCACTTTTATTCTGGTGATACACATGTCATCCAAAGTAGTTTGTTATAATGTTTTTCAGCATCATTATTCGTTTTCAATCTATCTTTATTTTTGTTTTATGATGTAGTATTATACTTTCCTGCTCCTGTTCCTGTACTTAAACGGACCACGACGTGAAGAAACTAATTGCACATTTTCTTTTTTGTTTAAATTATAGTGGGCACAATGCATTAATTTCTTTCATTTTTTTTATTATGATAATTGAACATTATGTTGTATGCAAATATTATTGAACTTTTTTTCAGTAATGAATACATTTACACATGTATTTACGCTGAGACTTATATATATATGTTCATATGGTCAATCTTATCCAAATGTATCTAAATACATCAATAGAAACCACAAAGACAGAAGTATACTTTGAATCAACTGTTATTTTGATTTACTATTTTGTTTCAAGATACATTCCTTTGTAGCATTATTGGCACACCTTCCTTAAGAGCTATTTCGTAATTTTCTATAACGCTTTGTTCCTTTCTGATGTTTTTTTCATTTAGAAATTCATATATGTTAATGCCAAGATCCCCGTATCAGGGACTAAAACTGTGTCTGCTTGATAACAAACAATTATACCACGTGATGTTTGTACAACGTTCCTGCTCTTTGAAGACATTCAGACTATGAATATGAGTCGTTATATGATACCAGACATACCTTTATATTATTTACTGTCGTAACAAGTAAATAAATTTATATGCCAAGGATATGTATACTGTTATTTAAGAAATATGTGCACTTATCTTATTCGTATCATATGTATTGTTGCTGTTTTGGTCAATGGCAAATCACACAAGTAACTAACAACGCTCCATGTTATTTCCATCCATTTTATTCAGATTTTATTAGTCTTTTGTTTGTTGGATTATGTATTGCTCACAAACCTGTTGAACTTGGGTAAAGACACAGTATAACCGAAAATCGATGTGATTATCAATATATTTCCGATAATTTCGATATTTCTTAATCATTTCCGTTTTTGAATTTCAAGTCCGTGTGAAAGACGACTTCTGCGGCTCAATTTCGTTTTATTATTTGATTGTATTCACATTTTATTTCGCAGAGTTAATTGATAACTCAATGCAGTATTCATAGTCTTTATTTATAATAAATTAATACCGCGATAACTGCATTTAGTCATGCGCGGAAAATTATTATTTCAGAAAAACATGAAACACGATGATAAAGCGTTTACCTGTGTCTATCAAGTTATTGCATACTGTGCCTTTTTCTTCGTTGTTTTATTTAACCGGTGTACTGTTTTTTTCAACGTTTATTAAACTTGTTAACATCTATTTGAGTTGTCTTCCCGTCGAACTAGATTTTGACACGCAATTGTCAGAGCACATGCAACTTTAATTTGATTTGGCATTGAGAAGTTTCGCTACCTGTGTTTATTTTTTTAAAGACACAATGATCAAAGACTAAAGCCCCCCCCCCAAAAAAAAAAAACAACAACAACAAAAAAACAAACAACAACAACAACAAAAAAACAACACCAACAAACAAACAAACAAAAACAAACAAACAAAAAAAAACCCGTCAAATCCTAGACCCACCCATGCAAGAGGCACACATTACAGGAAAAAATCAATATTTGTATTATAATAACGGCAAGGAAAGATTATGCGTTCTCTATACACGATATTCCAAATTTTGATCGCTCAAAATTACAGCGGACCCAATATTTTTAAGAAATGGAACACAATAAATAATTAAAATAATCTATACCCATCCTCGAACCCAGCAAAATATCAATTCAAATCAAGCAAATATTGTTTTAATACTAATGTAATATTTCTTTCGTCAATTTTGTTTACCAATTCTAATTTTATTAATTGTTTTTATAAAGTGGATAGTGTCAGAGACCAGTCTGTTTCGCTTGAAGACAGATCGTTTTCCAGGTAAAGAGTGAAGACCACGCTAGGTTGTTGACAAATTTTGAGGCATGGATGTGGTAAAAAACAACAACATCGGTCAATCTGTTTATTGTTGTATGAATTTTCCAGAAAGTTCGTATTACGTATTACAACGACAAACAGCTCAAAATATATTTGAACGATTATATCACATTCTATTTATGTTCGAGCAGTTATTGTTTTTGAAATATAATTGTTTGGTATAAAAGCAACTGTTAGACATCAGATTCAAAGTTCCAGAAAACGTTTAAAAAACGGGATTACACTTTTTTTATTTAACTATAAATAGTTGTTTATTTCAAAATACACCTTTATAAACATATGTTACCTTTTTTAAATTTCAAATTATTGTTTTGGCAACATTTTCTGATTCAACCTGAAGTGTTTTGTTTGGATCAAGGGAAGTGACTACTATGGATTTTAAGAGAAATTCTTAAAATTGATTTTTTTACTCCTTATTTTGCAGTGCAAATATCAAATTGATATTTTCACTGTCATTATTTCACTGATAAAACTCCACATTGCATCGAAAAACATGCGATATACTATCGTGTTTTCACCATCGTAGTGTCGCGTTTTAGCCATCCTAGTTTCGTGATTTCGCGTTGTTGTTTTCGTAGTATCGTACTGTCACGTTTTCATCATCATACTGTCGTGTTTTCCTCATCGTAAAGTCGCGTTTTCATCATCGCACTGTCGTGTTTTCATCAGCGTACAGTTGCGTTTTCATCATCGTACTGTCGCATTTTCATCATCGTACTGTCGCGTTTTCATCAAAGTAGTATCGCGTTTTCATCATCGTACTGTCGTGTTTTCATTATCATAATGTCGTGATTTCATTCTTGTACTATCGCCTTCCGGCGCGCATGCTCATAAAAGAATTTCCCATCCATGTGACAAAATGTCGGTTTCAAGGGTGCTTGTATTAAGTCTTTGAATCATGTCTCATCATCATCATCATCATCATCATCATCATCATCATCATCATCATCATCATTATCTCGTTATCATCATTGTCATCATCGTCGAAGCATAATTATTTGCATTGTCGTCTTTGCATTATTGTTATTATAATTATCCTTATCTTCGTCGTGACGTCGCATTATCATTATTAGTATTATCGTTGTAGTCGTGTCACAACATTATGTCATTATCATAACCTTGGTCGTCGTCGTCGGATTATGATTATTATTATAATAAACATTGTCGTCGTTGTCGCATCATTGTTACTATCATCATCACCATCACCATAATCATAATCATAATCATAATCATCATCATTATAATGTTGGTGCACTTATTTTAAAGATCTTTTATGATACCCGTACTCTAATAGGGTTAGTTATAAGTTCAAACGGTTCTCTTCTCAAATATTTAGACGCTGTGGCAAGTAAAAATATACAATCAGTCATGTCACTTAAAAGCATTACCTCTGAAGGGTACCATTAAATATACAATTTGATTTATTTGACGCATATGTACTCCCTGTGCTCGAATATTGCTCAGAGTTATGGGGATTTGCTGCAGCTGAAAGTCTGGAACGATTATACAAAAAGTTCCTTACGCAGATTTTAAATGTCCAAATAACGACTAATAATTTGTCGTTATATGGAGAAGCTGGACGCTTTCGATTAATAATAAACATAAAAGTGAAAATATTGGTTTAAGCCAATGAGCAGCTTTAATCCAAATTGTATATTGTATGTGACTTACCGAATGCTTTTAGACGAATGTGAAAAAGGTCATGTAAATTGGTAAACCAAAGTAAAACTGTTATTACAATCAGCCGGTTTTAATGAAATTTGGTTGTATTGAGACCCAGTGATTAATATACCATGTTTTACAAGTCAGTTAAAATTAATACTGAAAGATATCTAAATAACACAATGGAAAGAAGGTCAACAAGTCTTACTCTGTTTCGTGCAGTGATATCCACTTTGAAAAGTCTTGCTACCTGTGCGTCGTTGGCAATGTGAAACACAGACATGCGTTAAGCGTTTAATTAAGATTATCCTCACACAGGCTTAAAATCGAAGAAGGCCGTTATAGAAACATAACCCGACATGAAAGGAGATGTGATGTATGTTCATTGAATGACATTGAAGATGAATATCATTTTGTACTAATATGTGAAAGATATAACACTTGAGAATTCATTATATACCTAGATATTATCAAACCCGACCTGGTATGTTAAAATGTATTACTCTTCTTAACTCTAAAAAGAAGTTATTGTTACACAAACGGGATATATTTACTATTGTAATAAATTACTGCATTGACATTTTGACTCTGCACAAGTGCATCTTTATTTGCTGTTTCATTCTCATAAACACTATGTATACATGTCAATCCACAAATAATATAATACAACGCTAGTGTATGCAAGTAATCATTCATAGTTTATCTTGTGAAATAACAATTAGTTGTACTTATGTACCGATTTTAGGAATTCCTAAAGTTGTCATGGAACTGTCATTTCCGCCATTTTGAGATCTGGGAACTTGCAAGTGCGGCATGATACATCGGTTCATTTTCAGAACATGAATGTTATTTACAACTTTTAATGTAATTTTAAACTGTCTTATAATGTTATTTGTTAAGAGCAAATCGTTATTCAACAGATGCATCACATGATGCATTACTCTGAACTGATATTTTTTTTAACTATTTTGTAACATCCGCGCGTTCCTAAGTCGGAAGTCCAAGGTTATGCAAATTATTTTGATTGTGACTTTTGCAAATGAACTAAGGTCACAAAGCATTAAATTGATATTTCCATGACGATAGTTATTGCCCTTTGTTAATATTTGTATGTTGAACTCGATATTTATGCATAATATTGTTGTTTGCTCGACCGAAGTACTGCCTTCTAGGATTAGGAATTCCAAACACCGATGCCATTGCCTGGTAATTTCCTAAAGACTTTTTGATTGGTCAGAATTCCTAATTCCTAAAATCGAAACCGACTGTCGAGTATATAAGGCGGCGCAATCTGGCAGTGGATATCTTATATTTTGATCCCTCAACCATTTACATTCTTACATGACAAGATCTTAGAAATCCTAAAATGGCAACGCCATATGTAATTCCAAAACTGGTAGGCACTATTTAAACACAAACTAAATATATTCTACAGTTATATTGGTATTTAAAAGCTAATATTATTTATTTACTGAGAAGATAAAAAGCTGATTATAATTACGCAGACATGATAATAATAATTGTTTTGCTTCCAAAGAGACACTGCGTTGCGCCGCTATGAATCCGTTAATGTATATGCATGTGTTTCATGTATACTGAAAAGCCATAAATTAGATGCCTTCGAAAATGAAAGACTTTGTTTGTTTGTTTTGACGAAATTGTTCCATCGGTCAATTTGAATAGAAGCCATCCTGACAAAGACAAAATGTCTTGCACTATAAAGGCAAATCAGACCAGAGACTACATAGTAATAGCGGATCCAGGGGGATACCGGCGCGCGACCTCCTAAAATCGTTCAAGTATGATTGTTTGTTCAATAAAAAAATAGAAAAATAGAATACGCCCGAAATGCACCATTTCGGAATTTGTTAAGATTTTCTTTGGGGAAAACACCCCTCCCCCTGCCAACACTTTAAACCAAATAATTTTCGGTTCTGATGGAGGGACGCAAGTTAAAAAATATCACTTTTCTCTCTCAGTTTTTAATCTATGTTTCTAGAGGCCTTAACAAAAAAGTTGAGTGTATAAGCTGAACGATTCCTTGTTTACAAAGTGAAAATAGATAATTGCGTGACTTGAAACTGTGTTTTAGTCAAAGTGTACCATTCTTGTATCTATTTAAGCTATGTTTCATTTAATTTTTGCTATCTTTTCTTTTAATAAGTTTAACATGTTAAGACAAATGGGGAGTTACAAATGTTATTGACCAACACTTTTGGTATCAGCATTCATTCCCAGAAAAGGTGTTCCATTGTCTCCACATATTCAGAACAGAATTGTAATAAGTTTTTCAGCTTACATTGATACAGTATCTGTTTGTTGGTTTTAGTCTGTACATGTTTTTGTACTGTGAGGTTCTTGTTGAAGTATTATAGGTACATATGGTACATACTAATGGTATTGTAAATATTTGATTCCAAATATTTGTCTCGAAATGTTTTCATAGCATCTGATTTCACTTATATTCTTTACCATGTTGATTTTTTTTCAATCAAGTTTAAAGTAGTGGCGATTGGTATCTAGTGGTTTGCCCTTTGCAGAATAATTAAGCGGATGTGTTCTAATTGAAATCTGAAAATGCCACCATTTTCTACAAATGAACCATTTCCGACTATAAAGTGAATATTTGTACCTCGACGGGAAGCAGACGATTTAAAAATATATTTACATTGTAGTTTTGTCTTCTGGAGAACAATTAAGCGGATGTTGTTTTGTTATAATGAAAAAGGTTACCGTTATTGGGTGAATGTCAATGATGACGTATATTCGCATTATTTCTGTTTTTGAGATCTTTTTATTTGTTACATATTATATTATTTTAATTTTTCATCTGATGTTTTATCTACTCAGACATAATCTTTTTTAAATTTTGCATGTTGCTCAGTAATGTATAATGGCGATAGGTAATAAAGATAAAAGATTGAAGTAAATAGCGAACACATTTTTGTATATTGTTAACATTCCGAATGTGAAAATCGTATGTTACTCTTCCTTTAAAATACCCTCACAAAAAACTCATTTTGAATGACAGCTTTATATAATTGTTGTTGCGGTTTTAGAAACATCAGCCTTATTATTCTCCAACATTGTTTCGCAAGAAAGCTATGTGATATTTGAGTGTGTTGAAATATGTATGCCCTACACACTTTCGCCATTGTCTGCTGCTAAAAATACATCCCTTTTCCAATATTTTCAACAAATAGGTACATTTAACTCGACGACGGACGATATATTGTTGTTGCATGTACTGGGAATAACCCCACACTATTCTTCCCGCGGAAATTTGCATCACGGAAAAATTCGTGAAAAAGGATCTGAAGGAAAACGGCGGAACAAATTCAAACCGGTGCATGCTTTTATATACACCGAAACATGCAAGTCTCCTATCTCAATTGGTTATTGTGAAAACCCTGTCCCCATAGCGCCATCAGCGCTTTGATCAATATATTTTTATATAGCTTTCATATATTTCTCTCTGCTACAAATTCCTATTTTCACATTCTTATCGCACTATTTTCAAAAGGATGCGTCCGACTTTGTCGGGGATGAGATTCGTCTGTAATTGCCGGGTTTGACAACATTGTAACATTTGGTATTTGTATTTTCACTTCTTTTCACTGACCTTGTCGGCGAGAGAGTGGGCACTTGGTTGTCAGTGTTAATACATATTTTTATGAATTGCAAAGGAATACTTCGTGTCTTTGTCATTTTTAAATCATAAGTAGAAATTCAATCAAACTTCACATAATTGTAGAACATCCTAAAAAAGTGTGGGACGTGCATATTCGTGTTGTTACCTGAAAGGTCAATGTCATACTTGTAGTTCAATAGCGCACATAATGTATTTCATAGCACCAGTTCGTGTCTCAGCCATAAGTCTCAAGCTACATGCATTTACAGTCGAACTCCCTTGGCCAAGCGGGATTGTATTCCTTCAGTATTAAGAAATCGGTCTTTTACATCTAGTTCGAGCAAACGAAGAATTCGAGTCAAGCGAGTTCGAGCCAACGGGGTTCGACTGTTTTTGCATAAGTCAGCCTTCACAAAAGTGTGAGTACTGTTTTGTTTTAATATAGATTTTGATCTAACCTTTTATTCAACATATATACAAATTCTATCCAACTGTCACGGCCTTCTTTCGGGGCATTTGTGACTTTTTTATGACAGCTCTTGTTTATTCTTACACTTCTACACCTGCTTATATCTATTTAAGTGTGTTTCATTAACTTTTTAAAGTGTTAATATATTCCGTATCTAACGGCTACGTTTTTCACTTTTAAGGAATACGGACGGTGTGTCAGTTTTTTATGCCTATTTACGGAATGTTAGTTTGGTATCACTACGAAGCTAATATTTGTTGACCAATTAAAATCGAGTTGTATTCAAACTTGTGAGTCATCGCGTGCTTCAGATCCAATGACGTCATACAGACATTAAACCAGATTTTAATAGTCGTATGTTTAAACTCACCATATCTACACACTTTTGACAATAAAAATAAGTTTAAAACTCACAAAACAAGATAGATTGTAGGTCAATTCGTTTCATAACATATAGTCTTCGACTAAATGTTCAAATGAATAAAAACAAGCGATATCTGAATAATTCTCAATCCCATTTGATCCACATATATGTGTATATCGAAAGTACATGTAAGTTCATGGCTAGCAAAACATGCCTTTTTTATAATTCTGTTTTATCGTTATTACAGAATCAAATAAACAGATATTCAATTGGCCGAGTTTTTAGAACTTTGTAAAAGTAAACAACGTGAATACCGACTGCTGTATTCATCCATTTCTACGCCTGAAATAGTTGATGATATGCTCATATATTTAAATAAAACATGTACAGCTGTATAACCTGTCTCAAAGCTTATTACAAACACTTCAGATCATAAGTAATTCATTAAACTTCCAGAGCAGTTAACATTTTAAAGTTAACAACGATGCCGTTAACAACGTGATTAACTCAACCAAGTTCTGAACACTCGGCCCAATAGTCATCAATACATATGTTCTCATAAATTTACTCATGTAAACGTAGTAAACCGAAACATACCATGATAGTAATAAATCAAGAACTAACCGGATCAATCAATGTTAATATGGAATATAACACTTGTAACATGATTGCTAGAACTGTTCATCACGTATGTATTTAAGGCAATTAGTTCTCTAACAAGACAACTTTTATCCCAATAATACGAGTTTCTCACATACAAATGGATCAAGTTCAGAACACATACGATCATTCCAAGTATCCCCGTACTGAGCCGGATCTGCTTTGTAATTATATATATCCACACATTCTTCCTCCTCTTTACTAGGTTCGAATGGTGACCAATGATGAAAATCCCATGGTTCACCGTTGGCCCAAACGAAAGTGCTAACAACTGTAGAAGATCGTTTCCCTCCAATCCAGAGAAACCGGTTCGGCAAAGGTCGGTTCTCGACGATGAATTGATGTTCCTCTATGGTGCGGACAGTCGCCAGATGACCGCCCAAGCTTATACAGTGGTCCTCCGCATTGTTCCAGTTGGCCAAATTAGTAGAGAAGAAGTAACACGACTTGTAAAAGGCGACCCACCCTTCGGGGCAACCCTGAAATACAAAGACAGCTCATTAACATTTACTAATCAGTCGCGGATAAACAACGCAAACTCATTAGGAGCCTTAACCTTTCTTCTTTTTATTCTATTGAACACACGTCTTTAACTTATGTCACCACTCCTAGGAGAAAGAGAGTACTATTTATACAAAAATATTATTCACAAAATTATAAAACTTATAAAACGAAATAAAAACATTATTAGACTGTTAGTAATAGTTCTGAACGTCTCAATGGCATTGGGAATTACATAGTTCTGGCTTCCATAACTTTAATGTTGATATTTAATTTTTTGATGTTTACAACACATTAAACATCCAAAAGGTAATATATAACGTATTCGCTGAAGTTCTTTAGCTAGGAATTACAGTGACGTTCATATCCCTTTGGCTCTAAAGTGTGATGTAACACATTTTAAGTCTGGTTGACTAAAAGTAACAATCTAACAACCGAAATAGCTCGCTTATAATTAATTAATAAAACTTATATGTGCATGCGCTAAAAAGAAAATTTTCCTTATCAAAATTTGTATGTCAAAAAGTAAGGTACATGCATCTCCCTTTTTAATTAAAGTTCGAATTATTCTTTGCTGCGAAGATGGTTCTACAAGATATCGGCATTGTGCGCTGCAGAAATAGTGCATTTGCATTGTTCATATTGTGCTTTACAAATATCGCCATAAAAGATTGTATAATTTAAAAAGCGAGTTGAGAAATAGATTATAAATAAATCGCACCTTAATTTTCTGATATATCAACCAGTTAGCGTCATTTCCGGTCCATTGAGGGATGACGTCACTAAACATCTGACATTCGGATGTGCTTGGTCCATATCGAACAGCCTCACAATTTTCTTCTCCTGAACAGGCAAAGAGGCACTCAGGGATCGAATTTAACTTTTTTTGCCAATAGCAAGTTTTTGCTAGTGCCATTTTTTTCAACTAGCAAAATGGTGGGTTCCACTAGCACTTATTTAAAGGCTGTTTTACTTCATGTTAGTTGCCAAATAAACAAGTAGTTTTGTTGTAGCATTATGTTCATTGTTTATCAAGTGCATTGAGATAAGAATAAACTATAAACGTTTACATTTTGTTTTTGATTCTTACATAAATCATATACCAAGCTGGGCTAACTGAGCTCCTGGTTACTCAAAAGCCTTGAATCATTAGTAGTAAGTGACTACACTCCTCCCCACCAAAGTTTATACTTTCAAAATGTAAAGTGGGGAGGAGTGTAACAGTCATTATTCAAAGCCATTCAATGCGACTGAGTAGCCAAGTGCCTGGTAAGTCAAGTTGGGTAGAGGACCAGACTTGCAAGGAGGGGTTCATAGGCTCGAATCCTACACAGAGTAGATGTTTTTCTCTTGAAAATATATATGTACACTGACATTTTTCGATGGTAATGTATATTGCACACGTGACCAAAGCATGGAGGATCTAGCAAGTAATATGTGCAGGGTGCGAACTGTTGCTTAGTAAATAAAAAATAAAATACTGAAATGCCTACAGTTGATGTTTTATCGCTGACGAATTCTTTACAAACATCACACTACACTTTGAATTCAACATTGCCATTATTCTCTGTTGTTGCATACAAAAGTTTGGTGTTCAACTCCGTTTCCTATTTTTTGACGGTTCTGACAGATGCCGTAGAATCGGACCGAGAATTTTTGGTTTGCGACAAAGTACCGACAATTCATGACTTTTCGCTAGGTTTGGTTTTATTGGGGGGCTTCTCGGTCAATCCCCGCGTCGCTGTCAGCCTTTTCACCTTTCCAGGCTTTTTCGCGTAACAAAACGTGGTTAATTTTCTCTTCTTTTTTGGCAGTTGCGAATCACAAACCAGACGAAAACAGTTCTCCTAGGCGCTTGCTTAAATACCCGATAATAACATTTGAGTATAGCGACAAGCGTCCATACACGTTCACATGATTATCTTCGAGGCGCTTACTTAAATATCCGATAGTAACATTTGTACGCAGCGACAAGCGTCCATATACCGGGTCACGTGATTATCTATTATGCAGTAAACTTGCGGAAAGAAGTTTTTAAAGCGCAAAGGAGAGTTTGAGCGAATTCGACGATTTTATTCGCAGTCGCTAAAATATTCGAGTGCCAGGATTTTCTACTCGCATTTTTCGATTCTTACTCGCATTTTGCGAGTTAGCGACCGTTAAATTCGATCCCTGGCACTGCTCGCGACTCTTATCTAATTTTCCAGAGGTATGATCCAGGTTATTTCCAGATATTGTTCCAGCATCCTTTTGGTATTGCGTCATTTCCATAGCAGCATACATTTTAACAAACATTCCTAAATATAAAGCCGCTTGGATCATTGTGATTTTAAAATATATCTCAGTCCTCGAACCGTTTTAGATGGCTTCAATTTGTATCCTGAGTTTAAACGTATGCAATGTTTTTAAGGCAATTTGTCGTTCACAACTTCAAGCAGTAAATTTTCAAGAACTATGTAAATGTAATACGTCACATTTTCATCCCAGTATGTAATGGTTTTACCGTAACAAATTTGCGAATCCCTTTTGTTAGAATGAATCTTTGTTTCAATAATGGACACACGCGAGGTTTCATTGTTTTAACAAACTTTAACAAATAATTGTTTTAAATAGAATGTTTGTTTTAGAAAAAGTCAATTGTATAAACAACCCTACTGTACAGTCATTGTTAAGTTGACAGTCAGTACTGATTGCTATGCTCTGTTGTGAATCGTCGGCGATTAGGGAAGGGAAATCTCGTAATCATGAATAATCCATGAGACAGTTTCATTGGTTACGCAAGGAACCAATTTGCGGAATAAATGCAAATATATATATACAGGCATTCACACTTGTGTTTTCTCATTTCTCATTCTCTTACAATGAATCTTTGTTTCTATCATGAAAACGATTTTATTTTATGCGTTCCTGTGATTTATTGAGATTTATCAGTGAAATAAAAATGAAATTTCGCTACTTCAAACAGTGAAAATAACAAACAGTGGTGGCTGTTTAATGTGGTCCTGTACTTGTAACCCTAAAATAATTATGCACGTTCAGAGTTGTCAGAATCATAAAAGATGGTGTAACCCCACTTCCACTTGTATATCGAATACTCCATAAATATGTATCCGAATATTGGACCGATACCTTCTAATTCAGAAATAATTAATGTGCATATACGTCATAACCAGTGTGTGTATACCACGTGATAAATTGCGTCATAAATGCTACGTCGGAAGGCAGTATTTTAATTTGAAAAAAGACTTTAAACAAAGATAACTTCACTATTTCTTCACCATCTTAAATGAAACAAAGCGCAGTCTACGCCGCTTACGGAGCCCCACCTTCGGTCTTTTACCAGAATTTGATTGCGAGTTTAGTTGCTTAAAATACTTCGACAAACCTTTCACAATACGGCTGTCTGACGGAGCACTGTCAAAACATTATTTTGGAAACAGGTTTGTCGAAGTGTTTGATGAAACTAATGACCTCATCAAATTTCGGAAATAAAACAAATGCGGAGCCCTTTAAGGAGCATAGACTGCCCTTTGTTTCATTTAAAATGTTGTTGTAAATGAAAAGTTATCTTTGATTTAAGTCCTCATTTTAAGCAAATTTTTGCCTTCCGACGTAGCATATATGACGTTATTTATCACGTGGTATACACACACTGATAACTGAATGCCTGGAAAAGTAATCTTTGTTTAAAGCTATACCCTCACAGATTTATTGTTTAGACTATGATTGATTCATTTTTGTCTCAGAATCAGCTGAAATTGGCATCAATGTCTTCAATCCAGTCATATACGATAACTCACAATAGAACAGATCTCAATTGTTTGGAAAACTAAAGAAAAACTCGTATTTCCAAAAGCGTTAGTAACGCTTTTAGCCAAAAAAACTTCAATTTTCGAACGTAAATATGAAAACCTACGATCTGATCTTTTGTCAGCAGTCTTAAACCATCTGTTTCAAAACATTTTTTTTAAAGTTGTCAAAACGGTCAATCTGTGAGAGTGCAGCTTGAAAGTCTCCTTTCAGAGCAAAATATTTCCTTCCGACGTAGCATTTATGACACAATTTGTAAACACACTGATAATTTAAACAACCAAAGTGATGTGGAAACGTTTATAAGACTACTTAAGTTTACTTTCTGGTTAATTTAAACATATTTATTGAGGAAAATAACACAAGACAACATATATACATCAATGAAAAACAAAGAATTTGATCGAAAGCATAGCTTATATAGATCATTTTCGTATGCATGTATACTTTACGAATCAGAAAAAGGTTGTCGCACAAAATATCATTTATTATATTTACCAAGAAGATGAATATGTCTAAAATAAATGTAGAAGAATAATGCTATTATGAAATTTAAGTATTGTAATAAATCAAACATAGAGCAAGTTTTAAGTTGAGCGGTACTACAAATGAATATTGCTATAGTAAAATGTAAATATTTTAGTAAGTCAAACATATAGATAAAATGAGTTAAGCGCTCATAATACAAAATCATTAGAAACAGTAAAAGATTATGGGAATGATGTGTCTCAAAGTAAACAGATTAGATGAATTTCAACGCACACATAAGCTGTTTAGAGAGTTAGTACTCAAAGAAACCTCTTGGTAGAATCAATGTATGAGTAAACAATAGAAAAAAGCTGCGAGTTGACGGGATCAGTAAATCGAACGTTACCCTTTAGCAATAAGTCGAGCGTGATAGCTGTACCAGGGACGAGCAAATTTATTGACTCGAACATATCCTCTCTGTAGGAGGTATAAAGGGGACAAAATAACATAAAATGGCGGACAGATTCAGAGTCACCACAGAGACAAGCTTGTGAGGAAACAATATTCTTCCGGTAAAGATCATAATTAAGTAGACTACAGCCTAGCCTAAGCCTAGTGTGATGGACTTGTAAACGCCTAGGTCCTGTGTTAAAATAATGAGGAACCTTAGGAGTATTACTAATCAGCCTTTTAAAACTTTGTATTGAGTCAGCGGACTTGAAACTTGAATCGAGAGTATTCCAAGCACGAATGGCAGACGGAACAAGAGAGTTATAGTATAGTGTGGATCTGCAATGTATAAGTGGAATATCCGAAGAGTTTCGAAGATTGTACCTAGGATCGGCTGGGCGTAAAGGAATGAGATTAACAAGGTATGTAGGACTAATATTGGATTTGATTTTAAACATAAAAATAAGTTTGTGGTTGGTGCGGCGATCTGAAAGGGGCTGCCAGTTCAGGTTACTGTAAAGTTTATCAATAGAAACTAGCTTTGTTGCACCTGTGACGATTCTCGCAGCCTCGTGTTGTATTTTGTCTAGTTCCTGCTTTTCCCCTGCAGTGCAGTTGTCAAATATAATATCGCCGTATTCAAGCAATGGTCGGATAAAGGTCATATAAATTGTCTCTAGGGTGAGACGATCAAGAGTAAACTTGAGCGAACGTAGAATATTAACACGGGACCATGCTTTGTCTTTGATATAATCAATATGGGCAGACCAGGAGCAGTCACTAGAAAGAAACATACCGAGGTGTGTATGGGAGGAAGTCTCTGAAATGTTATGGTTAAGCATAGTCAAAGGGGGATGTAGGGGTCGGTGGAGTTTCCTGAAAATTATCATCGAGTTGGTTTTCTGGGGATTAAAGGAGACTAACCAAGTATCGGCCCAACGGCTTATCTTCTGTAAGTCCGAGTTAAGAACAGAAGCAGTATTGTTAGGGGTATCGACTACCATAGATAGGCTAGTGTCATCAGCAAAAAGACTGATGTTAGCTTCGATGTCGCGAACAATGTCATTAATATAAATGATAAAGAGCAAGGGTCCTAAAATGGAACCTTGAGGAACACCTGCTTTAATGTAACGAAGGGAAGACGAAGAATTCTGAAGTATAACACGTTGTTTGCGGTGTTGTAGGTAACTACCAAGCCAGTGAAGCAAATGATCTCGGACGCCAATAGCATGCAATTTCGAACGAAGGCCTCTATGCCAGACACGGTCGAAGGCTTTACTTATATCACAAAATACGATACGCAACTCCTTACCGTTGTCAAGTGCTTCACAGAAGCTGTTATATATAAAGGATAGTTGATTCACAGTTGAATCACATGGTCGGAAGCCAGACTGAAAATCCGTCAATATATTGTTATCTACAATATGGTTAAACAAGTGCTTATAGACTGCACGTTCAAAGACTTTGCCAAGTGAGTCAAGTAGAGATACAGGTCGATAATTAGCGACAAGATTAGACTCACCCTTCTTAAAGATAGGGCAAACATTAGCAATCTCCCAGGAATCAGGAAAGGATGGAATAGACATCGAATAATTGAAAATATCACTAAGTGGTTTTGCGAGGACGGCAGATAGTTCAATAAAAACACGATTATTAATCGTGTCTGGACCTACAGCTTTCCCTAGTGGCAAAGAACGAAGGAGAGGCTCTATATCCGAGGGACTAAAAACGACTGTTGCTAGTAGGGAGGATATATGGTAAGTCGGTGGTACAGGTTCACTGTTAGGCTCTGTGAGATGTGTTTGATTGGCGAAAAAAGTGTTGAAAGCATCAGCCTTATCTGCATTGCTACTTTCTGGTTAAACATTGTTGTTTTTTTTTTTTCAATTTCTTCAAATCAATAAGCTCTTTCTAACTTGGGTTTCTAAAACATAACGGTTAAATTAAGTACGTGATAGTTTGTCTGTATCTCCTTTTAATACCAGCGGCCCGTTTCACGAAAGAATCTTAGTCGTATCTTCGAAAAACTTAAGTCTGTTGGAATACTCCAGATGACGACAGAGTTATTTTTTTTTATTTTCTCAACTTTATTTTCAAGTTGAAATAATAACAAATAAGTTCAAAGCACTCAAGTTTATTTGGGAATAACAAAAACACACACACGAAAGTATTGAATATAATTTCAGCTAACAACGCGGTTTATGTTCAGTCCGACGTTTTCACAAGGACTCGGGGCCATTTACAGTGTTTGACCCTAACATCCGGAGATTGGATAACCAAATCAAGAATAAATTTTAAATTGCATTCCTTATTATTTCAGTTGATATCAAACAAAAAATTTGGAAACAATCAACAGGTGCATATAGCGTTGAGGCATATTCATAAATCACCGTGTTCGAGCAAACTCCATAACGCATTTTGCCGAATATAGTACGATGAGTTAATAAGTTACGCGGAGTGAAACACTCTTCAATAATAATTGGAATTTACTACATACTAAGGCCACACCAAATTGATATTTCGTTCCGCGGATTTACCGCTCCTATTTTTTTGAAAATGTAAAAAAAATATTTTTATTTTTTTTGTGCGCCCGCACCTCCATTTTGATCGCCAAGCAGATTTTTTCAGGTAATAATTTATTAAAAGTTTAAAAAAATCAAGTATAATTTTACTACGCTAGTTTTCGTGTTTTGTAAAGGGAAGTTACCGATGCGTAGTGTTTTTATACTGTATATCGATCGGTTTAGCATGGGTTTCAATAAATTCAATCAAAATGGCGACTTCCGGTATAAACAATGTGGCTCGAAGTTTGGCAATAAATATGTTTTGAGCATGCTTGAAGTCATTGTTGATCGTCTCATGCACTAAAGGATCATTATTTAAAGCAATCATTATGCTTGAAAGCATGTGTATCTGAGACTGGTAGCGATTATATTGCGTAATTAGTGACTCGTTTTGAAAGGAAATCCGACAGGTCAACTTAACTGGAACATGAGTCATTGTTTGGTCCAAATTGATGTATCAAGTTCATTTTTGATCAAATTCTGACAAAATAACAGTTTTGAATAAATATCTTTTCACAAATAGCGATATAAACACTGGTCTGGATATACCTCAACATAAGTAAACCTAAGTTAATCACCTTATATTTTGTTTTTATTTGCAGCATAATCCGGGATTGTAATACACTTGTCAATTGTAACCACTGCCCCACCACACCTCGCCCTTGTTCCAGGGGTATACCGGGAACAGCAGAGGCAATGGGCTGTGTTTTTACCTTTCAGGTGGCCCCGCAGTGCCTAGTGGATGTTGTTTTGTCTTCATATTGAAAGTAGTCGGGAATGGGCCTCATATAGGTATTCGGGAATGCGGGGCCATTTGGCAGGGATTTTACCAGCAGTGTGTCCATGCAGGTACCCGGGTTTTGAGAGACCGGAAGTCAAAGTCCCCGCTATTCCGGACTTGGGGGGGGGGGGTCATATACAATTGGCTGGTGAATAAAAACATCTAAATAACCAAAAAAAGTACTCTGAAAAATACCCTTGTTCTTGTTGTTTTAATAAGCACATGTCATCGCATTTCCTGTGATAATAAAAACAAAATTTAGTCTATGTTATATGGAGTCTGATGTTTGATGATGCCTGTGTAAGTCATCATTTTCTACAAATCCAAAATCAATCCTAAGTTATGTCTAAATACAGTTGCATATGATGTTAAACTGATTCAGGTACAGTAGATTTATATAAGTCGTTTCAAACTTTTTACTCAAAGCAGGGTTATTTATTATTATGAATGATCGTCATATTAAAGTACGTTTTAATTATATAAGAAATTAGATTTATCCATATAATGTTTGTACTAAACACAGATGAATAAATAGTAGGCATTTAAACATTTTCCCAATGTCCATTAAAGGTTCAGTTCAAGATGGCATTAAAATGGGTTTAAGGGCAATTATTTTGAACAATCTTTCTTATTTATATTGAATATAAGGAAAAATATATTTTTCGCTCTTCGCTCGCTTCGGTTTTTATGAAAACTGACAAAAATTTTTTTTTATTTTTTTTCGATCGCTCGCTCCAATTTTTCTGGGCAAAAATCCGAGGAACTAAACATTAATTTGGTGTGGCCTAAGTGACAGTAAAACTTATATATGTTTTACTGTTGATCTACAGTCTATTTCAAACTAGAAGCTGTATTTGCTACTTAGATAATATTTGATAAATCGAAAGTATTGTTATTTAGATAGATAGATAGATCTTTTATTTCCTCCATGTGTATGAGCTGGTCGATGACAAAAGACAATCTATGGCAACAAACTTCAGAATTATAACTATTTATAAGGCCACACCAAATTGATGTTTCGTTCCAATGATTTACCACACCTAATTTTTGAAAATGTAAAATATAAAAAAGAAAATGCAACCGAACATATATGTTCACCAGGAACTAGGTGTTTATCAGACTATTAGACAGCTGCAATATAATATATTATACATGTTCTAGATAATTTTATAGGATTTGTTCAATGAAATAAAGTATACAACAACACATGTCTTTATTGCATAGACGGTCAGAATAACGAACCAGCAAATGATTGCTATAATAAAAATATCACATGGGATATCAAAACAAAGACACACAGATACGACATAAATAAACTAAGAAACTACATTTCATTTACACAAGTAGAATTGTTTATGGTCCAGTATTTGTCTATAGCTGTAAATGTAATATGATCTGTATGCTCAGAGATATATACTTCACCTATAGCCATATGTATTCAGTCGCTATAATAAACTCAGAACAGAAACATCACTGTTGTTATACTTAAAGAACCCCAAAACAGTTAAAACCCTACAGGAACAGTGAGAACTACTTTTAATATGATTAAAATATAATTATTCATATAAAGTATTAAATTTCAGGTGTTACATTTTACATATAATGAAAATAAAACGGTATCAAATTTGCGTTATTATCAGGAGTCGTTAGGTAATTGATATAGACTAAGATTTTATAGTTATACTTTGGCATTATATTGCGCATTAATTTACAATAAGACATGGTTATTTTAATTCAATAAAACATATATGACATCCTACAGGTTACATAATCTTGCAACGCCACTGTTTATGGCGAATTAGGAAGATACCCTTCTCATATCCAAAGAAATGTGCGTATATTGTCATATTGGTTTAAGGTTGCTACCACTGATAATATTATTATCAAAACTATATATACGCCAGCTAAAAATGATTGTGATAAAGATTATTGTAACTGGGTGTATAACATAAGAAAGCTATTGAATGATTTGGTTTAAGTAACGTTTATAATGATATTACAATATTGATGTTAATAGATTTTGAACAGTTTTCAAATGTAGAATACACATAAGAGAACCCCGGTGAAGTCACATGATTCCTGGTATGGTACTTTAGAAAAAAGCACAGTGCTAGATATGTATCGAAATTTTAAGGCTAAACTCGGATATAAAAGTCATTTAGACATTTTACCCCAAAGTTTACGATTTTTCTTTTGTAGACTACGACTCTCTGTGAACCCACTTTATATTCAGACCGGTAGATACGCTAGATTTATATTTATATCACTAGATAATAAGGTACGAAACCAAATATATTGTCTTTGTTGTAATTTCAATGATATTGAGGATGAATTTCACTTTGTCTGTATTGTGTGTCAAGCTTTTAATGATTTTAGAAAGAAATATATTAAGACACGCTATTATACAAGACCGTCTGTATTTAAATGTTTACAACTATTGCAATCAAATAATAGAATAGGGCTTATTAAACCGTTTGTTTGTTTGTTAAAGATTCCCTGAAAGTGAGATCCACAATAATTAATGTTAGAACTTAATATTGTAAAATTTGTTCATCCTCTGATTTAGATATATTTTTGTATATATATATACTCGTTTCTATTACATTGTTTGTAATTATGCATATACTTTAACATTGATAATTATAAACATATGTGTTGATGGTTGTACAAGTGGAAATAAACTGTCTTTCTGTCTGTCTGTCTGTCTGTCTGTCTGTCATAATGGACATACATTATGATTAATTCTTAAAACAAAACACGTATAAAAACTACATACAGCAAATCAAGTATCTGTAAATGTATGGCCGCAATGTTTGGTCAAAAGTAAATCGTAACAAAAAAAAGCAGGAGACCACGGGCTACTTTCAATAGTTAATGAATAAAATGAATGGGACATTATGCCTTGACAGGTTAGGATTATATTAAATTTAATAATCATGCAAAGCTACCGAATGTTTAAATGAAAAAAGAAAATGAAAAGAACGAACTAAACAGAAAAATGTATGTGGACGTAAACGCATACACGTCGGTTGGTTGGATTTGAATCATCGATTAGTGTTTCATGTTCAGATGAGTAAGCAAATCGATGTGTTGTGATTTGGTCGTGATGTTCTTCTTTTTTTATCCACGAAAATTTACACGAAATCGGGGATATACTGAAGGTAAGTTCTATTTGAAAATTTCAATAAAATGCTCCGCAAATCTATCCAGTTTAATTAGAACTATAGGATTATTTGATTGTAATAATTCCCAATATTGCAATATATTTGGATGCGTACGGAAATGTCTAATAATGTACTAAAGTCGTTGATCATTTAAAATGTTACAGACAAGCAGGTAGTGGAAACGATCTCCCAAATCGCTTTTGTCACATGAAGTATAATAATCTTGCTTATGTTCTTGTTACGTATTGGAGGTGACTTTCATGCATATATGAGTTTACTGAGCTTTTTGGTATATTTGTTTTATTGTATTTAACCATTTATATTATTTAGGGGAGTGATGCATTTCAATATATACAAAGAAAGAGTACTTATTAACATCACCTTAAATTAATTCATTCCAATTATTAATCATGCTAGCCTGAATAATGATTTTAATGGGAGATTGGTTTTCTACGCACATAACATGTGCGCAGGTGTAGATTTTCTGGATTTAGGTGATTCTGCGTCAAAATGATTCGTGAATTTTCTCAATGCAATTAAATATTTTCTTCAAGGCCCCTTGGATCAGTGTGTGTATACCACGTGATAAATTACGTCATATATACTAACTCGCAAGGCAACTTTTTGCTTAAAATGAAAACACTGGGGATTGCATCAACATAACGAGAAAAGACAACGTACCCAAATTTTGCTTTGGGATCTAAATAACTTTATCAAATAATTCAACATAATAACATTGTCGGTAATAGAATAGCTTTTCATAATTTCAACGTGATTTTGATTGATTCTTTGGTCGAGGGCACTTAACTTTATGAGTCGCGCGTTGCAGACCGCGGTGAATACTTTTCAAAGGCAACTAAATATAGTTATCTGGCGGTAATTATTCAGGATGAGGAATCACGTGACTTCAACGGAGTTCTCACATGTGTCACCACGGTTCAAAACCGAGGTAAACAAGCAAGAAGGTGACAGTAATTCCTAAATAACTTTCTACAGAAAAGATAGGAATATATTTCTTAGCCAATAAAGGACAACGCTATTTTCTGCTTCTACAAGTGTGAACTATTTTGGATTTGCTTGTATTTTAACGATGCAATCCTTGGCCAAAATTTCAACTCGACGGAATTTTGAGGAATGATGCAACGCTGTGTGCGCCGTGAGTCTTTGTTTTCTACATATTTCTTAGTAATTAGTATAAGCAATCAGACATGCGTTAAAAAGTTAGTTTTGCTCATTACTCTCAAAAAACGAATTGTTTGTTAAATGTTTTTATAGTTTTTTTTCAATAAATATCGAATTTTCAAGAAATTCTGTTGTAAACGTGAATGTTATATGTGCTGCCGCTAACGTGAACTTCTTTTCATCTTAATAAAGCCGACTATGTTTAATCGGTATGCTTAACAAACGTCTCATAACATGCTTATTTTATTCTTTTATAGTTTGTATCGCTCTCTCAATTGTGACGAGAATGTATACAATCCAAAACTCTTATTAATGGTATGATTTTACATCAATTTAATCGATTTGAAAATGTTCAAATTATGTTGCCTGAAGACCATTAAAGGGAGACTTCAAATACCCATTTCCCTCTGTAGTTTCACTAAATGTTTACAAAGATAAATGAAATGGATGAAGTAATAAATACAATAGAATGGAAGGCAAAGTACACTTCAGCCAAACCCGTCCCATGTACGTTCCAAAGTGAAAGAAATTCAACAGCCAAGAAATGATTACATTCAATAACAAAATCGCCATTTCTAAGGTTAATTATAAAACTGCCCACACTCCAATTAAATCCCCTGCTTCGAAAATGGTCAAAATATCTTTATCCAGAAGAAATCAGGAAATAATAAGAAGTACTGACAAAGAAATTGACTACCATGAACATGACCTTCCGTCGTAAGATGATAATTTGTATCTTGCATGGCCTTTCGTGTAAGAAAGGTTCATCCCAACCAGAGCCTAGTGTGTTACGCCGAAACAAGGTTTACAAAGTTTTCACATTTCAAATAATGCCATATGACAATGTTTTACAGCAGACGACGGTCTTCAACAAGGGAGGCAATTATGTGATGACAATAGAAGAGTAGTTCATTGCGGATATTCTTTTATCTTTAGCCATGAGCACGATAAGGATGTCCAGCACGGCCAAATATTTGAATCAACTGATCGGGGGGGGGGGGGGGGGGAGGGTGATAGCTCTGACGCCATAGAAGAATATATCACCAACCAGACATCGTAAGTGGAATCACACGCCTCACAGTGTGATAATTAAATTTCCTAGTTTGTGATAATGAAATTTCCTAGTTTATTCAAATGCATAAAGGCCAGGCCATAGGCCCATGAAGATACATATGTACATCAATGGAATTCATAATATATAGAATTAAATGCACTTCTATCAATCGATCGTAGGCCACAATATCTATTAATACATGTACACTTATTTATGCTAACAAGGTACTTTCGAAACACAAATTGAACATAGACAGTACACATAGAATAGAATATCATATAACCATAGTAAGGTGACAGTGATTACAAATTTCATTTAAATGAGTATTTAACATCATTATAAATATAATAGCTGGGGATAAACATTGCTACTTTCCTTTGAATAGTCTTTTTTGTTTTTGTAAAAGTTCAACAAATTTGGTTATATTTGGTCTATTTAAATAGTATTTATGTATGTATTGTCTTCTTAAATAACTAAATAAAGTACAAATAAAATTAATCTACTATTTTATGGCAAACTTGACTTTTCCTTTCATATTCAGATATAGGAGAATGTTTGTGCCATCTTCTGGCCTCAATTTCTTACCTGTGTGACGAAAGTCTAGGTCTCGTCAATGCTTTCCTTAATTTAACTATATTAACAGCATACAAAAATGGCTGCAACTTACAGTCTGCGAACAATACTTATAAATATTTAATCACATTTACGATTCCTATAATTAGTAATGGTATTTTACCAAGTTCTCCATACACAAAATTGTTCTGAGTTTGGGTTCTAACACCCAGTATTTCTTTACAGAACTTGGAATAAACTCTTTCTAACTTAATGCTATCTTATAGACCCAAAACTTCACAACCATATTTTGAACAAGATATATTAATATATCAATCAAAGATAAATAATGGCATGTTGCTATACCAGGAAATTTTACTAGGTCTGAATCAAGCTTGTAAAAATACCTTCATAGCTTGTCCTGAGCAATTGTCAAACGTTTTGCTAAATGACCCATCAGTGCTAAATACTATTCCTAGATAAGTAAATTTATTCACAATTACAAACTCAAGCCCTTGATACAAACATATAAAATTTCGCCTAATGTTTCAGCCTTTTTAAAAGATAATTACCTTTGTTTTATTTGCATTTACACTAATATCACTGTGGAAAGCGTTCTATCTATAACAGTAATCTTTTAACAACAACAGGTCATTTTGTAGCTCACTTTCAGATTCTGAATAGACTGCCATAAATACGTTTCTTTTTGAAAAAACTACACCTATTTTAAAAAACTCTTAAAAAGATAGTTTTGTCATTTGTGTTCACATTGCCGATGTTTAATGTATTCAAAAGAGTACAAAGGCCATGCCAATCAACAATGGAATATGATTATATTTATGTAAGCAACAACATGACTATAGTGTAATATGCAAACATATAATATATCAAAGAAATTGTTATTTCATCTACTACATCCATAATTTAAAAGGATTGATATTTTTCATTATGAGCGCGACGTTTTGAATCATTTCATTTAAAGGGTTTGGCTTATATCATGAAAAAGAAATAAGTAGTTTATAATGACGTCTCACACAAATAAAATAGATCCAACCAGCAACTCATGTAATCATTTATTTCTTCTATTCAATAGTTTAATGATTAATTGTACATTAACACGTAGTTCAATCTTTTCTTAAGTGTTGACTTTCTTTTACCGGGGGATGTACATGGAACGGAATTGGCTGGAGTATATCTTGTCTTCCATTTGAATGTATTCATCACTGCATCAATTGAATTTATCCATATTTTGTCAACATTTGGTGGAACATATGAGGGTTGACTCCGTCTCTTACAGAGGGACAATGATTTGGACGTATCACCATGACGGCCTACCTAGAACA
Source organism: Mya arenaria (assembly GCF_026914265.1). Lineage (NCBI taxonomy): Eukaryota > Metazoa > Mollusca > Bivalvia > Myida > Myidae > Mya > Mya arenaria. The sequence goes on along the minus strand of NC_069125.1, from coordinate 66,324,580 downwards.
TAAATTTAACATTTTAAAATCGATCAAATGGATGAATATACATTCATTTCATAAAAGAAATATCATTTGAAATAATAGTTCAACGTTGAATGCATTATCGTCACAGTTGAAACAGTAGTTCAAACCACTTATTAAATAAAATTAGCATGTTATGAGAGGAATTCACGTTAACAACAGCATTTATAAAATTCACATTAACAACAGCCTTTCTTGAAATATCGATATTCATTAAAAGAACTAAAATATATTATACAAACAATTCGTTTAATGAATTGAAATTAACAAAATTAACATTTTAACACATGTATGAGTTCTTAAATATTACTAATTACTAAAAAATGTATACAAAACAAAGACTGACGGCGCACACAGCGTTGCATCGTTCCTCAAAAGTCCGTTGAGTTGAAGTTTTGGCCAAGGATTGCATCGTTAAAATACAAGGAAATCCAAATTAGTTCACACTTGTACAAGCAGAATATAGCATAGTCTTTTATAGGCTAAGAACTATTTTTTCATCTTTTCTCTCAAAATGTTATTTAGGAATTACTGTCACTTTCTTGCTTGTTTACCTCGGTTTTGAACCGTGGTGACACATATGAGAACCCCGTTGAAGTCACATGATTTCTCACCCTGTTATTGGGATCTAAAGGCGAGCCTTTACCTTTGTAACCAGTTTTCCAGTACTCTGGTACCACTTAAGAATCAATCATAATGTTGAAAAGTTTAGTTTATTTAAGTAAGAGTAAGTGTTGAGTTTCTTTAATGTATTTATTACATATTTCGTCTGAGTTTAATATTACATCATATCCTTTTACACAACTGCAATTTTTAAAAAAAATCGCAAAATTCATTTATTTCATGTGTTTAAGATTCAGAGATTAAATTCAATTTTTTGAGATACTTCCAGCAAGATTTAGGGTCAGCGTTATGCATGGTTTTATTCTTTTGTGCATTTTTATATGTATACCTATTAATGTAAAAAAAATTGTTTTCTTGTAAACCTTGCTATATTTATTAAGTTTGGTTTTGTTTGAATCAGACTGGCCACTTACACTTACATTTTAGCCCTAACCAAGGTCGGTCAGTGTGAAATTTACTATAAATGTGCATGAAAACTAGTATTATCAGTGTTTGCGGACGGCTGAATACTACTTCTACGCGTCAGGAATGTTTTGCATGCAAATTTGTTGAAAAACATCAGATAATTTTCTGGTTACTGAATTTAATGTTTCATCCAGATTATTATGTAAATGAAAGTACAAGACTAATTTTGATGTAAAGCACAAGTTTAAAGTACCTGAATACAAGCATTCTTCAGTTATTGAAAGAAATCGAATTTTCAGCTCAAGATCACCCTTGACCTCAGCCCAACTGGCTTCAACATAGTTAGAGCGCTGTTCATGTATGAGGGACCTCTACCAAGTTCGAGGTATCTAGGCCTAAGCGTTTTTCAATTATTGATAGGAAACTGTGTATTTTTAGCTTACGGTCACAACGACCTTGAACTTAGGACCACTGACCTCAAAGGTAAACTCAAACCGAAAGTAGGGTGTAGCTAAAACCCGGTACCAGGTATCACTTTCCAGTGATACCGGAATGTTATCAGATGACAAATCTCGGTATCAAATGACCCGCTATTTATTGGCTATTGAATGAATGATTATTGGATAAAAATCTCTATTTTGCAGTTTTTGTATTACAATAAGTGTATATAAGTGTCATCTCTAGATAGCCATGGGACATAAAATCACAATTTCAAAAACTGGAGGGTAGAAATGGCTAGGGTACGAAATGACTACATAAATTTATTTTTAAAGATCAATACACATTTTCATTAAATAAATTAGAACATTGAGGGTTATAAAAAAAAAATCTATTCCCAAATTATCACATTAAAAAAACCCCAATTAATTATTAAATTAAAAGCTACTATACTCAAGATTTACATGACTACATTAATTTATCAGCTTTTAAAGATCCAAACACATTTTCATTGTATTAATTTAAACATTGAGTGTTATAATTTTTTTTTTAAATCTATTCCCGAATTATCACATTAAAAACACACACGAAAACACACACAATAAATATCAAATTAAAAGCTACTATAGTCAAAATTTACAGTATGTTAAAAGTGTGTCAACATAATCCGGTACCATAATCTGTGATACCGACTTTTCCCAATATCGGATTTTAGCACCACCACCGGAAGTATCTTAACTGAAATTCCTGCGATTTGATCCACGCGACGTCAATGAGAGCAAACTATTTATATCTGGCTAACTGTCTGCATCAAAATAAGTTATGAACTGCATCGTTTTGCCATTTTTGGTGAGATCGCCAGCTGGAATTTACAGTAGTTTAATGTTAGGCTAAGTAATTTGTGCACATCATAAAAAAGACTATCAACATTGACTTCATTAAATACTACATCACCAGGCGCGTTAAACGCGCTTATGTTTATGTGGTAATTCTAGGGAATAATCGTGCCCTTTTGGATGTTCTGTTAAGAGTTTAAGACGTTAAACATCTCTTTTTGTACACTAAGAATCTAACTACTTTGGGGGTTGTCATCACACAAGCGCGTTTTTTCATCTGCATCAGGCTAGCATTTTCTGTTCTTATATTGACGGATTTCTTTATCATTGCGGTCTTGTGTGATTTTTTTGTATGATGTGAGGCTCGTTCGCCTTCTAAATAGTGCAATGGTGAAGGTCAAGTCCGTTCCTGAAGTGAAAAAGTCTTTGACTTCAAATTATGATACGCATCATATACCAAACTGAAAGACTCGTGATCATTAGCGATTCTCAGAACTGAAAAGTATCCTATCAAGGCTAAACAATTGTGCAGAAGTTTGTTTGCATTTCACCAAAATGTGGGTAGTGTGCTTGCAATAAACAAAATGGGGGTTTAAGGAACAAAAGATAGACCAGGAAACGTGTACAGTCGAGTAATAACCATGAAGTTTGGAAAATAGGAGTGTATACATTCACGAACAGTTACAACATGCACAGATATTTGCCGAGAAAATACGAAAAATGTGGATAAAATCAACACGTTTATTTGTAAACATCGCCTCCTAAGCAACAATCTGTTCAATAACATTTTTTTATCTTTAAAGGTATGATACCAAAATAAAATATCGATCGAAGAATGTTTATTGCCACATACTGGACGCATACATTTTTCAAAATTTAAAGAAAAAGTCCACTTACCAGGCAAGAGATGGTACCTGAATCGGTACTTTTTATTCTAAATTCGTCATTTTGTTTGCCATGAGACATTTCTCTCACTTAATGTTTGCATGAAACGCAATTACGTCCTCCCCCTTGATTTGAAGGTTTTGGATATTTGAATGATAGTGACTTTTGCTCCGCCAAAATACACCAAGTGAATTCCGAATTGAGTGCAAATGTTATAGCCTGTCAATCGACTGATAGCGATTTACGTATCAACGTGGAACTTACTACTAATGGGTAGCTCATATAGCCGCAAAGGATCACTACATGTACAGTCTGAATTGGTTCCACATCAACTGGTCAATTTAATCGTAACCTTAATTTTACGCTCTTTGTAGTGCTAAATCTTACTGTTGGGACTCTCTTTCTTTGCAAAAACTCATTATGATCGTGATTTTATTAGCTGTCTGACAAGAACTCTGCACTAAGTGCATATGCAAACAGAAGTAAAGTGCTAGCGTCCCTGTAGTTGAGGTGTAAAACTCCACTTGTACATTTTACGTGTACCTGTAATATCCTAATTGAGTTTAACATCATCTATGAATTTGTAGAATGTGATTTTTAAAACTTTTTCATGAATAAAAGGTGTGCTTTATGATATAAAACATACAGTTAGGAAATAGCTGGTTTATCACGTTTGCCTTTGTCGAACAAAACTCTTTGCTAGAGTTAATATATAAATATCAGAAGTGTGTGCGACGATTTGAAAAATCCCTTGTACTTTTAAAAATTCACGCACTATGTTGACTTCTTGGAGTACGACATAAGTTGAAACAAATATGCCCAGCCGTGCTTCGAAATAATAATAAGTCGAAAGAATACCAAGTACCATACCTATTTGAATCAGATCCTATCTTGGTTGGGTCTAGTTTGAAGTTATATAAAAGACAATGTGGGCATACGATTCACTGTTACGAAAGTACGTTATTGCATGACACTTTTAAAATTGTTACATGTTTATAAACAGCACATCCAAGAGAATGTTATCCGTGTATTTGTTTCCTTAAATATAACGCAAGATTTAAAAATTCACTCAAAACGACCATACATGAATATAATTTTCTTCATTGATCAGTAGTGCGAACAAATCAAAAATCGCGTGTGGAATTGTGTACACGAGTGCGGTTGTGGATAGCAAATGATGGACCAATGCACTTTGAGGTATGCAAGTTGAATAAATGAAACCATTTTGAAAAACTACGAATAAGATATTTAGTTTGAATGTACTTTTGTTACAGAGCATTTTGAATCATTGACACTATCACTGAGCAGCTGTTTCTTTACACATAGTGTTGAAAAGAATGCTTTGATTACGTTTTATATCGTCAGTGTAGTCGAGCATGCGTTGCTTCTTTTCAGAAGGCACATTCAAATTTTGTAATAACATCATTAATTTCGTTTCGCTTTATTAAAAATTGTTGCGCCTATCATACATCTCAGCCAAACCATGGATTTGTTTTAACTAATGACCTATTCAAGTTCTAAACCGCTCTATCAAACTATTCAAACAATAAACCAGTCACCAGTTCATAAAGTGTTTCCTTTTCCTACTGTACAAAAACACATATAAAGCACACATAAAGCACGCGCTATAAATCGTGTTTTAATACGATACATTCAAACAACTATCTTACTTTGTAAATCATTAAAACAAGTTATCAGTCTGGTGATCAAGGTTTATTACAAAAGCTATATCATGGGGTAAAGTTAATGTTTCCATAGTAAACATATATTGTTTTTTTTATCTGCTCATATCATTTGATTTATGAAAACAACAATAAAAAGGATAATTTTTACATTTTGAAATGACCAAACTCACTGTACCGTAAACACTTAAATTGACAATAACAGATATTATCGCATCTTTTGTTAAAATGAGAAGTTTTAAATGAAAAGTTAGAGGGTTGTTTCAAATGTTATGTTATAACATGACTTCCTATATAAATCAACGGTCAAACTTTTGCTATATGGCCAGTCAATAGTTCGGTAGCCGATTAGTATCAAATTATGTCAAATGCGTGCTTGTTATGGGAATTGCCAAGAATAAACTGTTAGTTCAATATTTAGTTCAATAACCAACTATTATTTCATATATATCCTTATTACATGAACATGTATGTTTGATTAATGGTCTTTATGCTATACCTTTATACGCGTTGACCAAATATATATATACATGTCGTACGTACCATGTTCATACATGTTTGTTCATCGTGTATAGAGGTATTTCCTTCATGTTTTTCGATGAAATATGGAGTTTTATCAGTGAAATAACAACAGGGAAAATAATTGATATATTCACTGCAAAATAAGGAGTGAAAATATCAACTTTCAGAACTACTTTAAAATCCATTGTAGTTACTTCCCCTTGATCAAAACAGAAGACTTCACTTCTGCAACAGAAAATGTTTGCAAACAAAATATTTGAAATAAAAAAAAAGTTACATAAGTTTAAATAAAGATATATTTAGAAATGAACAACTTGCCGTTTATTAGAAAAACGGTTATCCCATTATTTAAAAACGTTTAATGTTTAACGAATGTTCGAACGTCTGCTTTCATACCAAGCAAATTACAGACGAAAACAACGGTTCGAACATAAATAGAATGTTAAATCATCGTTCAAATGTATTTTGAATTGTTTGTCGTTGTAATACGTAATACGAACTTCCCAGAAAATTCACATAACAGAACAGAACAGAACAGACAAAATAACAGATTTACTAATTATGTTTTACCCCACCCACTGCACGCCTCAAAATGTGCCAACAAACTAGCGTGGTCCTCATCATTACCTGGAAATCGACCTGTCTTCAAGCAAAACAGACTGGTATTCGACATTAAGATGATTGAATATCCATGTATTATGAAACACACTCTTAAACTGTTTTATATCCAATGATTATCCGCAATTGTTTTGCCAACACAATCGACCCTACAAAATTTCATTAAATAAATGGCGGCGTAGTAATTTGGTTATTTATTCATACACGCTTAAAATAAAAGTGTTTTCGTTAATTTTTGGAACATGGATGCACTTATGCACTTCATTGATAACTGTTCATAAAATATTTACACTAAAAAACGAGCGAATAATAAACTATAAAAAAGAATATCAGAGAACTCCCTCTCAACAAACCGGAAATAGAAAATTTACAGCTGTAATTTTGCATGAGAGGCGCCCCACTGGTAGCGGCGTAAATAATACCCTTTTCAAAAAAGGAGGTAATTAAGAAAATAATTGAAAATTCTATAAAACTCGGAAAATAAGCATAAAAGAAACAGAAAATCGTGAAAATATGTTTTTTCTATGACACTCGTGAAATAAAATACGATCTTTCACTTAAATAAACAAATATCCTCTATACCATAAATACATGTTGTGCTACCATGAGTCTTAATACAATGTATGTTCTGATATATTATCTTTACGCCACCCACTCAACTAAAAGCACAAAAGTAAGCGACTGCTGTCTTTCTTTACAGCGCAGATTATCTTACATGTCAAAAACACTGCCCGATTGGGCTAAAACTAAATAAAGACTTAAAACAAGACTTTTACTTTGATTCAAAGCAAAAAAATACGTCGCGAATGTTTTTGAAACAGGACTAAAAGGAAGCAGATGCAGCATTCCAAGTTTGAGATACCTGGATACAAGCATTCGCCAGATATTGGACGAGCTCGGATTTTCAGCTCAAGGATGCCACGACCGACTTTGACCTTTGACCAAATTATGTCAAAATAGTTAGGATGATGGTCATGTTTGAGGGACCTCTACCAAGTTCGAGGTCTCAAGGCTGAAGCGCATTTTTCATTTATTGATTTGAAACTGCGTATTTTCAGCTTACGGTCACAACGACATTGACGTTTGACCCATTGACCTTAAATGCAATATGGCTCATCTGCTGGTCATAACCAACCTGCCTACAAAGTTTTAGGTCCCTGGGTCATAGCGTTCTTCAGATATTTATCGAAAACCGATTTTTAGTTTTAGCTAAAGGTCACCACCAACATGACCTTTGACCAACTCATGTCAAAAAAGTTAGGGTGAGGGTCATGTTTGAGGGACCTCTACCAAGTTCGAGGTCTCAAGACTTTATCTGATGGTCATGACCAACATGCCTTCAAGTTTAAGAACCCTGGCCCGAAGCGTTCTTCATATATTGATTAGAAACCATGGGGACGGCCGGATGGACGAAGAAACGATCAGATATCTATATGCCACCCTTTGGGGCATAAAATTGTCAGGTGCTGTAATATTAACACTTAGAAACTTAAATGTTTTAGTCATTAGTTAAATGTGACATGCTTTGGATGAATAAGGGAAAGTCTATACTCTTTGTTTATAAGGGGTATTATGATAAAAACAGCAGCAAACACGAGAAAAGAAATTCAAAATAATGATAACAGTTTTAATTGTATTTATTATAAAAAATGATAATTTATGATATTTTAAATGGAATTCAATTGAAAGTATACTCAACAAATAACCAGGAATTCAATTGTCTGAATAAACAAACTTACTGAACGTTAGAACTACAACAGGGCTCGTATAACAGAAGCATCATAGGTAAGTTCTAGACAGTTTTGTAAAAAATGATACGGCCATGCTTATTACATATTTGGGTAACGTACAGTTTTTACATTATATCATTCATACTGTTATATCTTTAATGGACTATCATCGAATTTTCAATTTTACCCGATTTTTAAAAATCAGATTAGTTTAAGAAGCAAAACATCATCCGAAACTTTTTTTCTGAGCGTTGATGAATTCGTAAACCAAGCTTGAAGAAAAACCATAGCCTACGAGTTTTGAGGCAAGTTATTTAGACATACGTTTTTGTGTATTAATGTTTCTTTTTTTAATCAATTTATACAATTGTATGTTTATAAAGGTTGTTTTTTATCAAACATATTTTATAGTTTTATTCAACAATAATGATGTTGGCTGGTCCATTTTGATCACGTGACCCTCCAGGGTACAACATTGAAACCTATTCCACGCGACGTGGAACTTTACAACGCAACTTTAATGTTTTACTGGTCGACTAGCGCTTGTCGGCAAATTTTGATAATTATGAAAGCAAATACATTTACTCTACAGGAGATTTTTATTGCACCCTAAATTTACAATTGAAACATCCCTCTAAAATTGACATTTATTTTGTATATAACTAATAAATCCTATCGAGTTTTTGATGTTCATATCTGACAGTTTAAGAAGTTAATTGTAAGGATCAGAACGAACATTTTTGCGTCTCTTTAAAGCCAACCGAGACATACTTGGATTTTACATTTCTTCAGAAACAACTAATCCATATCGTAAGGTTGAGCTCGCTCGCCAATCGGATAAACACATGTTCGTATTTTCATAGACTTTGTATAGGTAGTATCGTCAAATTATTACATCATGTATATCAACTTCTATTTACTCAAACTACAAATTCAGAGAACATTGATGTTTACGATGTAGGTGTCATAACATACGGTTCATGAGTGATTATGCTGTCTCAGTTTGATGACCACGCGACTTTTGGCCCATGAGCATGATATGTTTCAGCATCATGGAACCTTCGGATAGCACAGGCGAATCTACAAGCGGACATCAGCCGAAACGCGACGCTGTGAGGTTCTCGTCTACCTTGAGCTTGTACATGACATTGCTGGGATATTCCCTGGGATTTTCCGACATTTGGAGATTCCCTTTCCTAGCCTACAGGAACGGTGGAGGTAAAGTGTATTGTGATAGCGATCGAGTTCCATGTGTTTGCCGTACATCTTTTATAAGGCAATGCCTATTACCCTCCATCTTCGGTCAGACTGGACCATATGGCCATGGCATGAGACTAGACATTAATTGCCTTCGTCTTTCAATAAATTTTGTCTGCAGACTCTGGCCGATTTTCAGCAAATTTCTGTGATTCAGCTGTGAATACATGACGAACTTTATAACTATAGTTCGGAATCCTTGCCTGTTCCCTAATTCAAGAACTTGATATTACTAACCAATATTGCTACAGTAAGTAGTATAAAGCTCTGTATTGATTTTTAACATCAAGAGTTAATATCGAGGTACTAATAACAAGCACTGTTGACATTCATAGTTCTTGTCTGGATTGCTGGCTTTATAAGTTAAAATTAATTAAGAAATACAAATGAAAATGTTCATTCCCATATTTGAAATCTATGTGGATGATTTGATCTCAAATGCGGATAAGACAAACAATGCTGGAATTACATTTTTGGCATCCAGGGATTAAGGTCGTTATTACTTAAACATAATTCTAGCACACCGGATAGGCATTTCCGGTGAATTCAGCCGTGCTGGAAAATTCCATCTGGCATTTGTTTAAATTGTGAAAATATAAAAATAAAACAGAACAGTGAATAAATTTTACATATCTCTTACAAAAAGCACATTTTCTGAACAAGTAACATTTGAATATGACATGGCATTTCATGGCTTTAGTCAGATATAAGTTTAGCAAAATCAAGGATGGATGTTCTTTCGCATTTGCGATATTGCAAAGCAAAGTGACACGAAGGAATTGTTTTAGAGACTCAGATGTTCGATCGTTATTTTGAATAATTTTTTATATTCATTAAAGGCGTGAAACGTAAATTGATATTAATAAAAACTATGGTATTGCATTAATTATCCCAAAGGCTGATGTGCAAATGCTCGATTCATCAGAAGAGACACATGCTACATGTATCATGAATCATGAATAATTTAAGAAGAAAAAGAAAGTTTGTTCAAAAGAAATATACAACACAATACATATTTGAAATATAGCAATATGACCTGTGATCAAATAATGAAATACAATGGCGTACATATAAATGTATTGAATTTTATATATCGGCTTATAGTGATAAGGCCACACAAAATTGATAACTTGTTCATCGGATTTTTTCCAAAAAATAATGGGGCGAGCGAGCGAAATAATAATAAAAATATTTGTTTTGCATTTTCAAAAAAGAGGAGCGAGCGAAGAGCGAACAAATATATATATATAGTCATTTAACTCACTTTTGCTCACATTTTATTCACTTATTAACTAAACAATGATATTGTTAATAGTAAAAGGATAACATCCAGTAAAATAATGATAACACTAAAAGATAATTCTTTACAAATATTAGTTTTGATATCAAACAAATGCTATATGAGATCAAGCAAATGTATTTCTTTAAACTATTTCATAAATGAGAGAACTTCAAACCAGTTTTCTAGTTTTTTAAACCTTTTTTATTTTATTTTTTCAAAATACCCTATGCATGGCTAAGTTAAAGCCTGGACACAAACACCAATGGTCACAGCCATCTGCCTGCCCAATGGCATATCAAAATCTATTTATTAGGTTTCCACTTTTCCTTAGGAAAACTTGGTTAAAACTAATTCCCTATTAAAATACATTGTCATATCTCATGCCATGGAAATGACTAGACAAGGTGACTTGAAAAATAACTCACAAAATGAATATAGGCATTTGCAATCAAATATAAACTACAGCTATCATTCCTGCATTGACGACATCATTGGCCTTGGTAGCTATCTAAGTTCTGGAAGAGAATTTACAAAAAACCTACACTGTATTGTAAATTTTTTCAACTGAATATATGTCACAAAAAATTCCAGCCAGCGCCAGATTGATATTAGGCTTTTTCAGAATTTAACGCCTATCTTTTTTAAACTTTCCTTATTGTTTTAGATATCTTGTTCAAATTTAGACAAGTAATTAAGAAAACATATATATAAAATTAAAAGACACTTTTACTTCTGTTCTACTGCAAATACTGATTGTGTCAATTTTCAAATAAAGCAAAAAAATATTTCAAGAAAATACAAAAATATGCAATATTTTTTAATAGAAAAAAACAAAACAATCGGCATAAATAATTCACACTTGAATGATTTCCATATATAGTTTAAATATACACATGAACATCTAAAAAATCTGCAAACATTTATTCGAAACACAAAGTGTAATTAATACCTTTTTCCAATCACGCAGTCTGACCCTTTTTTTTTCTTTTAGACTAATAATTACAAAATATACACAATCTAGCTTGTTTGATGCTTTTTGTGTGAATGGTATTGAATGAAGCACACATGAATGTCAGCCAGATTAATTTTTAGGGTCATCCTACTGTCCACGAACATTGACTCATTGGTGATCAAGGCCTCCTACCCAAGCATGCCGTTGTTGCCTCATCGGGATAGGAATTTCATGCTAGGCTGCGTCGGAGGAATCTGAAATTTTAATAAGCAATATTATACATAAAAGTTCATTGTAATATAATGTAGTATGCATTACTAAAACAATTTGATGATAACACAAGAAAGATGGTGCTCGTTTCTTGACCAAACTTTATGTTTCTATTAATTTACATGCATTGCATATGAATTTAATAAACACTATACTCAAATCTGTAGCAAAATAAAAACAAACATGCATAAATCATAAAATGTATATTGTATTTTTGAAGGAAACAAATAATGCAAAAACCACATCATATTTGCTATATTAACAGCAAAGAAGTTAAAATTCACATCTGAAGTTTTTACCTGGACATGTGTAGTAGGTATAGATGACAGATAGGAAACTGTCTTTTCACTGTAAGGTTCATCCGAATTCCCGTCAAACATGTCCGAACCAAATTCACTTTGGATAATCACTGTCATTCACGATAAAATTCAGCACTTCTTGTCCAGTACATATACGTTTACTTTTAGCGGGAGCCAAATTCAAACAAACACATTTGTCCAAAATGTAATCAAACTTTAAATGGTGGTAGAATTGCCATTTGTTGACGTATTAATTTTCAACAATCAGGAAGTGAACTGTTGCCAATTTAGTCTCGATCATCTAGACGCTTGTATCCGGGTCTATATCGTTCATTGAGTCTAATTAGAGCGGCTGCATGATTGAGCCGGTACTTTGATAATTGTAATTATTTAAGAACGCGTGGGGGGGGGAGGCTACATTCTACTAAACAAATTAGCGCTCGTAAAAAATATAACATTTTTTAAGATGGTGCGGGCGCAAGTGATAAAAAAATAAAAATATTTTTTTGCTTTTCTGAAGAACTAGGTGCGGGAAATCCGATGAACAAGTTATTAATTTGGTGTGGCCTAATGTTTCATTATCATAATACTTACCTTCTATTCCAATATTACAGAGATGATATACTATAAAAAACAAACCTTTTTGTGTTTATAGTCAAGAAGAAAAAACTATTTCGGTATTTTAATGCCATATTGCAATAGTTTTCCAGATTCATATATGTCGTTGACTAGAGAGCTATTTTTTTTCAGGGGCTTTTTTAATACCTTTCCTTATCATGGCCTTTGTTTGCGGAGTTCCGTTATATTTCATGGAATTCTCGATATCAAAGTTCTCTGGAAGAGGACCATATCAGGTCTGGGACTTTTGTCCCTTATTCAGAGGTAAGGGCATTCGCTTGTTAACACAATTCGGTCGCAATGTATAAACAGTTCATGTCGATGATAAACTGATAATTCGCAATATTTTGCATTAATTCGGCAGCTTGCTATTAAAAATATTAAACATAAAATGAACATTCCTTTCAGGAGTGGGAATGGCAGTTTCGATGGCGTACTTTATATACATAGTCGGTTCAAGTATCTTTCGTTGCTGGTTTTTTGAGTTTGCCTATTATACATTCAATAATCCGATCCCATTTACAACTTGCAATAACCATTGGAACACAAAAACTTGCATGAATGAAACATTCGAACTACACTTCAATGAATCTTCTGTGGTGAACATGAATATGACTACTTTGTCAACAATGTATGTGAAGAATGACGTCCATACATCCACGATCGAGATACCAAGAATGTCCGCTGCAGAGGAGTTTTGGCAGTGCGTTTTCTTTCATTAGCACATTGTTATCGTAAAACGCGAACGTGTACAAGTTGGGAACATATCATTTTGCAAGCCTGTTTTAAGACGTGTGGTCATTAAACGTAATAGCGCCTTCCATTTTACTCATATACTCTAGTTTTTGTGACTACATGTCTATTGGTTTACATGTAATGATGACACACATTTATCCGAAAAGAACCCTGTAGAATTAAAAACGTCATTATTCATGATCTTATTTTCCATGCAGTTTTTGTGTGTATGTCTTTTGGGAGATTTAGCATTGACTGTCGTAAGTGGACACATACAGATGTTTAGACGGTAAAATGAACATGTTACGGTTTGCAGAGTGTGCATTCGTCCGAAAGCTTCGATCAAAAATGCCTTACATTAATTAAATCAGAAAACGAAGTTGATCAACTAGACAATTATATGATTATATATGTAGTATAGATTAAAATAAACATGAACACTAATTCTACACATAATGACATTATTATTGTATAATGTATTTCCAACAGATTCCAAGCATTGAAACTATCATCAGGTATCGACGATTATTCGCATTTTATATGGAAGTACGTCCTCGTGATGTTTGTCTTTCGAATATTTGTGTCGTTAACTGTCGTCAAAAGTATAAAAACCATTGAAAAGGTATTTGTTATTTGGTCAAACATATAATTATATATCTTATAACTCGAACAACGTTCATTGTATCTTAATCACTCAGCGTACCGTTAATACACCTGATTAAATAGAACTTCCAACAATTATAATAATGAAATGTTTCTGCTTGTAAATGGTTTATGCATAAATAATAATTAGTACAATGCCAACAAAGTGTTTTAATGAATGCACGTGGTTTTATTATTTCAGGTCATCTATGTGACGCTTATTTTTCCGATTCTGTTTTCTGTGGCGTTATTTATTCGGTCACTTTTGTTACCTGGATCATCAGATGGAATATATTATTTTTTCTATCCTAATTTTGCTCTTCTATTGGAACCGAGGGTAGGTATATAGCAATGCTTATCTTTGTTACATGTTGTGCTCTCTGATTCTGTTGAATTAGCGAATGTAATAAATGCAAACACATAGACCGTGGCCAACCAATACCGTAACTGCTACTGGACTTGTCCCTAAAGCTTCGATCGTGTTATTGTTTCCTTCAATTCGCTTTGAACACATAGAATATTGTGTTTAAAAAAAGGAATATTTCAGCCATATTTTTTTTAATTATTGTTTAATATTGGGAAAATTGTGAGGTTATGGCCGTAAACTTATTTACATCCCAAGTAGACTCATTTTCAAGTGAACTCGAGTTTTTGTTTGGCGTTGCAAGGCGGTAATCCCATCGTTTATCAGTTGAGCAATTTCGATTCGTGTGTCGTCTGTTTGGGGTGTTTTTACGTCTGTGGCTCTCGTTTAGTGTCGTTTGGACCACTGAGAGTTTCTTTTTCAATATTTGACAACAGGGCTGGTCCCTTGGTTTTCATTGTATTTATCATATATACAATCATATATCGAATTAAATTGAAAAAAAATGAATTGCTCAAATTTAATCAAATTACCACCTTTCAAATCAAACAAAAACATTTGCACAGCCACTCAGGCGATTTTTAAAAAAAAAAATGTAAAGAACTAACGATGTACACATATATTTAAAGCTGTCCTTGTTAAAGGTTTGGATTGAGGCTACATTGATGGCGTTCTATACGCTTTCTTTTGGATGGGGGTCGCTCATGACTATGGGATCACATGCATCCTTTGGAGATAATAGTTACAGGTAAAACGTTTCCGCAAAGTACATTTGATTATGACAAAGCATTGTCATCAACGTGAGCTTTAAAAAATTATTGCCCAATTATAAAGATTGTAAGACAGATATACAGAATATGGAAAAAGTCTTGATGTCTCATACATATTTCCTGTGTTCTTTTATTTATTTCAAATGTTTTGAAAGCTTAACCGATTTTTCTTTAAACGCTTTTAAGTATTTTTAAAACACAAGCATTTGCATTCAAATACAAAAGGGCCACAATATAAGGTAAAGTTTTAGGTGTCAAAATGCTTGACATTATAAAATCAACAAATGTAATTAGGAAGCGAATTTAGCTACATGTTTTTCTAAAGTTTTCTCATTTCAAAGTACATAATCTACACGCCACACAAGTTTGTTGATTAGATTGTCTGGATTTTGTGTAATAAAACAACATGTTTATATTTTCAAAATACTTTTTCGATGAAATGTCAACGGAATCTTAACATTTTATTTCGTAATATTTGAAAAAAAGTTGTAGATAAAAATTAAAGTAAAACGTGTTCGCAAAGGGTGTATGTTTAATTTTTGCGAAAAATAATACCCTATATCTGAATGAAAATTGAAATGTTGACACCAGCCGAATTTGTATTGTGAAAGGCCCTTTACCAGCAAGCATTACAATTCAATATGAAATAGGTAATAAAATTTGTCATTTTTACAAATCAAAATGGTACTTTAATAAAATTATAATTATGTACAATAAACTTAAAATAGGGCAAGTTTTACCTATTGTTTATTATATACCATAGCGGCGCTATTCTTTTGTGTATAAATATTATCAATTCTAGGACAGCGTTTGTTTGTACTTTCCTGGACGTGGGAATGGCTGCTTTTAATGGATTGGTTTGCTTCTCCGTTCTGGGCAACATGGCACACACCTTCGAGGTCCCGGTCACCGAGGTGATCAATGCAGGTAGGAATGTTTGTGAGATGTTTTGATAGGTCATCACATACTGCATATTGGAACAGACTTATATGGATGCAATAGAATTGATAGATAGAGCTGAACTACACTGTGCGCTATTCATTTGAACTGGTATAATTCAATTAATTTAGAAGAACAATAATACTTCATCGTGTTATATTCTGTGTATGATTACTTTACAGAATAATTGATTAAACTAAGATACTTATATGTTTATTACTATGAATAAATTGAATAACAAATGAATAACCAAAAATTAAAGTTAATTAACACATGTCTAGCAGAAATTTCCTAAACAACATAGTTTCAGATCATGTTAATTAGAGTCAAATGTAACATGTATGTCACTTTTTTAATGCAATTGACATCTGCATTCTTAACATAATTCAATTGGTATAGGTCGACAAAAATTTATCCATGGCAAATGTATTCAGATATTTAACACGTGTTACCATTGTAAAGAGAAAGACTCACATTAAAAAATCAGCAACAACGGTTTTACCTTTAATTATTCGATATTCGAAAACAATTCAAAGAATAGCGTTATAGTTAGTTTTTGTGCCGTTTGAACGTGTCCTTATCATAAATTCCTCTTCCAGGGTTTTCCACTGGTTTGGTATCGTATATCACAGCCCTCAGCACTTTGCCCATGCCTCAACTCTGGACATTTCTATTCCTATTGTCAGGAGTCTTGTATGGAACGGAAGGGCAGGTTTAAATTGTTTTCTTTACCGAACAAAGTTCTTACGACATTCATAAATTTCTAGACTTCGAGTATTCAATGACTGTGATAATAAATAAAAGTGGTTAAATAAATCATAATACTTCAAGAGAATGTAATTCGTTCTTATTTGTTTGTCTTGCTTTTGTTAGTAAGATAAGTCTGAGGCCCTCATGGCTTATTGCAGATGATTCCGATTGAAATGATGGTTCAGCTGATTGGCGACTTGTTCCCGAGACTAAAGGCTGGGTTCCGTATTCCAACCTTGATTGTTATAACTGCAGCCATGTTTGTCCTCTCATTTCCGACTTGCACAGGCGTATGTATTTAGCAGTTATACTTTTATCTCGTAAACTGAATTTTATTCTTATTATATCTTTAACCTGTCATGCTGAATGAAAAATAATTATATCTTAAGAAATGATGGACAGACGAGACAAAGGAAATAAAAAGATAATTAAACCTTTTATGTGGACTTCTGTACAGGTGTTTAAGGTCGACATATGTTTTACCAATTCAAAAAAATACAAAAATGCGTGAATTGTCTTACTAAAAGCATAATTTATAGAACAAGATAGGTACTTATTACTTATTCCCGTCATACTAAATAGACTTGATATTTCTAAAACTCTTCAAATTTAAAAATACGTATTCCCTTGACTGTCATTTTGCTTATCATATTGGCATTAATAATCATTACCTTCTTTAGAGGGTACAGCGTTTGCTCAATTTATAAATATTACTATCGTGAACACTCAAACACTGATGGCGCCACTTGCACGGAATTACACTGACAGAAAAGTGAATAGATTTATCAAACGTACAAAACAAGGTACATTTAGCCCCGGTGATATCTTCATCTTACCTAATTTTCACTAGTGTTGTTGTGATGATCGATTATAATCGAAAATAGATTGGTTGGACATGAAACTGACAAAACATATGAATAGTTAATAAGAATAAAAATTCAAACTGGAACCGATTTTAAACACTAGTTTTCACTGATTTTGGCAATGCGGTTAATTCAAAATATTTCGGTACCACGATTAAGTTAACCTGAAGTTGCAAAACAGTCGTTATAGACATACATGATAATGCAATAAAACAATTGTTACAAATACCATACATATCAAAATTGGTGTCATGCGGATTATTTGTGAAACAAAATAGATAAATATCAACCAATGATTAATTACATTAACTGTATGTACGTGTTAACTCACGAATAAATGAAACATGGCAGGACTTGTTCTTATATTTACCAAATCAAAACACAGATGTACACTATCTGTGTGAAATGCTTCCCACGGAAGACATTTTTTTGTTCTGTACCCAGGCCGGAGCATACATTTTCTTGCTGGTAGACTGGTACGCCGGATCATGGACGGGACCCATCGTTGCTTTAATCGAGGTCATAGCAGTTGCTTGGGTATATGGTTCGTACGATAATTATAATTGTTTTAACATTAAAATAGGTATAAAGAAGCATTCAAGTTATTCATATCTAAGTTAATTAAAAACATGCTGTATGCGTTATTGTCTTATTTAAGGAAGAAGTAAACATATCATTATGTACTAATGTTTTACCTAGACAAGAGCCATTATTGAGATAAGGTCTCTATATGATCTTGAAGGTGAAAAGAAAAAGATATTAGTATGTCCTTGTACCTTGATGAGAGTTTAACTGTTAAATGATAAATACACAAAAAAGACCAGAAAATATCAGCATGTTAGGGTCCGTTTGACTACGTACACATATTTATTTGAATATTATAAGTTGTTCACAGCAATAATGATCCTGTTTTAAAGGAAGTCTTGGTCCCTTAACTTATGTATAATGTTTTAGTACGAATGAAATATCACGTGATAAAATTCAATATTTATAAATCAGTTTATCTAGTCAACTCGTGGAAAAAGATCTAAAAACTATCTTAGCAGTGCTAAAAACTATTACTGTAGTTTGCTTTCTTTGCGACTTGTTCATCTATTGTATGTACATTTTTCCATTTTTTGCAGGATTGGACCGTTTTAGTGAAGATGTACAATTAATGCTTGGCCGGCCTCTTCATGCAGTGTATAGGTTGCTCCTTGCTTTCGTGTCGCCTTCGATCGTGCTGGTAAGGAAACATTTATGATGTTGTTAAGGGTGTTATTATAGGACTCATAAATACCAATTCCACACGTTTTCTGAAAAAGTAGCTTTATAATTTAGGGTTAAAGAACTATCCGATGTTATTCTATGTCGACAGTAAAGTTTCTTAGTTTTGCAGGTTATATTTTTCATGAGTTGTGTGAAGTACGTTCCCCCAAACTACGGGTCGTATAAATACCCTGGTTACGCACAAGCTATTGGGTGGGGAATGGTGGTGATCATCGTGGCCCCGATATTCGGCTACGCTGTTCTCAATATCTACCGGGCCAAAGGCACCCTTACCCAGGTTGGTGTCGTTTACCACGGAGGTGTCCATAACATTTATGCACATAAACATTTGCATTTAAGACATGACATAAATTGAGTTATTTTCAGTTATAATGTATATTTTTGTATCCTTTGTTTTACCCATTTTTAGAGAATCAGTTCCCTGTGTAGACCCACCGACACGTGGGGACCATGCGGGGATGGAATGGATTGCAACTACAGGAATAACAGAATCAAATACTCGGAGAGAACTTTCTGGGATCTGTTTTACTTCAATGTGTTTGGTCGATATCCAAATAATTCTGCCATGAAATTATTGTTAGAACATGAACTGACTGTTCTTAGATCCTAAAAGAATGAGTTTGCGTAAAATCAAATTTATTTACAATTTATAAGACTCTTCTGATCAAGTTGAAAATTGGCTCAGTTAAACCACCTACATGTATACTCTTAACTTACAATTATTTTGTCATCATGGGTTATTATAATAAGTATAATTATATGTCAACCGCGAAATGGGAAGTGATTGAACAATAATGATTTAATAGTACCACTCACATAACTAAAGCGATATATGACAATATTTAATTTGATGCAGTTAGGTCTAAGAGAATATTAAAATATGCGGGCTTTTATCAAACTTGTCCAATTACAGTATGCATGCCTACAAGTATAAATATTGCTTTGAAGTTTTTAAGGATTGTATAAGAAACTATTAAAATGGCATAGACGTGAAACTGTGTTTATGTCGAAATGCAGTGTGCATTAAATATTGATGCATTAAATATTTTCACTTAAATTGTTAAGTATTAGATAATTTTATGTAATGTTCAAGTCATAGAGCTGAAAAGTGTATTTAGTGAAGTTTCGACATTTTTTTGACCAGAACTCTGCAACTAATAACGCGATCAGGTCGTTTGTGAAACAAAATGACGATATAGTTTTTATTTCCATTCCAGTTATCACCATATTTGCTAAATATTGGATATGAAATGATCGGAGAAGAAGGACAAAGTGATTCGGGTCAAACGCTGGTTATTCAAGGGCCATAAATAATGTTATCTAACTGTGAATCGTATGCGTTTGATAGAGTATGACCTTACACATCGTTACACAGTTTAGTAATGCGAAATGTCTATTGATCGATCTTAGTCGAGATATATTGCCCATTAACATTGTAACCATGTATATGAGAAACTACAGAAACAAGCTCAGTAACCAAGTTTGATACAGATTGGATAAGAAAGTGTCAAGTTAGAGGAAACTGGTCATTTTCGAAAATAAGATACCAATAGCTTTTGAGTTGATACTGCGATCTCGTTGTTGATTGAGATAATATGCCAATAACCGTTGTAACTAAGTTTGGTAAATATTGAGTATCCATTGTTCACGCGGAATGAACGTTGAACGGCTCCAGAGCGCCGTTGACGGCAACGGCGCCAAACAGCTACACAGCCGCAATAAAACTGGACACAAACACTGTGAAATCATTTTCTTTTAGCAGCATCGAAACGAAACTTGCTTGCTTTTCAGATTATTATACGAAGCAAGTTCACAATGCAATTTTGTACTGAATAGATCAAACGGATTTCTAAAACGGCGTGGGTGAACACGCTTTATGACATTCGTGCAATGTGTCACAACCAAAAGCATTTGATATCAGTTTCAGTGCAGTCTAGCTGGTAAAATTAACTGAATTAATTTAGATTATTGTCTTGTGATAAGTAAATGCTTACATGGTGTTCACACTGAGACTTATCAATGCTTTAAACTCTAAATATACTGTAGCATTTTACCACACAGTATAATACATAAAAGCGCAATCTACATCAGTATATCCATACTGAAAAAAGATAAATAGCAAAGGAAAGGAGAGCGTTGATTTTAATAGTAATATAAGAGATGTTTGCCAAACATTATGCACCCTCCCCCCGAGCGCCATGTTGTCAGGATAATTTGAATGAAATTTGCATGGACCGAAATGACAGCTGATTAGTCATTGTCATAGGATAAATTTGAGGCAGTTTTAAGGTACTGACCAGTAAGGACAGTAGCCACCGTTTTTTTTAATCAAGATCCAATGATGACTGATATTTGCAGATAAAAATGAATCCTCTAAGCAGCAGGGAATAAGTACAAATGACGAAATTTTAATGATGAAAATTTGTTATGACCATGACCTTATGACCTCAAAAACCAATGGGTCATCTACTAGTCAGACCCAGTCTCCATGTCAAGTTTGATGACCATAGGACAAGACATTGTTAATATATCACTTGGAGACGCTTTGTTAACTTTTTCGCGTTAAAGGTCACTGTGACCTTGACCTTTGGCCCGAAGACACCCAAAGTCAAAAGGGGTCATCTACTGGTCAGGCCCAACCTTCATCAAGTCTGACCATAATCTAGGAATTGTCGAGTTTGCCTTCAAAGACACTGTGACCTTGACCTTTAACCCGATGACCCCTGAAATCAATAGGTCTACTGGTCAGGCCAAACCTTCATATCAAGTCTGACTATAGGGCTAGGAATTGTCGAGTTTTCTTTCAAGGTCGCTGTGACCTTGACCTTTAACCCGATGACCCCTGAAATAAATAGGGGTCATCTACTGTTTAGGTCCAGCCACCATGTCAAGTTTGTTGACCATATGGCTTGGAATTGTCGAGTTTGCTTTCAAGGTCACTGTCACCTTTACCTTTGACTCGACGACACCTAAAATCGATAGAGGTCATCTACTGGTCAGGCCCAAACATCATGTTAAGATTGATGACAATAGGTCTAGGCCACGTTGAGTTATTACTCGGACAAGCTTTAAAATCCTTTTATCGTTAAAGTTCACTGTGACCTTGACCTTTGATCCGAATACCCCTAATAACAATAGGGGTTATCTACTGGGGCCGATTTCTCGAAAAAGATTAACTGATCGGATTAAAAACGGGATTAAATTCGTTAAACGATTTAGCTGATCCACTTGTTTTAATCCGATTTCACGAAGCTGTGATAAGTTGATCGAGATTATCTTTCCGTTGATTCGCTTAAAAGGCATGAATACTCTTCAAAAGGAGAATGACCAGTAGTATATGTCATAACATTGGACCGTCTGCATAGACCGAGTATGGCTGCCAAAAAACGCTCGACCAATTGGTCTGAGGAAGAAAAGAGCACAGCTCTTGAGCTAATTTCATCCAAAGGGCAGAAGCTGTTTGGATCCTTTAGAGGTGCTTCGCTTGGGGGGAAGGAGAAGAAGGAGTTGTGGGAGTCCATCACACAACAATTGAATGCGTAAGTTTTCAACAGCGCATTTAATGCAGACACTTGTTTTCCTTTGATTTTCTTCTTAAGATCCAGTGTTGTTGTTTTTGGAGACATTTACTGCCTTATAAGCTTCCCTTTCGAAAAACAGTCAAGTTTGAGGGCCATGGGTGCAGGCATTGTCGAGGTATCACTCGGACATCCTTTTATCATTCAAGATCACTGTGACCTTGACCATTGGTCCGATGACCTCTATAATCAAAGGGTTCATCTACTGGTCAGGCTCAACCTTTATGTCAAGTTTAATGACCATACGTCAAAGAATTTGTTTGGGGTGTGATCACTGTTAAACACGTCGTGTAGGTTCGTTTCCTTTATTTTAAGTAAAACATAGAATAACAACACACAGGAAGTTACGTTACGTAAGTATCAATACATTTCGCGCGTTACGTCACTCTCGTACATCGCATTACGTCGCGCCAAATTCCCAACATTATTGTTGAGATATCACTCGAACAAGCTTTGGTTTACCGACGGACCGACCGACCGACCGACAGACTGATCGACCGACAGACCGACATGTGCAAAGCTATATTACTCTTTTCTACGAAGGGGGGCATTATTTATAATTATATGATTTGAATAAATAAAGACAGCTGCGATTTTGTTAAAGAAGCATTGCAATTGCACCAACGAAACCACGCACCTTTATTTACCGAGTTACATGTTATTTGTAGGGATGGCTTAGACGATGAATCAGTATAAAGTGATTAGGTCCTTTCTTTGGAACAATACCGTTTGGACTTATTTGCAATTGGGGAAATGGTGTAAGTATAAGGGGGCATTTAATGCGACCGGCATGTATATTCGATATGGACTGATATATTTTTTTTATTCCGATGCTCTCTGAGATGCTTTAACATACTTTCACGAACTTTACATTCTGTCTGACCAACTAACTCTGTACTTGCTTATTCATTTCACGTTAAACTATACATAGCATTTCTGCGTCGACAGTTCACGTTAGGCGATTCTTTTGTTCGCGTCATTAAAAGACATCATTAGACATAGCAGCGCACATTGGACAACTACCCTGGCACATGCCTTTGCGCCGTTGAATGTGTCCTTTAATTTTGGTATGCAATCCTGAATCAACAAAATATTTTCTTTATAAAAAAGGCTCTTTTGGTACTGATACCATTTTTTGGAGTGGGGTATACGCCAATGTGTCTTTCCACAATTCAGTGAATATAATGATTATAAGATGCGCGAGTTGGTAAGAACGAGAGTGATCCTAGTCGTATTATCAGCCTCCATGGCTGTTTTACCCGTTGCATATTGTCAGCCCGATGCTTTATCTTTCTATGACGTTCCCACGTTTCCGGAGATGACTCCTTAAGTAATTCCTGTTTCAGACGAAGTCAGTAGTAGTATAGAAAAAATGTATTGGAGTAATTGTACCCTTTTAAGGATTAAAAATATAACTTTTCAAGGAATAAAATATGACGGTAAAGTTAGAAGGTAGTTGATGTTAAGATACTCGACTTTTTTCAATTGGTTATTCGCGAATATCCAACTACCAATCAGGTAGTGAGCTGTCTTATAGCTTTTTTAGGAATTATGTTTTAGTTAAGAAACGTTAACAGAGAAATACTATTAAGAGGACATTAATGCCAGCCCTCAGAAACTGTTTCTTATAATTAATGAAAAAGTTCTGTAAACTGTTTATCATATCTTATATAAAACAGTGGTTAAAGTATTCAGCATACCGACTTACTAAAGAAATCTAGAATACATAGATTTAAAATCAACCTGTGAGTGCTTGAGTGACCCAGATAACCGAATAACTTATGCCTGGTGACCTGAGAACTAAATTAAGTACGGGTGGCGATATATAAGATAATATTACACGTAGACATTTATTACGAACTTGCTTTACAGAACCAGGCAGGTGTGGGAATGGAAATAATTTTATCTTTTTTATTGAAAATAAAATATGTTTAATATTTTAGAAACATCAAAATTAAACAAGTTTTAGATTTATTGGCCATATCATCTATTTTTACGAATTCATCCGTGTAAGTGAAGGAGTGATAAAACTAGCGACACAAACTTGTACTTTAAAAATTAAAATAAACTTAATAGATGATGATGATGAGATTTAAAGCTTCAGATGTTTTGACGTTTTGACGTTTGTCTTAGTAACATAAGATTTTTGTTTCAATGCCTTTAATTGAATGATATTAGATTAACAAGAATAGAACATATCTCAATTCCTCAGTTTCAAGACATTTACACAAAAAAATCGTGCCGGTACGATATTTCACGAACTCATTTTCTTTACTGAAGGACTTAAATCACAAATATTTGTTCTTTGTAAAACTGCTTGATCGACTTTTTTGAAAACATTTTTATAATCGCTTCAGGTTGATAATTTGTGCATTAAAACAGTTAATTTATCATTGTTTTAGAAGAAAACGTATAATAATGCTTTGAATTGAAAACAGTTTAACGCTGCTATGTTAATAAATGAATAAAAAAACATTGATTTATCATTGTTTTCCAAAAACACGCATAAACAATTGCTTTGAAATACAGAAAAGCCGCTAGGTCGCTAACTACACGCCGCTAGGTCGCTAGGCCGCTAATTCACGCCGCTAGGCCGCTAACTTCATGTACATAATTTACTGGGGGGTTAAACTAGTTTATGTGCACAACCACTTCTCAAGCCCGTATTCTAGTAAATCTAGATACAGTTCCTTTCAGTTTGTTTTATTGTAATTATATAAATTCCTGTATAGTAACTGTCAAAGTTCCACATTTTAGGTTGTCATAAATTGAGTTAGCATATGTTTTAAATGTGTTAATTAACCTAAGCATCCTGCCCACACTCTAAAACCGTCATCTATAAATACTTTGTAGAACACTGGTTTATGAGGTGACCGCGAAAGTTATTCATCGTTTTTCTCGTAAATGTGCAAGCAGATGTTTTTTTCCAAGAATATGGGTAGAAGTTATCTTTAAGTCAAAGTTGTTGTAAGCAAGAGACATTCCATGATTTTGATTATTTTTTCCGGGTCTTCTACAACGAACAATGCGTGTGTTTTCGTATACAGTATTACTAAATGCAGAACATATACATTGTAAAGAATACAAATACAAGCCCTTTAGTCAAATATCTAAATATAAAACCTGTATATAAACCATCATATATAGCATTACGCAGTTCAAAGAGACTATCTATACAAACACATTCAAAGTACTTTTAGTCAAAATTATTACTTACAGTGCATTTGAACTTCTTTATTTATTAGCTCATAATGTTTAATGCCGCATCTATGTTCTATTGAATCCGAAGGATGCTTTGTTGTCACAATTTTTCATCGTTCAGTGACCGAAGATCACCGTCTGAACTGGTTTCTTTTTAAAATGTGTTTAAAGCTGCACTCTCACAGATTGAACTTTTTTATTTTTTGTCTTGGAACGAGCCAATTTATGAAATGGAAACCAGATATATAAGAATGCTGACAAAAAAATTAGATCGCAGACATTTATATTTATGTTAAAAAAAGGATGTTTTATGCATTTTTCTTAAACCGTTAGTAACGGTTTGAGCCATGTAACATTATTTTTCGAACGGAAATAGGAGAATCGGAGACCTGATATTTTGGCAGCAATCTTATATCCCTAGTTTGCAAATATTTACGCAAAAAAATGCTCTTTCCACGACAATTTTTTTTTTTAAAAGTTGTAAAAATGGTAAATCTGTAAGAGTGAAGCTTAAATAAGCTTTGAGATTAATTAAAGATGAATGGTAATATACAGGGTAGTCCATGAAAAAAAATAGTTTCTCCACGGTTCCATTTCAATATCAGAATATTATCTATTTGTAACATTTATTGTTAATGATAACATTTACTGTACCGATGAAGCGTATGGTGATAATGGTCGATTGTATCTTTCAATAAAATGAAAAAGCTTTGATAAAAAGTATAAGGGTTGTTTCAAACACACACGCACATGTGCGTGTGTGTGTCTATGTGTGTGTGTGGGGGGGGGGGGGTCTGGGTACGTGCGTGCGTGCCTGTGTGTGCGCGCGCGCGCGCGCGCGCGCGTGTGTGTGTGTGACTTTTAACAATATATAAATGTATTCATTGAAGGATAGTATTGAACTGGATATATATATATATATATATATATATATATATATATATATATATATATATATATATATATATATATATATATATATATATATATATATATATATGTATGTGTGTATGGATATTAATATCTATACCAGCGTTTTAACTGTTACGGTATCAATTTAAAGGTCCGCCACTGGTCTGCGGGAATGAGTTATCTTTTAGGTGAAAGTTTTTGCAAGCAAATGATTTTTCATGATTTTGATTAATTCTTCCTGGTCTTCTATAGCAATTAATATGTGAGTTTTCGTTTAATTTACAGTGTTACTAAATAATGCAAAACATATACAATGTGTAGAATACAAATACAAACCCAATAGTCAAATATTTAAATATGAAACCTGTATATACACCATAATATATAGCATTACAGAATTCAAAAATAATATCTATACTAACATCAACATTCTGTACTGTTAGATATAGTTATAGTTTACAGTGCATTTCAACTTCTTTTTATATTAGCTCATAATCTTTAATGCAACTTTTATGTTCAAAATAAACGATAAAAATCGAGAATATAAAGGTAAATAAGATATATGAATTTTAAATGATAAAATGTAATGTACCGTTAAAGGGGATTGTGATAATGATAGATTGTATCTTTCAATAAAATGAAAAGGCTTTGATAAAACATATGAGGGTTGTTTCATATATATATATATATATATATATATATATATATGGATCCGTCTCGAGTCGTCAATTAATACACAATTTTATTATATACCTATAAATATTCGTTCAAACGTACAAACGTAAACGGATTTGTGTAATCGATAGTGACAGTGATTGGGTGTCCTTTAATTCAACCGATTACTTGATTTAAAATAGCGGACGTTTACTTTCGTTTATTTACATTAACACTTCATTCCTTAACGATGGTTGTTGTTTATCAATTTCATATTATATCTGTATAAAGTTCAATGGCATTTCCCATCGAAATCACGTGCGTTTGTTCGATACTTCTGTCCTGTCATTGGGCGCAATAATACTAATGGGCTGGGCATATTTACTACGGAACTATTTTTTTTCCAATGAAATCGTAGTAAAATTATTGGCGACATGCAAAACTGCAGTAAAGCAGTTAAAACAAGATAAGCAACGATAATTTGATTGATTTTAATGTAGATGATTTTATGATGGATGGAACAGTTGAAGAAACGTTTGTGTTTAAAAAGGCTGTTAAATGTCACGAAAATGCAAAAAACAGTTAGTTCAAAATAACCTCTATAACGAGTGCTTGTATGACGTCATGAGTGATGTCATTGAAAAAGTTTTACATTAAGCTCGATTCGGGCCGCAACATAACTCGGCAGCTGCATTTTGTTTCGACGCCATTTTTTGCAGTGTTCATTCGTTTTGAAAGTGTTGTTTTTTCGAATATTGACTGGATTACTGGGATTATTTACACACAATACATATCCGAGGTCCGTGAAAGCGTTGATCGGACGTGTTTTTGAGGCTCTCCACTAAGAAGAATTTATCTATGGACTTACTGTAGTGAATGAACAGAAAAATATATGTGTATGGAGCTTATATAGTGTGCAAAGTGTTGGAAATTAAAATGTGATGGCAGGAAGAAAAAACAAGCGGAAAAAAGAGCAGTGAAGGTGAGGAACAAAAAACAACAAATTTAAACAAAGAGAGGCGAAAAGCGGGAAAAACACCAGAGGATTATTACATCAAACTTAATCAGCATTTCCCTGCTGGTGAAAACTTGTCAAACCCGGATAATACAGTGTTTCATTCAATGGCTAGCGATACAGCTAACGGTACATACCTTTGTAATAAAAATATGTCGGAATTATCACAAACACCGGGGATGACAGTTGGACTCAATTACAGCAGTACACCACAGTACGTCAACATGGCTAACATGGCTAATTTGCAACCCGTTATGCAGCCATGTTTTCACCCCCCCCCCCCCACCGTCGATGATGCAACTCCAGCAAGGAAATACAAACTTCATGACATCGACACCGAGTCACAATACACAACAAGACAAATATATCAATCCAAACGCAAGCCCAACTAGCCCATCTAACAGCGATATAATGCAGTTCCTTAAATCAAACTTTGAAAAGGTAAATACTAGGCTCGATAAATTAGAAAAGTTAGAAACAAAGGTGAATGAGGTTGACGCAAAACTCTCAAAACTATGGTCAGATTTGGAAAAACGTGTAACAAAAAGTGAAGAAAAAGTATCGACTTTAGAAGAAAAAATCAAAGGACGAGAATTCCATGCGGCAACAGAAAATGAAGAAATTGCCAAACTTAAGAAAGACAATGAGGGTATCAAGGCAAATTTAAATTTTATCGAGACACAGGCGCTTGCAAACAATCTAATCATAGGCGGAATACCCATCTGGGAGAACGAGGGGACGGCAAGAAACGATGGAACTTCCGGTGCGGCGGCGCCCACGGAGAACATGGCGGACACCCAAAAGGCAGTGCATAAATTTATTTTGGAAGTGCTTAAAATACCAGAACAGGATGCAAACGATATAAAAATTGAAAAGGCCAGGAAGATAGGTTTCGCGAAAGGAAATAGACCTAGAAATGTGCTTGTAACTTTTAGGTACTTCTCGGATAAAGAAAAGGTAAAGGCAAACAGAGATAATCTCAGGGACACAGAAACTTTCATGCATGATCAGTACCCGAGAGACGTTGTCGAAAAAACGGAAAAAACTAATTCCAATAATGCTGGCAGCACGAAAAGACAAAGTTGATGCGTACATTAAGTACAACAAACTTTTTGTGAATGGTCGTGAGTACACCGACGGCAAGTAGGGTAAAGTACAATAGGACAGATATGAGGGTGAGTTGAAAATTTGTTCTTGGAACTGTAATGGTCTTACCAAAGACACGCTAAATGATGACGAATTCCTTAAAATCATACAGGGGACTGATATCGCATTTTTATATGAAACATGGACTTGTGAAAGTAGCGACATTGAAATAGATGGTTACACATCGCATAATTATTCTCGACGCTTCCAACACAGAAACGCAAGGCGTTATAGTGGCGGAATTGCAATATATTACAAAAGCAAGCTACAGCCTGGTATAAATATTGTAAAATCGCATTTTAATACAATAGCATGAATTCGGCTCGACAAAAGATTTTTTGGACTGATAGAAGATCTGTACATGTGTGGTACATATGTTTGGGGAAATAACTCGCCTGCATATCATGTTTCTGACCATAACCTTTTTGAAATCATTGAAAATGATATATTGTACTTCTAGACGTTTGGAAAAGTAGCTCTTATGGGTTACTTAAATGCGCGGGTCGGTGGGAAGGCCGACTACATTCTTTGTGACAATGCAGTATCGAATTTAGACCCCGATGACTATGTGCCAGATACGCCCCTGAGAAGGGTAACACAAGACACACTACATAACTCGCACGGTATACAGCTGATGGACCTATGTAAAGCGACAGGCATGCGTATTTGTAACGGACGATTAGAGATCAGTGGATCGGTGACGTATTACTCAAAAAACGGCTGCAGTTTGATAGATTATCTTTCCAGGAAAGTAACTTCAGTGTCATAACAAAGTTTAACTGTCCAGTGTTTAATACCTTTTCTGACCATGCCCCTATTATGTTTGCAATTAACTGTTATTACTTGATCACAAATACTCCGGAGGCAAATATGTCACATTCTGTTAAATGGGACGAAAGGAAAAATGACGAATTTCGTAGAAATATAATATCTTCATTGCCTGAATTTAATGCAATATGTAATCGCATTGACAGAAACATTCAGGATAGCATAAATGAAGGTGTTTCCAAATTTGCGAAATTAATTAACGATGTTGCTTTGCCACTTTTCTATAAAGAACGAAAAAATAGAAGGGGATGCAATGGAATTTATAATCTATCAGACTGGTTTAATGCCGAGTGCCGTGAGAAAAAATCGGAATATATGAACATGAACATGAACATAATTTTATTCGACGTATACCAACAAGGTACATAGTCATACAATATAAATACATTTATATAACGTGAATTCAACATGTCACATAATACAGATTCGATACAGGCAATGTCTATACGTAGATATGAATAATTGTCCATAAAAAATAGGTAAAAAAAATATATGCAAATGATAAAACATGAGGATGAGCTGATATAAACTAATCACTATATGTAATGGAAGTTCTATGTTTAAGAGCTTCTTTTATATATTTGGATAATTTAAATACAGTATTTTTGTTGTCTGACTTAAGCAGTTCTATAAACTTGTACATGCTTGGTCTGATATAAAAATATTTTTTAATGTATTTCCTTCTGATGTCATTATAACAAGGACATATTAATATGAAATGAAATTCATCTTCTAGATCATTTGAACTACAAAAAGTACAATAACGTTCATTTCTAGGAATGTTGTTATTAGCATATCTACCGGTGTGGATCCTTAATGAATGAGCAGACACTCTTAATCTAGTAATATAAAATCGTAAGTCATGCGGTAGAATGTTCAAATATTGTTCAAGGTCTAATGTAGTTTTTTATTATACAGGTTTAGAACACTACTTCTAGCTTTGTCATTACCCCATGTTTGCTTAAATGTATCAATTAATGTGTCTCTGAATAGACTGACAATTGTATTAACATTATATAGCTGTGGATTATCGAACACATATGCAAAGCCATGTTTGCTTAGAATATCTTTAACATCAGTAACCCAATTATGTTTACCATTTTGACAGTCTTTAACAGACATATTATATATTTCCTTGATTATAATATTATCTGTTTCAATAACTTTGGACCAATACTTTAAAATTCTAATATATCGTAATACATACAGGGGATAACGGCCTAGTTCCCCGTATATAGCACAATTGGAAGTATTGATGCGTACATTTAAGATTCTTTTACAAAACTTTAAATGAATGCGCTCGATTTCTTTTGATTTTCCAAATCCCCAAACCTCAGACCCATAACCTAGTATTGAGCCAACGAAGGCATCAAATAATTGACAACTAACTTTTGGCTTGATATTATACTTATTGCAATTAGCCAATAAAACATTTAGTGCCTTAAGAGCCTTTCCAATTATGTGTTCATGATTCCTGGCAAATGTGCCCGTGTAATTGAAAACAGTTCCCAAATAATTGAAGTCGCTAACAACTTCAATCCAATTATTTTTATATAGAAACTTTTCATTTCTGAACAGACCACCTCTTTTACGAAATACCATGGCTTTTGTTTTACTTGTATTAACCTCTAGACTCCATTTATAACAGTACACTTCTAATAATGACAGTGACCTATTGATATCTTCAACTGTGTTGCCTAGTATAATCATATCGTCCGCAAACAATAGTAGTATAACTATAAGGTCATTAATAGTGAGGCCTGAATTCATATCTGCTTGTAAAAATAGTTCTAAATCATCTAAAAACAAGGAAAACAAAACCGGAGACATGACTTCACCC
Organism: Mya arenaria; assembly: GCF_026914265.1. NCBI lineage: Eukaryota > Metazoa > Mollusca > Bivalvia > Myida > Myidae > Mya > Mya arenaria. Next base: position 66,292,641 of record NC_069125.1, on the reverse strand, counting down.
TGCCTCAAGCCTATGGCATACTCGAAAAAGTCAGAATAGTTATTTAACACCTTAACAGCCGATTTTACTTTTTCATACATATCTTTAACAATTCGTAAAACTTTACCTTTAAGACCGGTTTTATACATTTTTAGCCATAACGCATTTCTGTAAACGCAATCAAAAGCCTTTTTAAAATCTACAAAAACACAATACAGACGTTTATTTTCGTTAAGAATTTTTTGTATAATACTCAATAAAACAAACTGAGCATCAACTGTTGATCTACCTTTTCTAAAACCATATTGGGCGTCTGATATAACATTCGCTTCATCACAGAAATATATTATTCTTTTGTTTAGTATCGTCGTAAACAGTTTTGACATACAACTAACTAGGGTAATGCCTCTATAGTTATTTACATCGTTTTTAGCTCCCTTTTTATGTAAGGGTATAACGATTCCTTTAGTCCAGCTTTCGGGGAAATAACCACTGTTTAAAATAGCATTAAACACATCGCACAAATGTAAACCCAAAATATCTATAGATTCTATGAAATATTCATTTAACAAGGCATCTGGCCCACAGGACTTGTTACGTTTTAATGTTTTAACAGCGGCATTTATTTCAGCAACTGTTATATCTCCGTCCAATAACGGTTCGAAACTCTCACATGTATTTGTAAAATCATTATTTCTAACAAAATCTTCGGCTTCACCATTTTCAGTTTGTAATATATCATCACTCAATTCTGAAAAATATTTGGTAAAATCTTGCAACGAAATATCAGCACTGCTGTTTTGTTTAGCTTTTTTAAAATATTTCCAAAAGGCCTTAGGCTTAGAAAATCGTAATTGCTCAATACATTTGCCATAAACATTTTTCAAGGTACACATTTGTATTCTATTTGTGTTCGTTTTACAATTGTTATACATGTTCACAGCGTCCGAGTAATTACGTTTTGCCGTTATACAATCGTCATCAAACCATTGTTTGCTATTACAATGTGAATTGTCGACAAAACAAGTTTTCTCTTTAAATATATAATCCTTTTTAAACAAGGGATCAGCAATACTGTGAATGGTCTGTGTAAAGTTATGTATTATATTATCAATATCAGATCTATTTTGTATATTTACATTTTCCGTTAATGTGTTAAACACAGGTAATTTAGATATTAACCCCGCTCTATATTGATCTTTTAGTTCATCACACCATACCTGCTTAACAAAATTGCACTGCGTTTTACTTTTGTCGCAGAAAGAATAATTAATTTTTATCGAAAACGTTAGTGGACAATGATCACTCCATTCATTGAATGGACACATACTAAATATAAAACTGCGTTGCACACTTTTAATGTAACTAAAAGTGCAGAAAATAGAAATATATTGAGTGAAAAGAAGAGAGCGTATAAAATCATAGCTCGAAAGACTAAACGTTTATATCATTAAAATAAAATTAAAGAAATCGAAGGTTTGAAACGTAAACGCCCAAAAGACTTCTGGAAGTATTTCTCCAAGAAAAAGTCGCCGATGGGAGAAAACATTAGTTTGACGGACTTTTATAAATACTTTAAATCTCTATCAGGAGCAACAGAAAACGGTCATTATGCTGCCGTGATAGAAGAGGACGTGCCCCTTCCGCACGAGGAGTTAGACGTTGACGTCACGGTGGACGATGTTAAAGGTGCAATAAAAACATTAAAACGAGGGAAAGCTGGTGGTCTTGATTTTCTTATTAATGAATATTTTATTGAAGCGGGCGACATTTTGATAGGTCATATAGTCTATTTGTTTAATCATATATTACACAGCGGAGTATTCCCTAATGAATGGATGATCGGCATTATAGGACCAGTATTTAAAAAGGGGGACCGAAATGACGTCAATAATTACAGAGGTATTACTTTGATAAGTTGCTTCGCCAAGATTTTTACATCTGTTATTCACCACCGTTTGTCTGTTTACTGTGAGAAGTACAATATTATCACCGATGCACAATTTGGGTTCAGGAGAAACTTGTCTACTGTAGATGCCATCTACATCTACATAACACAATTAAACTCCCTTAATCGTGTCCATAAACAATGTATTAAGTCGATTCAAGGATTTTCACGCGCATGTAGATCAGACATAGCACTAGACTCTATCGGTATTTTATCTATTAGCTACATAATAGACAAAAGAAAACTTTTCTTCTTCGGACAACTTTGCAAACTGGACCCCGCAAAACCGTTAAACGAATATTCATATACAGACTTCTTGAATTCCTCGAGAATCCAAGTCAAATAACAGGATTTTTTCCGACATATACAAAATATTATGCAAATACATTTTTTGGTTTATGTAAACCAGTATCTAGAAAATGGCACGTTTCCAGAAATGTGTACGTGGAAAAACCTAGTTAAGAATCTATCTACGAAGTTGCTAACGCAGAATATCAATCAAGGCTATTGAGTGAAGACAGTTTGCGTGGTTTTCTGTCTATAAATAATGAAATATCACCATGTATTATATGGGGGTTCAGTCAAATATATCGCGAGCAAGTCAAATATTGCCTGGACGGTGGCTCTAGCTCTAAGTAAAATTTTCAGTAGACTCTACGTTACTAAGTGCACACTATGTTCTGATCAAACGTATTTCATTTCAGAACATGTTTTGTTATTTTGTCGTTCGAACGATACTACTAGGCAGTGCCTTTGTCGAAAATTAAGTTTAATGTTCACAGTAAATCAGTATGACGAATTTTGTCAAATGCATTATTCCGAACAATTATTAGAAATGATGTCCGGTTTCCGATCTTTTACGCTCAGCGACCGCAGTTGAGTACATATTTTCAAGACGGTACTACGATACTTACATTTTCTCAACAAGCCACTGGCTCATTTTTTACCGCATATGTAAGTAAATGTACAATGTGTGTAAACATACCCTCATTTGAAGTCTTGTTCATTTGGGTTGTTTTTGTAAAAGTAACTATCTATTTCACTATGATTACTTTACCTCTAAATATCACTCCTTTTATATCATTGTCATAACTCTATCTAAAATGCAGGACGATGTGTAATGTAGGGACATGTCATTTATTTCCCATTCTTTGTATTGTTGTGTACCCTGAAATTGATGCCATGCATATCATTTTCCTATTCTTTTTTACGTTATGATTATATATCAACTGTATATTCATGTATTGTATGTTATAAATATGTAATGCTCTCCATTGTTGGAGGAATAAAAGAATCTATCTATCTGCTCTAGCTAGGGGCTAAGTGTCAATACAGACAAAACAAAAATAATAGTTTTTTTTTGGCGGAGAGGTAGAAAATTAAACAATGAACAATGGTTTTATGAAGGTGTTGAATTAGATCTTGTAAACGAATTTAACTACCTAGGTAGCGTGTTTAGTGCAAATGGTACATTCAGTACGAATCAAAGCACCGTGGCAAGTAAAGGATTAAGAGCCATGAACTCATTGTTATTAAAAACAAAATACTTAACTTTTAGTTCTAAGGTTTGTTGTGAGCTCTTTGACTCATTTGTAGCGTCAATTTTAAACTATGCATGTGAAATATGGGGTAGTGTTAAATCTAAGGAGATCGAACGCATACATTTGAAGTTTTGTAAACGCATTTTAGGTGTTAAATTATCGTGTACCAATGCCGCTATTTATGGAGAATTGCAACGATACCCATTGTATATAAACAGATTTTCCAGAATTATAAAGTATTGGTTGGAAGTGGTTAAGAGTAAAAATTGTGTTATAAATGCTATATATAACTGTTTGTTACAAGACTGTATCGATGATGCTAAATCAAATTGGTTATCAAAAATTAAAGAATTAGTATGCAGATATGGATATGCATATGTGTGGGAAGATCCCCAATCTATTAATTGCAATCATTTAATTGTGTAATTTAAACAAACCATGATCGACAATTTCATGCAAGAATGGCATAGGGATTTAGAAAATAACATCGTTTTATACTTATTGTATAAACATATGAAATTAAACTTTGAGAACGAGCAATATTTGGACTTCATTAGAAATTCAGAAAAGAGACGTTTAGTCGTCCAGATGAGAACTTCTACACATCGGTTAAGAATAGAAACGGGAAGATACGGACGAAATCGTATTGAAAGACTTGAACGTGTATGCCAAGTGTGCAACTGAAATGGCATTGAAGATTAATTCCATTTTTTGTTTAAATATGCACCTTATGATGATCTTAGACGAAGACACATTAAAACTTTTTATAGGAGAAATCCAAGTGTTTTCAAAATGCTTTTACTGCTTATTTCTAAAAGAAGAAACGAACTTAATAATCTTGCCACCTATATAAGAGATGCATATCGAATTAGAAATAACGTATTAAACAACATTGTATGATTTTTTTCTTTGCATAATATATCCAGGATGTGATGAAATATTATAATTTGTTCTCTTGTTTTCATCTTTATGTGCGTATGCACTGCTTAATATTTAATTATCACTTTGTTAATATGTAGCAACTCATACTCTTGTATTGTTTATTGTTTAACATTTGTATCTATCTATTTTGTATATCTTTATGATGAGAAACCGTAATGGTTTAAATCGAATAAATTATGTTCTGTTCTGTTCTGTTTCTATTGGGTAATCAATTAATTACCTATACAGTCCTACTTTAACCATTATTTGTTTTGATAACTAATTTCAGCCTGAAAATTTTGTAAACATGTTCTTGATTCAAAAATAGTTTGAAGGTATATAATAAAAGGGAAATTACGTTAGTCAGTTGATCCGTGGTGTTGTATTACTTCGAGTTGCTTGTGGAAGAATCCGTATCGCACGCGACCGGTTGAGGATTCCCTATTTATCAACGAGTTCCTAAACTTGTAGTCCTATTTTTCAGGCCTTTTTTGAACGCTCGAATGCTTTCGTACAAAACATTATATACATGAAAAGAATGCTCGGACAAAAATTCAATGCTATAAGATCTATTAAATATTGTTTTCAAACCGTATAACTTTGTAAAACGAGCTTCTTGGAAAATTAACTCAGTAATTAACTGATGAACTAAAATGTCGCATCACACCTCAAAACGCTCAAAACGCCAACAATGACATTTTCGAATGTTGAATTTGTTGATTTAAGTGCAATATCGTGTATAATTTGATCCGTGGGCATAAAAAAACTCATGACATTCGTGAAGTAAACAAATGTTCAACAAAAATCGCCTATATATTAATAAAACAGAAAAATACGTCATAGTTATATTAAACAGAAAACAAGGTATAGCATGTGGTTTACATGTGATGGAGCACTGACAGTGAATTAAAAATACTTACCGTCAACAACACCAATGGTAAATTGAAACCAGTTGCATCTTAACTATTTCATATATGAAACGTAATTATTCCAAATGATTTTGGCGTAAAGAAAGCAAATTACTTTTATTTTCCAAGATTTTTAAGACATACCTAAATCTGCATCAATCTTATATAACATACATTTTTAAAAGTACAATTAAAAACTGATGTACTGCTATAATATTTTACGACTTCGTTTGAAAAGAAACAAGAACCAAACGACATTGAAAGTTCCCGAGATATCTACATAACCAACGTGATAAGAGCATAATAACTTTGCTATACAATACCTGCTATTGGAGCAACAGCTTAAAAGTTAAAACAAATAGTTAGTAAAAGGATTGGCAAGATATGGCCGAAAAAAAGAAGTAAACTCCATAATAGGTCATAGTGACACACGGCTGGAAGTCCGACTGGGAACGAACCACGCAAGCCGAGAAAGGCTGGGCTTACCCATTATATCAACTGATTATACAACATGTTATATACAAAATGTAATATAGCCTGTTTAGCAAAGTGGGACAACCCAGCAACTACTGTCTGCATCTAAAGTATCCTATTGCCAATAGTCAATGCAAAATCCACAATGCAATCCGCAATCTCCTGGCAATGCAATAATCCAATCACCAATTGCCAATAGCAAATGCAAAATCCGCAATCTTATGGCAACGCAACGCAACAATGCAACAATGCAACCACCAATTGCCAATAGCTTATGTAACATCAGCAATCTCCTGGCAATGCAACGCAACGCAATAATGCAACCACCAATTGCCAATAGCCAATGCAACACCAGCAATCTCCTGGCAATGCAACGCAACGCAATAATGCAACCACCAATTGCCAATAGCCAATGCAACACCAGCAATCTCCTGGCAATGCAACGCAACACAATAATGCAACCACCAATTGTCAATAGCCAATGCAACATCAGCAATCTCCTGGCAATGCAACGCAACGCAATAATGCAACCACCAATTGCCAATAGCAAATGCAACACCAGCAATCTCCTGGCAATGCAACGCAACGCAATAATGCAACCACCAATTGTCAATAGCCAATGCAACATCAGCAATCTCCAGGCAATGCAACGCAACGCAATAATGCAACCACCAATTGCCAATAGCAAATGCAACACCAGCAATCTCCTGGCAATGCAACGCAACGCAATAATGCAACCACCAATTGTCAATAGCCAATGCAACATCAGCAATCTCCAGGCAATGCAACGCAACGCAATAATGCAACCACCAATTGCCAATAGCCAATGCAACACCAGCAATCTCCTGGCAATACGACGCAACGCGACACAACTATGCATCCACCGGGACACCAAGTACTAGGACGTTCCCGGCCTTGAGAAATATACATGCAGCAGACTCGTTCAGAATTTGTAATTCCAGCAACGGGATTATCAGTGTTATTTATACCTATATTCTATAAAATTAATTGATTTTAGTGTATAAATCCCAATTTGATATTTATAGCCCATTTGTGAATTCCCCTACCAAGTGATAACTAGCACCGAGGTGCTCGACCAAGGTTTAGGTCTCGACAAGCCCAAATACAACTAAATTCTAAAATTTATATGTATATATGCATTTTTAACTGTACTGGAAGACAACCCAGCCAACTCTCGGCTTGCTAAATTTTTTCCCGTATTCACGACTCACTAAGAATGAATTATGAAATACATGTGGAACCATGGAAAGCGGCGAGCGTAAAATTCAAACCAATATTAAATACTACGGAAAATGCCGTCTACCCTTCGTATTCAAATAATACAAGTTCATATTTTAGCAAAGATGTAGCATATTTTTGCAAATTAGCTATTTCCAATGTCCATTGTTCCTTATTTAGACATGGTTAAAAATGGAACAGAATAGATGCACATTCAATATGTAAAGAAAGTACAATTTCTCAACCCTAAAACGATGTAAAGAAGGCTGGTCCAGTCCAATGAAAATTATATCCACTAAAGGGGGAGTTGAACAGTCTGTCATGTCCTCTTTATGTTAGCATCGATTGAGTGTCACATACGGAAGCCAAATGCCCACGAGTTTCCAGTTATGATTCATCACAATGATCTCTAGGTAAGAGTTTTATGTGTTGATGTTACAGAACATCGACAAAAGTATTACTCCACATAGCAGTTGCACGTGTAAACGTGGTAGTTCATTCCTGGTATTACAAAGCGACACTCACGATAGATCCCGATGGCGCTTAGGAGTCCATTGTTCCCCGACTGTTGGAAGGCTATTCTATATCATGACGAACACCCCCTGAAGAGACATCAGTCCGCCATAACGTGTATGTGGACCATACTCGAACCACCGCTGGGATGAGGCACTGAAAAATACAAAATACCAAAACAGCAACGCGGGAAATATATATTCAACCAAAGTTTAGCAAACTAAATAACTTAAATACCATATATAACATGTAGATACCAAAGCGGGTAATATGTAAAACATTTACTGGACGGGTTGGGCGGGCATTTTTATTTCGATCCGCTATTCACGAGGTTTGCCATAAAATTGTGATTCACGATTCATTGACCGGTTTAATCTCGGTCTAAATTGTACCTTAAACTACCGTAAAATATTGTGACATATTGCTCATAAATGGGCGCTGATTTCACGAGTTTACATAGCCATTTGCCTTGTTGAATCAAACATGTTTTAACTCGCTTTCAGTGCATTTTGTATAGTGATCTTGTTTTTCTTACCGAGCGTACTATTATATGATTTCGAGAACGTTAATAACTAGTCACTTTTTGAATCATCCCTCTTTTATGAAGTAAAATAAAAAGGTAAACAAATTTCATAGTGTAACTATTAGTCATTGTGTAGTGCAATTCGTTTACAGTGGATTTAATGAACTCTTGATTTGAAAAATAAACTTCTGCTGCAGGTAAACATTTCTTGTATATAAAAATATTTAACTTAAATTAACAATACTATTTTTACAATAGTATGGTAATGGTTTGTTTTCGATGTTTGGAAATTATCTGTTGTTGTTTAAGTATTAAATTTAAAAATGCACTGTTAAAGATTGCATCTACTCCAAAATAAGATTTACAACAATTAATACAATTGTTTTAATATATCAAAAAGGATTAATAAATGTCGAAAACGATGGTTTTTAAAAAGGATACCGATTTTTTTTTACAGTTGGATATTTCGTACATTGTTGCATTCATTATTATTTGTTTTGCAATTAATTATATTATACATTTATGTTATTACAGTTTCGACGTGCATGTAATTGCGATCAATAAGAATACATGGATAGTCTGAGCTCTGGGCTTTTGTTTTTCTCTGCGCCTTGGACCAGTTGCGGTTTTAGGCAACTTATAATGGTTACATATTTTTAGTTCAAATAAGTACGAGTTTGGCTTAAGAAATAAGAAAGCGGAAGAAAGAGAGAGAGAGAGGGGGAGAAAGATAGGAAGAGAAAAGGTATCTGAAAGGAATCTGTTGTCGCCAAGTCCACTTGGGCTAGTCCTACAGGTGTTATGGTAGACAGGCATCCTATTGAACTTCAGTTGTCTTAAATCTTTAAGATGTACCAATATAAAAAAATATTTTTATTTATTATGTATGACTTCTTTGAAAACTATATGTATTATGTTCGTCACTCAGATTACTGTAGCCGTGAAGTAATTTTTATTGATAATTTTACATCAAGGATACATATATATATATTCATTTTTATGTAACGTGTTTCTGAAACAAGTGTTTCGCAAGCCGCTTAGCCATATGTGTCTAAGTGTGTTTTAACCTTCCGGGTTAAAAAGAGTTTTAAAAAGAAGCATATTTCAATATCTGAACAATAAGAAATATTTGTAGAAAAACAAACCGGAGATACATGTTTAATGTTGATCTCAATAATTGAATTTCACTTCGATTTCCGTATACATCGTTTTAATGTTTCTAAAACTTTGTCATTTTTTATCAATTATATTAAACCCTTTATGAAGCATGTTCTAATAAACATACATTTAAAAAACAATTATCAAAAATATATGAGTAATTAATGGATTCCAATTTTCCAGTTTTATTCCACTGTGAAATCCACTGGAATCCTGTGTTGTCACCCACAGCAAATATTGTGTTGTAAGTAGTATAGGATACTTTGTTCTATTTTTGTCATTTAGGCAAAATGTTTAGTGAATGATCGGATGACCCGCAAACATTCCATACTACTAGTATAAGTAGAAAATCCTTTGTACGAAGATGCATTGATATAGTTATATATCTACATATATACCTTGACATTCTAAAGAGCAATGCATCAACTAGTGATTCTAAACGTTATTCTATGGACGTGCACTTTCTTTTTAGTTACATCTCTTTGTATAACTGTTTCCACAAAGCAAGTGCAAACTATAAATCTGTGTTTTATTTTGTCAGTGACATGTTTTATTTCATATTTTATATTACCAGTGTCTTTAAGCATTGTATACTTCTTCTCTGAATGCCATATGGGTATTTTCTAGCTATTTGACATCATCGAATTACATATGTTATAAATATTTGAACACACACTGATAGAAGCTGTTATTGTTGAATTATTTTGCGGTGGATGCAGCCATCTGTAAATTATCTGCATCATTAATCTTCGTTTGTTCTCAGTATAGCTATTCCTTTAAATTATAGTTGCAATCTTTATATGTAGTAAAGGTTAAATAATTCACTGAATATCTGACTTTCTTCTATTAACTGGTGTTGATAACGGACAGTACCTAAAAGCTTTTTAAGCACATCATAAGATCTTGACACAATTTATTACAGTTAATAGGCGATGTATTTTATCAGCTTTATTATTATCCAAACAGTATACATACATATGTATACACCTTAAATGCTTAAGAGTGTTTTCTTTCAAAAACATCGATTCGGTACGACTATAAAGTGATATTGAGCCCACCAATATCAGACACCCCTTGTAAGTAATTTCATAGACTTTCCAAACGTAAATAATTTCATTATATATCAATAAAGGCAAGTAATTGAATAATGGTAGCTTGCATATTACTGTGGTACGGAAGGCTGCACATCTAGTTGCAAGAATATTCGACAGAATTTGGACTGCCCATCTCTACAATGGTGACAACCATCCGATCTGAAGTTTTTTTGCCTTCGTCTGTGCCGAATGAAACCCGTTAAAGTATTATAGATAATCACGGCTTGAAAACGAGAATGCAAGATGTCGAAAATTCTTGAAGTCTACTCGTTTGTTAAACTAAATAATGTCATCAGAGAAGCGGGATTGTTTGGATGCCGGAAATCGATGTAACACTTGGCAAACAATGGCCTGTGCAAGGTTCAAAATATAAGTGCAGTATTCGACAATATCACATGTCTAGCTCGTAATCACGTCCACTGATAAGTCGAATTCATATCATTATAACCTATCAACAAATAGAAAATCTTGCGAAAAATTGATTCTTCCCCAAAGAACTTATGCTTATGCTCCAGGAATGCAAAAGCACTAAATCATGGATCGTCCGCATTATCTTAAATTAATGTTATGTGAATCTTCCTTTTGATTAAAAGTTCAAGAATTTTGCTGTTCTCGTCAAGACGTATGTCCAACGTTTTTCCTATGACACCGATGATAAAAACGACCATCAATAGTTATTTAAAAGTACTGATACAATCTGAAAATAAACATTTATTAAGAAGACACGTACTTCTCAAGATGCCTAGTAATACATTCATGTTTTTTGTAGGTTTATCATGTTCGACTCGCAAAAATAAAGCACTCCGAAAGGCGTGTACTTTTTTATATTTTTCGAGTCGAACAAGATTTCAGCACTCTGTAGTTTTCCCTACAACCAAAACGTATTGATGTATTTTAAATAAAAACGGAGAGTGATTTCTATATGCGTGTTGTCATGTACATCGTATGAATCAATCGTCATTGTTTTGTGGTGATTCTTAGCGACTTTTTTTCTTTAAGTTATATTCTAAGTTGTTTGTTTCAGCATCATGGAGTACCCGGATACCGTAAGCGTGTCTTCAAGTGGACATCAGCAGCAACGTAAGGCTGTGAAATTCTCGTCCACTTTCAGCACATACATGACATTGCTGGGATATGCTCTGGGGTTTGCTGACATTTGGAGATTCCCGTTCCTGGTCTACAGGAATGGCGGAGGTTTTTATACAATCTTGATTCATGTTTCCCTCCATAAGGCTATTTTCTGGCAATGCTCTATAAGGCTTCCCATTAATTTATATCAGTATTATTATAGGAACTTAAGCGAAACATTCCATGTTTTCGTTGTCAACAGTTTTATGGTAATCTTGGAAATACTTTGTGGCATTTGCTTTGTATGCTACCCTGTATATGACCCAATTTACGTATAAGATGTTGGTCATTTCCGTATGAATAATGCAAATCAAAGCAAACCTCAATATTAATAAGTTTTGGTTTTGATTCGGAGAGAAATAGTATCGACCATTTTAATACCATATTGGGATATATTTTCATAATTACTTTATCTTGTCAGGAAAAAAAATGTGTTGTTGTATTGAAATCGATTTTTCAGGGGCTTTTCTGATACCATTCGTTATCATGACGTTTGTTTGCGGAGTTCCGTTGTTTTTCATGGAATATACGATCTCAAAATTCTCTGGAAGGGGGCCATATCAGGTCTGGGACTTCTGTCCCTTACTCAGAGGTAAGCAAAGTCGTTTACTTGAAAGTAAAACTATAAGTGTATGAGAAAACAATTATTCGCTGTACTTGCAATTATCTGACACCTTTCTTTAAAAAGTATGCAAAGTAATGCAAACAAATGGCAATTGAGCAAACGTGCAACATACATTTCAGGAGTTGGGATTACTGTTTCGTTGGCGTACCTTTTATACATGATCGGTTCAAGTATCTTTCGATGCTGGCTGTTTGAGTTTGTTTTTTATTCATTCTACAACCCAATTCCGTTTCCATCTTGCAATAACCCATGGAACACAAACACGTGCATGAATGGAACATCTGACGTAGACTACAGTGCATCTTCTATGGTTAACGCTAATATGACTACCATGAACATGAAGGTTGATGTGAGTACATCCAAGATCGAGATACCAAGAATGTCCGCTGCAGAGGAGTTTTGGCAGTAGGTATTTCACTCGCATAGTGTTAGCAATTCATGATACACACACAACCAAATACCCGCCATCATATGTCATGATTTCCTATTCTAAATTATGAGATATTGTCATTTTGAATTTCTAACAGGTTCCAAGCACTGAAAATGTCAACAGGTATCGACGATTACTCGCATTTTATATGGAAATACGTCGTCATGATGCTCGTCTTTCGAATAATAGTGTCGTTAACTGTTGTCAAGAGTATAAAAACCATAGAAAAGGTATATGCTGTTTGCTTTATCATATACAAATACTCGGACAGTGTTACCTCCTTCTTTAGCAAACCAAATACACACAACTTTGAGTTAATGACTGAGGAATTGTCTTTTCGTATATGTGTAATATTGAAACAGCACGGAAAAACCCACCGCCAAAAATTGAGAATGCATAATGTTCAAAGCTCAATACTCAACTAGAGACACACAATGACACAAAAAAGCGAAACATCAATATTGAAGACGAAACGTTCTACAATGCAATACAAGCTAAGGCATATCGTTTCATTATTTCAGGTGATCTATGTGACTCTTACACTCCCGTTTTTGTTTTCTGTGGCGTTGTTTATCCGCTCACTTTTGTTGCCTGGATCAGCAGATGGAATATATTTTTATTTCTATCCTAATTTTGCAACGCTTTTGAAACCTGGGGTAGGTAGATAAAAATAGCGTTGAATTTTTCGTCTTTTTCAAACGTATTTATTGAATTAGCTAAAAAAAGGATATATTGTTATGGCAAATACATAGTTTACTTGTTTATTTCGCATTCCATAAATTAATGGATCTTGCCTACAAAAGGCATGTACACTTCAGCGCTCTTCTTCCAAGTTCAGATTAGAATTTTGTTTTGGCCAACCAAACGATTTATTCCTAATATAAAGTACACATTTTCAATATAATAATCAATTCGTTGATAGACGTAAAAAATCCAACATTAATTGTCCTTTGGTAATAAAAAGGTTTGGATAGAAGCTACTTTGATGGTGTTCTACTCGTTCGCTTTTGGATGGGGAGCGATTATGGTAATGGGATCACATGCCTTATTTCGTGATAATAGCTACAGGTAGATATTTGTGCATATGCTAAAAGTTCTGCTAAAGCATTGTTCAAAGACGTCTTTTTGATCTTTTTGACTATACTTGTTTTCTCCAAGTAATACCTTGAAATTAATTATTAATTTTTTTATCGTGTATTGAATATCCCTAAAGATAAACTTTTGCTCATTAATATTCCAATTATAGGACAACGATTGTAATAACTTTTACGGACTCAATAGTTGCGATTTTTAACGGAATGGTTTGCTTCTCCGTTCTGGGCAACATGGCTCACACTTACGGGATGCCTATCAGCGAGCTGGTCAAAGCAGGTAGGGATCATTGTTCTATTTTTAGTGGATAAAGCATACATTAAATGCAACATCTTTCTTTTTTAATAATCTAATGTCAACACTACTTTACTGATGACAAATATTAAATTATTCTTCCTCTTCTGCCAAAGCGTTTTAAATCAACACAAATATACCAATGCATATTACGAAACAAAACATATATGTGACACAAGTATCCCTTGTTTCCAGAAGCTCAAACTAGTATACTCTATACATTATTAAAGGCATGAAGTATGACTATAATGTTATTGTAAGTGGCTATTGGTCAAATTGAAAATTCACTGAAGCGCACTAACACTTAAAATCAACATAATATTCAATCGTTATACTGCTGTTTCTCATTAAATGTGTCCTAAGCATACTTCACGAAATGGTGTATGCAAAACACTAAATAAGTGGATGTCTTTGTTTTTCAGGGTTTTCCACTGGTTTGGTAGCGTATATCACAGCCCTCAGCTCGTTGCCTTTGCCTCAGCTCTGGACATTTCTATTCCTATTGTCAGGAATCTTGACTGGGTTGGAAGCACAGGTTCAAATATCTTTGATTCTGTGAAAGTGTTTCATAGGCAGTCATAGACATTTCAAGTATACAATGATATATCATTGTAAATAAACGTGAAAATATGTGTTAATCAGTTGCCTACTTGCAATGGTTTATGTTCTTATATTTAGGTGAAGTAACGCGTTGTTTTGTAACTTTTATAGCATATGTTTTCAAAACGTGTATACGTTTGTTTGTGATACTTTTACGGGAAAGACATAGTCTTTGTTGCAGATGATACCGATTGAGATGATTATTCAAGTAATTGGAGACTTTTTTCCCAGGCTCAAGGCTGGGTTCCGTATTCCCACGTTGATTGTCATCACTGTTGTCATGTTTGTCCTATCACTTCCGACGTGCACGGGCGTAAGTGTTTAACAATAAAATATTCTTCCTACAATAACAATTAAATAATTGCCGCTTTTTTTGTCTCCTTTTTATGAAAATAATATTCTTTGTCTGTTTTCAGGCCGGGGCATACATTTTCCTGTTGATTGACTGGTACGCCGGATCATGGACGGGTACAATCGTTGCTTTAATCGAGGTTATATCTATTTCTTGGGTATACGGTACGTTCAATATTTATAATTATTTAAAACATTTTGTGTGCCCCTCAAATTAACAACAAACAAACGTATTTTGTTCCATAATCTGACATACATGTATGTACTTATGATTAATCAAGATGAGGATGTACTATTTAAATGTGATAAGCGAGGACAAGTGTAACTGCCCTGTGGTTTCCCTTGTACGTTGCTTTGTAAGAGTTCTTTTACGTTGCTTTGTAAGAGTTTTCTGATCACTCCCTTAAAAACGTTTCGGAGAGGAAAGGACGTTTGTCCATGTGCATAAAATAACATAGAATCAATGCAGCATCTTAAATCGACCGTTTGCCACCTAAAAATATCATTTCAAGAATCGTCTGAGCGCGCAAAAGAATTGAAATAGGGTTCGGTTCAGTAAATTGTACTCCATAATTTAACTGCATTGCGTAAGTGTTGTATTTACGCATTAAAATAGACTAAACTCACCTATGCTAGATTATAAACTCGTATGGATTGATTGGTGGGGAAAATAAGAAATAATGGGGAATAGGTTTTCTATGACTTCAATTAAAAAAAATAAAGTTTGGCAAATTATTAGGTGTGTTTAAACTATGATACCAACTGCTAGAACCCATCATCAAGTGTTGACATATGCTCAAATATTATCTTTGAGGTCCACGATTTCGAAATGTCTCAATTACGCGATTCAACAAAAGGCTTTAGCGTGATTTGTTGTATACATTATCACTTAATGCTACCAATGTTTTAATAAAGGTTTTAATTTCCAATAGTTAAGTACGAGTTCTTGTGGACAAGTGAATAAAGTATCGTTTTTTTAATATATTTGCTTATCATGATCGTCGTAGATTTGCTCCAACCAGGTTGTTTCTTTGAGACCTTAATTGTGTTTTCTTCTGCAATTTAGACATCAAAGCGCTAAATTATTATTATATAAGTATTACCAGAAAAAAAACATGTTTGGTGCTAAAACATGAGCAGGTTCCTTTAAGCAATATGTTCTGTATGTTATCATATGCGTTATGTTATATACTAAAGATATATCATACACTGTTCCGACATTATTATGAAATTAATTTCATTGTCCACCACACAAATCTATATTATTGAGAAGAAATTTTAATCGTTCCGATTTATAGATTTATAATTAACTAAATCAGTTTACAAAATACATGACAATTAGGTATTAAGTCGTGCCTATACTGTACGCCGAGATAATAATGTATCTCAAATATGACTTATGTTCACTATGTGTTACATCAAACTGATTAAAATACTGTTTAACAATCCAGCTCAGTTGTGCGTTTAGCGTATAGTCTTTTAAGAAATCGACGTTCCCCGAAGTGCTGAGCAAAACCCTTCAATGCTTAGTTACTTTACGTGCGTTTTTCCATTGCAGGATTGGACCGTTTAAGTGAAGATACACAAGTTATGTTGGGTCGACCTCTCTATGCAGTGTTTCGGTGGCTCCTCGCTTTCATATCGCCTGCAATTGTGCTTGTGAGTATTTAATTATGTTTGTCTTTTACATATAAAATTAACTCGAAAACTTACTGATGTCTTTTGTGGTTTTGATTAATAGATTCTACAATAATGCATCCCATAAATTTAGGATTGCAAAACCTGTTGATATTCTAACACAATTGTGAAGTTTGAGAGTTTTGTAGGTGATACTTTTCTTGAGTTGTGTGGAGTATGTTCCTCCTAACTACGGGTCGTATCATTACCCTGGTTACGCCCAAGCTATTGGGTGGGGAACGGTGGTGGTCACCGTGGCTCCGATATTTGGCTACGCTATTCTCAACTTATACCGTGCCAAAGGCACCGTTTCTCAGGTTTGCATTGTTCACAGAAAAAAAATCCATAACATTTATATACATACACATCGTTTAGTTTCTACTCATTGTTTGTTATAGAGCACTCGCCCCAGATTAATTATGTTTTTAACTGTGAATCCCTTGTGTACGATCGTTATTTTATTGAAAGTGTTTATTGGCACAACATTCTCAGTAATTGTGCTACAAAGATTGACAATAAAGCTTCTTATCATGAAACGTTTGCAAATCAATTCAATCAATTCCTATTTTCAGAGAATCAGTTCCCTGTGTAGACCCACCGACACGTGGGGACCATGCGGGGATAGAATGGATTGCAACTACAGGAAGAACAAAATCAAATACTCGGAGAGAACATTCTGGGATCTGTTCTACTTCAATGTGTTTGGTCGATATCCAAAGAATTCAGCCATTAATTTATTATTGGATCATGAACTGACTATTCTCAAATCTTGAAAAAATCAGTTTGCGAAAAACTTTTTTTGCAAGTCGCTTGAGATCAAGTTGCAAATCGGTCAAATCACTAAAATGTTGACCTTTCTATCGAAAATTAAATAAGACATGCCCAATTAAGTGAACGAACAAAATGTATTTTATTACGTTTTTGCAATTCATTGACTATTACTACCGAATAAAATACGATCTAGCCATTATAAGAATTCTGATGAGATATAAACCTTTTGTCCATGACATCCACATTTGCTAAAGCGTGAATAAGAAATGATCGAATAAAAGCATCCTCGGCACCCCAGCGTATCATAACCTATATGATACCCTGGGCAAATAAGCTGTTAAAATCTTGTACTCAAATTTAATTAATAAGGTGAAATCTAGCCGCTTGATTGGTGAGACACACCTCATGCTGTGCGGAAATGGCCGCGAAGTTACGGATGTAATCTCGGTTCGAAATCATCCAATGAGATCACGGCTCACAAATCGTTTTAGGCAGGATATTGTTAAACATGCCGATAGCTCTTCACAAAGGAGATTCTTTCCTTTTTTTACCGGCTATTTCATTGGTCGGAAAATGCTTATGAATATTCAAGATAAACGTTTCCCTAGCCAATTTGCCCAGTCTTTATATAGGTTATGATACGCTGGGGTGCCGAGGATGAATAAAAGGAGCGAAGACAAAACATTTTTTTTATATATATATTTAAGTGCCATAACTCCAGAAAGAATAATTTGATCGAAGTGTTCATCGTATTTGTACGATACACTACGTCCTTAAACATTGCAACCCAGTGTAATTACGCGATCTAGCTGTTCCGTGCATGCATCCTTTTTTACACGTGGGTGTTTTTTCCAGCGTGGTATGAATTTTACATCCTCGCTATGTCGCTTCTTCGCTTCCTCTCTTTTGTAAAATTGGATAAAAAGAGTATAAAATTGAGAGCAGACATGAAAGTGGGTAGGCATGGTCGACGAAAGTGCCAATCGGCACCACCTCTACCCAGGCACCTTACATATGAACGCAAACGCTTCCGTTTAAATTATTTACTGTTATCATCCTCCAAGCGAAACTTGCCTTTCAGTAAGTCTCAACAGATCAAAGGTTTCAGTAACAACGGGTTTTTTGCCAATCGTATATGTCAATGACTTAGTGACACACTCAAAAGTCTTTGAATTTAGTTTCAGCGCATCCTAACGAATGTGTCACGTTATACGTAAATGGCCATAACTGGAGGCTTCAAAACTTGAATAAAGGGATTGGAAGGCAATCGCTAATAAATGATTTATTTTGGAGTTTTGACGAATTTAACACTGAAACTATTCAGCCTTTTTAAACTGTCGAAACAATGTAACATTTACAAAGAGTATAGTATATACATGCATGTGCAATACTGAAAAGGATATTTGTTTCTAAAAAACAAAGTGTAGCGAAAGAAAGGCGATCGATATCTTTAAAACCTGTATTTTATATGATATTAATAAACAATGCAAGCATTGCTTCAGTCAGGTTAGAATATGCAAAATGCAGTGTAATTGCACTCAAAAACATTACCCTGTGGTGCCGAGTTAGACAAAATAAAATGATCATCTTTCAGATATGTATGAGCTAAAGCTAAAGTTAACTTGACTGTTACAATTTAAATATATCAACACTGTAAATGATACAATTTTATGTGCTCATTTAATAAAGAAATTGTATTCGCAAAGTTACCCTTGGATAATTTCATTGTACTTCTAAGGGTTTCGGTTGATAGTGGTTTTATGACTTTGAAATGTTTAAAGTCGCACACTTAATGTGTCTGCTTATTGTACTATTTATTCACGGATAAACAAAATTACATTTGCTGTTGTTATCACATTAAGACTACGTAGAGCTGATATGTATCCCGCTTACATGTATGTGATGTGTGGGTGTGTGTGAGTGTGTGCGTGCGTGCGTGTGTGTCTGTGTGTGTACCTGCATGCGTGTGCACGTGCGTGTGTATATGCGTGCGCGTGTCTGCGTCCGCGTGTGTGCACGTGCGTGTGCGTACACATGTATGTTGTCTCATCGATCTTTTGATATTTTAACTATTTGTGTATGCATAAGTAGTTTTGCTACAAAGCATGCATATATCAACAAACAAAACAGACATGAATATGTCATGACCTCTAGGTCTGTATCATGAACGCTACTAGCGATTCCTGTAGAACAAATGAGAAACATCTGTTTCTCTTTGCTTCATAATTTTCTTACAATGCAGGAAAATGTACATGATTTCCGCTGCCTACTGGACCCAAAAAACTGTGCCCTTTTTCGGCCAATTCGATTGCTTCACGTTGATCATCGTAAAATTTCATGATTGATACTAAATAGACGTTTAATCAAAACTTGTTTGTGACTGGTATGAACGCCTCGTAAATGATTTTTAACTGACAGTATGAAAACACGAGATATTTCGCGGAATATGTCAACATAGTTATTCATAAGTTACTTTGACCCGGCTCAGCATCGCTCTATGGCTGCGCTTCCGGGCCAAGCGAGAATCCAATCGAAAGCAAGATCAACTTCAAGGCCATCAGCCAGGCGCTCGCAATGAAAAAATCAAAGTGCTGAAAGCACTGATGGACTAGGGCTTCATTCAGAGATGTTGACAACCATGTTCTAAGCATTGAAAAAATCGGTTCACATCACAAGGGGTCACTGTTTAATGGGCTAGCTTAAACTTTAGACTAAAACTGCTTGCAAGCTGCAAAGGAAATTTGAAAAATCTAGTTAAGTGTGTGTAGAGTGAGGGGGGCGGGGGGCGAAAGCGTTAAATCAGATAAAGTCATAGTTCTTTTGAATTTCTCAAAGTCGTTAAATCAGACTTGTACAAATTAATTTACGTGGTTAGCACACATACTTCTTTAATTTGATCAAATCCTTTTATATCAAAGGACTGTTTTTTGCAGTTTCAGAGAAGATTTTCAATGATGTAATTATATACTATATAGAAAACCTGTCACCTCTTTTTCAGGATAGCTTTAAACCATAGGGCCATACTTTGAACAATCTTTGTAAAAGACATCTACATTGTACACCTATGTCAGACTGCATACACAGTGCTATTAAGAAGTAGTTTTTATATAAAAAGTGAAGAATAATTTTGTCCCTCTTAATTTGTGCTTGGTATGCAATTCATATAACATGTTACCATGTAGCTTAGAGCTGTTGGTAAGTATTAGGCACTGCCTTCTGTCTAATGCTATTCATATTACTGCTGCAGACTTTTGTACATAGCAAAGCAAGTTGAGTAGACTAAGATGAGATGAATATCGTTTTTAAAGTATAAAATATTGAAATTTCTTTTAAATACTTTGACCATCAATTTTCATAACATGGTGTCAGCAGTTCATCACACTGCTAGTGAGAATGGAATACCAAACATAATTTTATTCTTTATTTTATACCCATCATCAATCCACATGCAATACGTATCACAAAATACTTTAACCCATATTCCGCTCCAGTGCAATACGGCCATATACCACTCTTGTGACGTCACGTCATAACAAGTATGTTGCGCAATATTAAATTGACGTCATTAAGCCAATGAGTGCATCCTTAAAATGAAATTTATTATGCAAAGATGTGGCTTCTAAGTGATCTAATCAGTAATGTATAATATAATAAAAGGGTAATTAGTACTGCGTTTTGATCCGGATATGGCGGAATGTCATATTTGATTCTGGTAGTTTTTTGTAGATTTTGATTTTACTCTGCTTGTGCCTTGTGAAATCCGAATCTGCAAAAATCTACTTGAGTCGAATACAACCTCCTGGATCAAAACGCAGTACTTATAACCCTATTATGTACAAAACATGTTACCCCGTGGACAGAGCATCTTTAACCCACAGGGCCATTGTAACTTTGAACAATCATTGTAAAAGACAACTACATACATGTACAAGATGCTTAAGGAAGTAGTTTGGAAAAATTAAGAATTATTTTCTCTGTCTTAATTTGTATGCATAGATAACTCAATAAATGCAGCAGTTGGCCATTCTTGTATTGTCCTCTGTCACTGTCCTGATAGCTCCCTATCTCAATAGATGCAAAAGGTTGTAGGTTCATGATTCTCCTGGTCCAATATGTCATACAGAAAGAAGATGTTGAATGTAGAATCAAGAAGCTTTCTTTTCAGGCACTCCAAATTGAATAGTACAGTAACATTTGGAGTGCCAAGAATTTGTTGGATTCCTAGGCAACAGGTATCAGGTGTTGCAGTACATTTGGCAAATACTTTTCACCCGTCCTTGTAAATCTAAAAAAGCTTTCATTTTGCAAAAGTGGTTCATATAACTATATTAAGGTTGCTAAATCAGAGATTGAATAATTCTGAAAACTAGATGTGCCTTTAATTGCAGCAATTTGAACTCCAACTCATAATGTCAATTAAGCTGGTTATGCAATACTGAAGTTCCTTGGTGAGGGGATTGCTTTATTTACTTGAATAAACAAACAGTTCTTGCGTTGGAAAGTACAATGTATTAATATACATTTTTCTTGCCCTGACCCCATCCAAGCCTTAAATCTTAGATCAACATGTATTTGGGACTATGTGTAATATCAATGAGAACTATAAATTATGTTCAATTTAGTGTCACTTATGATATTTCATTCCACATACAAAAACACTAACATGTTCTTTAAAACCAATATCCTATGTTATGACAAAGCCATTGCCAAGTTGGTAATTTGAAAAGACAAGAAATTATATCTGGTCAGGGTTTGACATAGTCTTTCTAGACAGCTGGACTTGTTTTGCAGTTACTTTGAAAAAAACTCACAATACCAAAAGGGGTTTTAAAGACTTACGAGATCATTCTCACATCACCTATACCATTAGTTCTTATCAACAAACTTAAGTCAACATAATAATTAATGTTTAACATAAATATTGCAATGAATAAAACATATTGCAATAAGTGCCAATAACATAACAATCAAGTATGATCACTATAGGCCTAAACATGAGATTTCAACATTTTCCTGATAAACAAAAAATAATTTTACTTAACAATTTTCTCATTTTTTACACAAGCTGAAAAGATGGTCTCTTTTTGAATACTTCACATATTTCATGGCTTTCATCATTCAAACTGACATTTTGCTTGTTATTTCAATATTCAATGATTGTGTAAACATTCATAAATGATGGTTAAAATTAACATTCATGCTAATCATGCCTACCAAAAGCACCTGAGTGACCAATCAGTATCCAATTTTGGCAGGGCTTATTGGTGGTTCATTGAAATCAACCATAACCTCCCACAATCTGCACTGATCAACAGTAGTTAATGAATTGTTTCAATTGTTCTTATTTTCATAAACTTAGAAAACAACTGCAGTGAATAAAATTTATTCCTCATCACTGAGAGAAAGTTTAGAAAAATGAACGAACCTTTCCCTCAGATAATCCACAAAATTCAATTGATCTATCAACATCAATGCATCACCATATTACTGTATCTCTGACTAATGTTTGATTTTCATTCTTGGCTAGAAAACAAAAAGTGAGCACGAAGCGTCTTCATAAAAATAACTTGTAAAGTATGCACCAGTCAATTGTAACCAGCCCCCCCCCCCCCCCGACTTTCCGTCCAGCCAATCCCCGGTAAAATCCCTGCCCTGCGAGAACGAACTGGTGGTAAAATCCGTGAATTACTCCGCATCCCGCGGATCTAAGGTAAGAGCAATTCCCTGATATATTTTGAGGGAAGACAAAACCACCGCAATCACCCGGCATTGCGAGGACACTAGTTCTGGCTTCCATAACTTTAATGTTGATATTATTTTTTTTGCTGTTTACAACACGTCCAAAAAGGTAATATATAATGTGTTTGCTGAAGTTCTTTAGCTACGAGAACACCTGTAAGGTAAAAACACAGCCCTTTTCCCTGGTATATCCCCAAGGGAGGCGTGGTAACAATTGACTGGTGCATTATAAGAGCATGCAAGATTGTTTTATCAATGCCCGACAATGGCAATGGTTTATCACAATGTCATGTACTTACACAGAGAGTGACTCCAAGACTTTTCTATGCACATAGGTAAACAATCATCTTATTCACAGATGCTGTGCACATATTCATACATTTGGCTTCATTTAGAATGAAACTTTATAAATAAGTTTGCGCATATTTTATATTTTTATCTCCATTTTGCAAAATTGAAATCACATGATTTTTTCAAACGAACTTGTATTGCTTGAATTTACGTGTCAAATTAAAAATGCTACCCACGGTAAGATGAAAATAAATCCGTTTGATAGTGGTAATCATTCAATGGCGGCTTTATTGATAAATTTCCTCAATAAAACACCATGAAATTCACATCATCAGCATCCGGAAGTAGTGATAACATACATGTCTGAATCATTCGGCCGCTCTGATCAGAGTAAATTTTGAGGTCAAAATTAGACTGGTACCCTGATTTAATTTTCCTCAAAAATATAAAGTTATACAGGTACGCGGCATAAGGCTTTTAGTTTACATTAATAGTATTTGAACAATAAATACCAAAAATCATGTTGTATTTAAGTGCTAAGTGCCATGCGATGATTAGTTAAAAAACTTTGTATCGAAAAGAAATATCACAGAAAAATGCAAATTATGTCGAAAAAAAGAACAGGGACCGACTTCGGACAACCAACATTGTAAACAAAGGATAACAATACTTTTTTAAACCAACTTTCCTGGTTGTTTTCTACTTAGACTGCACGCTTTATTCGCTTTACGTATGAATTTATAAGACATTTTGAATGCGCGACGGGCACCGCGGTTAGCTGATACTGGTTTCTTTTCGGATAAAAGAGAAAGAGGTTACCAGTCTATCAATACAGAGCATTGAACGGAAAAAATTCGATGCGTACTTTTCCAATATGTTCATATTCTTATTGCATATAATCTGACCGTATGCAAGAACATTCATGTGGTTAACCCGATTAACTCACTCGCTACGTATGAATTTCTTGTGCTTCATTAAAAGAACATACAGTTAGCTTGAATTGTTAGGAGAACTATTTTTATTGGAATCAGTTCCGGTACTACTTTGATTATTCAAATTCGCTACCGGCAATCCAATCAAAATACAGCGTATGAATACATTACGTCAGTGAACCCCCAGATGCGGCTTGAGAATACAGATAGCGCGTTTACGGCTATGAACTAGGCCACAAGTGCCCTAGTCCAATGAACGTTATTGACAGAAAATAATTTGCGGAAAGTTGTTTTATCTGAGTTTGGATGGTAAACACACAAGAAAGATTGGTTTTTATTGATTCATTTACCAAACGTTTTTGATATGTGTTTGGAACAGTCGATGAATTGTTGCTATATGCTACCTGTGCATGATCTTGACTCTGATCACACTGTTTTACGCTGAGGTCTATAAACATTTACGACCTTTTAAAATCGCTCTGACAGGATTGATTATTTGCTCGATTTCTTTTTCATTTGCGAAAGAAGTGTCAAGTGTTGTATATCAGTGCAAAGGTTATGGATGAAGCTTATCAACAATGAACAGTATGTTTAGATTATGACGGTTGTGTAAAAGAAAACAGAGATCAAAATTGACTTACCTCATATTGGGCAGGTCCGTAGTACCGGTCCTTTCTTAAATGTTAGTACTAGTGGCCAGATATTTGTCCGAAATTGTTGTTTTTGTTAGGTCTTTGTCCGAAATTGTTGTGTATATCAGTTTTTGGTCATATAATGACTTTAATATATTATTTAATACCAAACACTGAGTCAAAGTCCTGTGAGTCAAACCAGAAGGAAAAAAGAGTGCGCAACTGGACTGCAGGTAAACTTTAATAAAATACTTTAAACCCGTTGAACATCTTACTTTTCGGACTGGTGAGGTACAGATTCCAGTGCAACATACAATCGTTTTAGGGTGTGTTTGAGCTGATCACGGTAACAACACGTTGTGTAGTCCCATTTCCTTTATTGAACACACAGGACGTTACGTTACGTACGTATAAATACATTTCGCGCGTTACGTCAATACATCGCGTTACGTTATGTCGCGCCAAAACCCCAACATTCTCTCGGCTACAAATGGTTTTAAGGTATATTCCTATAAAGTATATTCAGCATCCATTACTTCCAGCGGGTATAATTTCACTATAGACCGAGTGGTTGCCCCCTTCGCTGTGCGGCCCTCGTAAATCCTTCATTTCCGCGAATGAGTTCGTCTAAAACTGCAAGGTCCCACTGCAACCTAGTTTTGAAACTTGGACAATCACAATGTCCCTTCTGCGGATCGTTTGGTTATGGTACCGCTCTTCGTCTGGTATTCCCTTAAGGATGTGTATTCGTGTTTCCATCAGCGGCAGTAGTGGTCAAGTAGAAGAGCGAGTCGTTTCCATCGACATGTGACGTCATCACGGTCACAATTAAAGACTTCGTTATCAACCACTGTGTTGGCAAACGATTAACTGGTCAATCCATGCCCTTGCCATAAATGTGAAGATTTGAGCTTTTCCGGGTCATCTCTAGATAAAAACACGTAAGCGGCCGGTCGTTCATCATCGCCTCCACTTCTGCTACGACAGTCTGAAGCCTTTGAAGATCAATGGAAGCTGTACCAAAAAATTCTTTATCGTTGTCTAGGCAACACCACCATGAGTCTCTATCAGCATTCTCCATATCAATGTGCTCGTTTTGGGATGAAGTACCAGTGTGTCCCTTGCTGTGCAATTGCTGTTCGTATACTTGGAGATAAGCAAATTCGCCGTATCTGATTGGCGACAGCTTGATAGGTTGTGGCATTGTCTGATATCATCATTCTTGTTCTGCTCGTTTACATGACAGAAAATAAAGATTCTTCAGTGAGGCCAGGAACTATTTCCAAGTGGACAACCCGAGTGCTGGCATACGTAAACAAACCGGTACCGGTATAATCAACACAAGTGACGGAGAATGGGGGTTCATCACTGACCCACGTGGCCGGAAGTCGTGGCAGATCTGGTGCTCTGAATGATTTCCCCGTTACTTTGTGACAGATGACAGGATAGTTCTCACGTGTTGTGTTATCGATTGGATGGAATACAGTACTTTTGACGTAGATGAGTTACAGTCTTGGCGGCTCATACCTATAATTGATTACAATGAGCGTATTTAATGATCAATATTAAGAGGTAGCTCTTAGCGGGTATTCGATAAGGGTTCTTGGTTGTCTCTGGTAACGGAGCATGTTCATGTCATGTTTATTATATCGTCGAGACCAGTAATGAACATTGTTTAGAGATCCATCTTCCATTTCTTGTTTTGCAATGGTTGTTAGAGCCGTTGTTAATCTTGGTTGCCATGCGGGTCACATCGGTCCTTCTTTCCAAAGAATACTGGATTAGAGATGACTTAATAAGGTTTATCCTTTTACTAATTACAAGTAAATGAAATTTTGTTCATCCGTGATTACATATTACACGTTCTGGAAACATATGCTATAAAAGATATAAAACGCGTTATTCCACCTTAACATAAGAACATATCTCATTGCAATTTGGCAACGGATTAACACAAATTTTTCACTTCCACGTTTATTTACAAGCATTGTTAACTTGAAGTGTAGATAACTCGCATTGTCTATGACTGCCTATAAAAACACTTTCACAAAATCAAAGATATTTGAACCTATGATTCCAAACCAGTCAAGATTCCTGAAAATAGGAATAGAAATGTCCAGAGCTGAGGCAAGGGCAAAGTGCTGAGGGCTTTGATATACGCTACCAAACCAGTGGAAAACCCTGAAAAACCCCCAAGTAAGATGCTATTTTAAACGAGAAGAAAACCCAAAATGAACATGGAATATACACATATATAAAGCAAAATTTAATGGGAGAGACATATGTTCACAATGCTTTAAACAAACATGCGTGATATCAATAAGATTAATGTAACTCTTATGGCTGTTCGCATGTAAGTATATGTATTGACAGCCGTAAACGTATTTAATATTTCTTTAACAAACTGGCATTTTTATATTTGCTTAATTGGTAGTTACATAATTACATTAAAGTTTTAAATTTTATTACATTGGGATATACATTATAGTATTTCCTGTCGATAAATCGCTTTCTACTTTCGTTCAGAGCATTACATTCATGACAAGTAGACCGTCTCCAATACAACTGTTAGCTTGGCACAACGGACACCTCTTGAAAATGTATCCAATCCAGTCCAGCGACCGGTTTCGATTGAAAGGTGATGATTTCTAGTTCGAAACTTAACCATAAACCTTAACAATTTGTACGGAGCAACTATTAAATAACCATCAAGTCCAAAATCATTTTTAGCAATCTATAGTTACTATTGTTGCAAGAAATATCAAAAATGTTATACCATGTATTCATAAATTAGTCTGTGAGTTTCTGTTTTACATTCCAGGTCAGCCATTTGTGATTGGGAAACATATGTGAATCCTATATATTCTTAAGACCACATCTAAAAAATAGGTTTGACAAATGAAATCCAAAGAAAAGTATTTCTACGTAAGTTTACAACTGATATATATTTACTAAACATATAAGTGTACAAATGTGATGCTAACTTAAGGTACAAAGGTGGTAC
The DNA here is from genome assembly GCF_026914265.1 of Mya arenaria. Lineage (NCBI taxonomy): Eukaryota > Metazoa > Mollusca > Bivalvia > Myida > Myidae > Mya > Mya arenaria. The sequence continues at coordinate 66,264,777 of NC_069125.1, read as the reverse complement.
AAGTTTCAAGAAATAGTTTGGGACTCGATGTCTATTGATAACGGTTTAACGCCTGTTTCACCGTAGACTATACAAGAAGCAGTGCTTGATTTTACACATATAATGTGTTTTAAAAATTAAATTCATACTCTTTTCAAAAATTCTTTATTTCCGTATCCCCAACATTTGCAACATATAAAAGTATAGGTTTAATCATTTTATTGAATATATATTTTTCCATATCAATAGTAGGAGCTAAGTGCTTGCATTTGCTTAGAAGGCAGTACATTGTCCTAAGCGCTTGTTTTGATATTTCAACCTCAGCCACTATTACTAAATACTAACCCTAGATACTTAAAACTTTCAACTATTTCCAGTGGAGTGCCTATATAGGAAAATTAATAATTCCTTTTTTTTGCCTTTTTGTTTTACTTAAATTTTGTTTTAGTAGTATTTACAATGAGTTTCCATTAGTCGCAACATTGTTCGTAAATATTAATAGAGTTTTGTAGATCATCGGCTGTTTCAGATAATATTACAGTGTCATCAGCATACAAACGTAAAAATAATTTCAGATAAACGACCAAATTATTATCTTATGGGTGTCTATTAAAACTAACGCCACGCAACATAGTGCTTTTTTGGAAATATTGATGCAGATTATTTAAATAGTAGGAAAACAATAATGGCGATAAATTTTCAAATGGAACACGAAAAGTAGTTTGACCTTTTGCCATTAGCAGAAACACACGATTTTGCCTGATGATTCATAGATTTTATAATATCTATAACACGACAATTAATATTAATGGCATAAGCCTAGACCATAGGAAGGGTCTATTTATAGTATTAAATGCACTTTTTAGGTCTATAAACGAGCAAAATATTTTTCTTATGCTTTTGCAACAATTCAATTAAATAATAAAACACAAACATATTATCGACAGTAGAATGACCTTTTCTAAAACCAGCCTGGTATTGGTAGGTTTGATCATTGGTTAATTTGATCGTCACTAAATTTTTAAAATCTTTAATCTAAAATTTAAGTAAAACGTTTTTCTACACAACTTTACAATGTAATTGGTTTCTAATTTCATTTTCAGAAACATCATAATTCAATTCATCATTATATGCATCGGAGTGATTTTTTGGACAGTATTTGGTATAGAGGTATCATTGTTCATATAATCGATATTACCATTTCTAAAATAAGTTTCTAAATCATTTAGGTTAGAAGCAAATTCTGATTTCTATTTGCGATTTAAAAAAATTCCAAAAAAAATGCGTATTTGAGTGTGCAATGATTTTAGTTTGGTTACATTCGAGTTTTCAAATGATGTGCAAGAACTTCTTATTGTCTTCATATAGAATTTGATTGCGTGACGTAACAATATTTTGTTATTGTCACATTTTCGTAACTTATACAAAGATTTTGCCTTATGCATTTTTTTTTCTAGCATGGCTACAATTATCATTAAACCATTTACACACATACGTATAAATTGAATTGCATACTCCATTGTGTGAAGTATGATTAGGATACATTTAATCATCAACAGAAACAGAAGTATAACGATAGAATATTAAGTTGATACGTTTGTGTGATCTTAAATGCTAGCGCGCTTCATCGAATTTGACCAATAGTCACTTATAATAACCTTATAAAAATAAACTCAATGCCTTTAATGTTATAAAGAGTATACCAATCTGAGAAAAAAGTGATACTTTTTGTGTCATATATATGTTTTGTTTCACATTATGCATTCGACAAAAATTGTTTATTAAAAGTCTTTTGACACAAGAGGAAAAATAAATTTTATATTTGTAAGCGGTAAAATGGTGTTTACATTGAATTCATGAAGAAGTAAGGTCTGCATTTAATGTATGCTTTACCCGCTAAAATGAGAACAAAGACCCCTATCTGCATTGACTACCTCGCTGATTGGGATCCCGTTAGTGTGAGCCATGTTGCACAGAACGGAGAAGCACACCAATCCGTTACAAATCGCAACTAGTGTGTCCATGAAAGTTATAACAATCGTTGTCCTAGAATTGGAATATTTATGAGCAAAAGGTTTTCACTTGCGGCATTCAGTACACAATAGAAACATTAATAATTGAATTCAAGGTATCCTTTGAAGGCAACAAAATATAGTAAAACAGGTCATTGCACCTAGATCCCTACTTAAATATATCTTATTGTGTTTCATAGATATGCTATCTTTGAACAATGCTGGAGCAGAACTTCTAGCAAATGCACAAATACCTACCTGTAGCTATTATCACGAAATGGTGCATGTGATCCCATAACCAAATCGCTCCCCATCCAAAGGTGAGTGTGTTTAGAACACGTCGAATCGATTATTATATGAAGTGTTTACGTTATACAAGTATTAGGTACAAATTCTTTGAATGGCCAGTTAAAGTCCTGTAAAAGCATTTCTTGAAAAAACTCCAACAAATAGTGTATGATGACAATAATAAATAATAATCTGAATTTGATAGAAGATCATTTTATTATATGGTACCCGCATGTTTTCTATTAGAATTAATATCATTAAGAGCGTTAAAATGTACGTGCCTTTAATTCGCAAGATCTGTTTATTTTTGGAAAGTGAAATAACCAAGTCGACAATGTATTTGCTCTAATGATATTTTATTTCTTTGGTAATTCACTGAATATGTTTGAAACAGACCAATAATTTAAAAAATATTTAAAAACATACCCTTGGTTTCAAAACAATTGCAAAATTAGGGTAGACATAAAAATATATTCCATCTGCTGATCCAGGCAACAAAAGAGAGTGGATAAACAACGCCACAGAAAACAAAAACGGGAGTGTAAGAGTCACATAGATCACCTGAAATAATGAAACCATATTCCTTTGCTTGTTTTGCGCTGTAAAACGATTTCTCCTCATTATTGATGTTTCGCTTTTAGTGTGTCATTGTGGGTGTCTTGTTGATTGTTGGGCTTTGAACATTATGCCTCTAAACACGCCCGTTCTTAAATCTTTTGCTGCAGGTATGTCGCTGAGGAGGTGACAATAAACAGTGTCCGTTTATTTGTATATTATAGAGCAAACAGAATATACCTTTTCTATGGTTTTTATACTCTTGACGACAGTTAACGACACTATTATTCGAAAGACGAGCATCATAGCGACGTATATTTATATGAAATGCGAATAATCGTCGATACCTGTCGACATTTTCAATGCTTGGAACCTGTAAGAAAATAATTGTACAATATCTTATAATGTATAAGAAATCATGACAGATCATGACGGATATTTGGATGTGTGTATCATAAGTTGCTAACATTATGCGACTGAAAAAAACCTACTGCCAAAACTCCTCTGCAGCGGACATTCTTGGTATCTCGATCGTGGATGTACTCGCATCATCCTTCATGTACTTGGTATTTGTACTAACGTTCACTATAGAAGATGCACTGTAGCCTACGTCAGATGTTTTATTCATGCACGTGTTTGTGTTCCATGGGTTATTGCAAAATGTAGGAATTGGATTGTAGAATGAATACAAAACAAACTCAAAAAGCCAGCATCGAAAGATACTTGAACCGATCACGTATAAAAGGTACGCCCACGAAACGGTAATCCCAACTCCTAAAATGTATGCTGAACGTTTGCTCGATTGCCATTTGTTTGCATTACCTTTTATAATATTTCAAGAAAGGTGTTAGATCAATGCAAGTAGAGCGAATAATTGTTTTTTCGTGCACTTATAGTTTAACTTTCAAGAATACGACTGTGCTTACCTCTGAGTAAGGGACAGAAGTCCCAGACCTGATATGGCCACCTTCCAGAGAATTTTGAGATCGTATATTCCATGAAATATAACGGAACTCCGCACACGAATGCCATGATCACGATTGGTATCAAAAAAGCCCCTAAAATAAGTTCTATACAACAAAAAAATTATTTACCAGTCAAGATAAAAGTATTAATGAACATATTTCCCAATATTATACCTTACATAAATGTGTCCTTTATATGTACATATAAAGTCGGTCCATATATCAGTGTATTTTAATGAAAAAAAACAACAGTTTTATGACATCCGCGGTCCTTATCATATTTTGGCCGGTCCGGACCTCGCCAAAAAGTAATATGGACCGTTGACGTCATTAAAATAGTGAGTACGACTTGCGATTTTCACAACGGCGAACAATTGTCGCAATTGAACATGAATTGGTTGTTCAACGAAAATCATAAGTAGCGGTTTCAAAATATTGAATAGTAATATGAAATGTTTGGTATAATATAAGATATAACACAGGACTTAGGGCCATATGCCATTATAAGGACTGGCCAGTCAGCCCCCGAAGGTGAATTGACATCGGCTTACGCCTCAGTTCATAACCACCTTCGTTGGCTGACTGACCGGTCCTTATGTTATATTTCTTAAATATAGTTTTCAATATAGTTTCTCTCCAATAGCAAAAACCTGCTTTGCATCATTCATTTCGGAAATGATCAACCTCTTCTTCGTAGGTCATATACAGAGTAGCATACAAAGTAATTGCAAAACAACGATTTTTACCACAAAGTATTTCAAAGATAAGCATTTTATATATTTTCCAAAGTCAACGTTCTAAGTTACAGGCCGATTAAAACTTGTATGGATGAAGGGGTCAGGAAAACAAGGTTTGAACGAAAGTAGGGCATTAATTAATGCCATAAAAGTGTTTTACGCAATATCGTAAAATGAAACATATGAATCAAAAGAATAAGTTTAATAACATTTCCCAAAATACATACCTAGGTGGACATGAAACTATGAGTCTATAGCATGTGTATAATAACATTTCCCGAAATACATATCAGGGTGAATACAATTGTGATGAGAAAAGAAACAAGGTGCTGTAACAATACATTTGGATAGAAAATATAAAGAAAAAATGTGGTAGTAAACAATGTGGTACTATCAAAAGAAAAACAAAATGAAACGAAAACAGTTATATCGGCACATTCTTCGGCCTTCTAAAATTGACAGATATTTAATCATAAGGTCCTGGAGATGGTGGTTGTTGTTTTTGTTAATAACACATAATAAAAAGTCGAGACTTTCGCCCATGCTAACCTTTTATCAGTAATAGCTACAAGATAACACGTTTGGCTGTTCAGTACCATGTGAGATAAATAGCCTTTTGGACGAAAACATGAATCAAGATTGTTATCTCTTTACAAACTACCTCCACCATTCCTGTAGGCGAGGAACGGGAATCTCCAAATGTCAGCAAACCCCAGAGAAAATCCCAACAATGTTATGTATGTGCTCAACGTGGACGAGAATTTCACAGCCTTGCGTTGCTGTTGATGTCCACTTGAAGACACGCTGGTGGTACCCGGTGATTCCATAATGCTGAAACAAACAACTTATAACATAACTTAACGAAAACAAGTCGCAAAGAATCACAACAAAACAATGAAGATTGATTAATACGATGAACATAACAACACGCATATAGAAAACACTAATGCACTATCCGTGTTTAATTATTGAAATACGTCAATACGTTTTGGTTGTAGAGAAAACCAGTGCTGAAATATTCGATTCGAACAGAATAAAAAACAAGCTTTTCGGAGTGCTGTAATTGTGCAAGTCGAACATGATTAACCCACACAAAACATAACTGTATCACTACTTTTAAGTTCAGAACGTGTCTTCTTAATAAATGTTAAACCCCAGAATGTGTAAGTAATTTAAACTTAATATTTATTGTCTGTTTTGTCATCGGTGTCATAGGAAAAGCATTGGACGAGTACAGCAATCTGCTTAAATTTATATTCGAAAGGAAGATTCACTTAACATTGATTTAAGTTCATGCGGATGACCCATGATTTAGTGCTCTGGCATTCCTAGAGCGTCAGCAGAAGTTCTCTGAAGAAGAAACGATTTCTCGCGGACTTGTGTCAATGTCGGTATTGCACTTACATGTTGAGCCTTGCCTAGGCAATTGCATGCCATCAATGTCCGGAAAGATAGGAGTATAAAAAGAGGTCAGAAAGTTAAGATGCATAGTTAGCACCCATTGGAATGCCTAGTGTTTGTTTATTTAAACATGTATTAAATTTTAGAAAAGAATTATTCAGAACAAAAGTTTTTACTTCAATAACACCTGGGCATGTCCATAAGACATATTTATTTGAGCGATCATTGATAAAAAAGATTTTTTTTATTATTAATTGCTATGAGAATGCTCCATTGTAAAGCTTTTAAGGCATGCTAGTTTCAAGGTATAGTTTAAACATATTTAATTCATAAGCGTATAAATAGATAACATAAAGACAAACAGAAACACATGTACATGTAAAGTAAATGATAAGAACGAAATATAGATATAACATAAAACGTTCTAGTTTGTGTCGGACATATGTACAGCTTACAGTGCAGATGACACAATGAGATTAATATTGTTGAGTTTATGAAAATATAGGTATAAAAGTTAACTGTAAAACATGAGTATGCTTGATTTATTATTATTGAATATTTAAAGAGAACTTATTTACAGATGAGGTGCACTGACAAGAAAGTTGTTAAAAGTTGAACAATTTTGTGTAATCATCAATGTTAAAGTAATCCTAGTTTATTTTCATTAATCGATTGCAAAAGTCGTTTATTCTGCTCGAGAACAGAGAAAATTAAAGAGGAAGAAAGAGGAAGAAAGAGGGTAGAGTGGTTGGTGTAAATGAAATACTTACCAGTGCCAAATCTTCCTCTGAGTCCTGATTGATAGTGCTGAATATCACATGTTTACAGAAAGGAGACAAATCAGGTTGGGGTGGTTAAAATTAGTTGGATGTGACTGTTTACTGGCTGTCAAATCGTTTTGACCTTTGGAATAAAAAGGTGAACTGCAACAATGTCTTAGTTTGCTCTTGTGTCGGGGCAAAATCACCATTTAGTAATTTGCAAGGAGGTACGTCAGTCAAAACTTCCACAAAGTGTTGAGCATAAGTTACCTTTGATCACTATAAAGAGGACAGATAAGAAGATATAGATACAGTCTCCTGAATTCCACGCGAGCAGAGGGGTAAGGGAACCTTTTTTTACCAAAAAGGTGAT